>NC_134354.1:72572299-72883435 GCF_048569485.1 Anomaloglossus baeobatrachus
ACCATTTGGTTCCTGACCTCTGACCTCCTCCTGACTCCATCCTTGCCTGTCTCTTTTGTCCCTTATGTTGTCTCCTAGAGAAGAAAAAGAGGAAAGTCTCCAGCATCCACAAAAGGTACACGTGAGTAATTTAAAAAGTCTTTATTGAAGAATCATTAAAAACAAGTATGGAGACAGATGTATACCACCATGATACAGATAGGGAAGGATAATCCTATGGTTTCGGCAAAAAGACACCTTATAAGGTGTCTTTTTGCCGAAACACATAGGGTTATCCTCCCCTGTCTGTATCATGGTGGTTTATCTCTGGCTCCATACTTGTTTTCAATGATTCTTCAATAAAGACTTTTTTTTAAATTACTCGCCTGTATCTTTCGTGGATGCTGGAGACTTTCCTCTTTTTCTTCTCTGCAAGATTCCGTCCCAAGCCAGGACGCTCTGTTCACCAGCTGTGACATCCTCCATCAAAGTGGGTGAGCTGATCTTCCTTGTTTTGATATGTTATGTGCTCTCCTGGTCACCGGACCTCGGTCTGACTTCTAACCCTGCTTTTGTCTTCTCCCTGTGTTTAGTTACATCCTCTCGGCACTGGCCTCGGCTTGTCTGACTTGCCCTCTTCTACTGCAGCATGCTTGCTCACAGCGCCACCTAGTTGCTACTCTGCCTCACTACCATAGTGACTAGTTTTTCACTCTACTCCGTGAGTGACGTTACACCAAGACATAATAACTTTTCGGTGCAGGATGAATGAAAGAATACATAGAGATTAGCCAATTTTTTATTGATTTAGGCTAATTTTTAACTTTTCCTGCTCATGTCTGCAGAAGATTTTAGGAGCAATTAAATGGGTTGACAAAATCCACATCAAACAATAATTGACCATACCTTTATTTCAGGAGTTTTCTGACCAGAACCAAACTTGAAACTCACAGAATATTTCTCAAAAACTCAAAATTTCTCAATAACTTGGAATTTCCAGTCTGGTTCTGGCATGGTGGTGTCATGTTTAACAGACAATCCTGTGGTGTCCGGCTGTAGAAGGTCGCAGTGATTAGCTACACAAACTGCTCCCTGACATTCTCTTCATCAGGTATCCTGCTCAGCTCATAGTTGCAGAACCTATCTAGGGTAGTAAGGGGCACCAGCGGAAGGTTTGAGCAGGGGTCACCATCTCATCCTTCCCTAGACACAGGCTTTCCCTTCGCTGTAGCCGAACGCGTGATAGTTCCCCATACCTAGCATGATAGGTTCTTTTACAAAAATTTAGTAAAAATATTCAGTGTGCAGATGAGACATTAGGCCTCCTTCAGATACTCGGGTTTCCAGTAAGTTGTATCTGTTTTTTCACGTATAGCACATGTACCCATTATAACTTATGGGGATGCTTACATGTCCATGTCCATGTTTCTTTTCTTCAGCATGAAGGAAGAAGGGCCAATGCAAGTATATGCGCCTGTGAAAACCAGGTACAGAAAATGAATGGCATCCATATGCCACCCATGTTCTATACGTGTTTAACACTGCAAAAGTATATTTTTTTATTTCTTTAGCCATCTGTGAAAAACACTGATGACACACTGCTAATAAAAAAGGAGACACTGATGGCACAATGATGCAAACCACTGACTTAAGGCTGCTTTACACGCAACGACATCGCTAACGAGATGTCATTGGGGTCACGGAATTCGTGACACACATCTGGCCTCATTAGCGACGTCGTTGCGTGTGAAACGCAGGAACGACCGTTAACAATCCAAATTACTCACCTTATCGTTGATTGTTGACGCGTTGTTCCTTTCCCAAATATCGTTGCTGCTGCAGGTACGATGTAGGTTCGTCATTCCTGCGGCGGCACACATCATTATGTGTGACACGGCAGGAACGAGGAACTACATCGTACCTGCGGCCGCACGCAATGAGGAAGGAAGGAGGTGGGCAGGATATTTCGCCCGTTCATCTCCGCCCCTCCGCTTCTATTGGACGGCTGCCATGTGACGTCGCTGTGACGCCGCACGAACTGCCCCCTAAGAAGGGAGGCGGTTCGTCGGCTACAGCGACGTCACAGGGAAGGTTAAGTTCGTGTGATGGTTGTTAACGATGTTGTGCGCCACGGGCAGCGATTTGCCCGTGATGCACAACTGACGGGGGCGGGTACGCTCGCTAGCGATATCGGTAACGATATCGCAGCGTGTAAAGTGGGCTTTACACTAATACCATTTTTTCACATACATGTTCCATACGGATGTGTGAAGTAAGCCTTAGGCTGGATATCCATACTCAGGTTTCTTTTTATTCAGTTGTTGAAGAGAAAACCAGAAATGGCTCATAAATGGAAAACACTTTTAATGATTGAGACTTCTCCTTTTCATGAAACTGGCTTTTGTCTTCAAACGCTACATCAAAAAGCTGTATGTGTAAATGCAACCTTATTGTAATGCCTGCCTGGAACCACAGACTCAGACTGGCTGTAATGGACATGCTGGAGGAAAGCCACTCATGAAGCAGGATCCCGAGAACCTGAATCCCTTTAACCCCTATACAGGGATTTGGAATTACACAGGGCCCTGGAGATCACTACCTGTGGTAGGCTGCAGTCCAATGAGAGTAGTAGCCAAGCAGGGTCAAACCGGGAAATGCAAAACAGGGACAGAATCAGGCAGGCAAAGGCATAATCAGAAAACAAAGCAGAGGTCAAATCCGGATCGGGCAGCGAGGTACAAATACGGCAGGCAGGAGAGTAGTCAGAGAGCAGGCCGGGGTCAAAACAGGAATCATATAATCAGAGTAGGGAGAACAAAAGTCTAGCAAGAATACAATCTATATCTGGCAATAGCCAGCAGACAGAAGAGGGCATAAAAAGGTGTGGTGTTCTGCCATTGGCTGTAGCTGAATTGTGGCAACCTTAGCTGGAAGAGACACGCCACCTACACTCAGACAGTGGTGCTACAGGCGCCAGGAAAACCCAGCCTAGTGGATGAGCGTAGCCGGCGCCCACCAGAGCCACTGGCACCGACTCATCCCCCATCACCAGCACAGTTCACAGTGGGAATATGGCGGCGCCTGGTGACCGAAGCAGAAGTCACAGGAGCGGACTCTGGCGAGGACGTGACACTAATATAAACAGTAGAGAGCAGCGTATCTGACATAATTCGAATTCGCCAAATTGTTTGGATTTTACTGGGAAATTAGATTCTCAGAAAAGTTATTAGTGTGCCATATTATGCTGTGGAGTCTTATCTAGAGCCCAGAGCATGAAAACATAAGATGTAAAGAGAAAAAGAAACTTCATATCTTGACGCTTACTTGTCCCGCTAGCCTCACTGCTGCCTACCCGCTGTGTGGTAGTCTACGTCACTGTCCCACTGCACCTCCAGCCCAGCATTGGCTGGAATTTTGTGCTTGATGTAACTTCTGAATGTCGCTCCATAGTATGTGTGAAGTTCCAGTCCAGAGTGAATGAAGGGCTAGAGATGTGGAACATGTGGAACAACAGTGGTATAAAGAACTTTTTGCTGACCCTCTACTTTTCAGCAAGATAGGGGCTATTTTACAGAATGTGTATTTTTATCAAATTTGAGTACAAATTTTTCCACTGAAATAAATTTAGCTATCTCCAATGGATAGCATGCAGAATATAAAAAAAAAAACACACACACCAAAATCCTCAGCAAATTTGTAATATATGACCTTAGCCTTACACCCGATTAGCAGGCTACAGATCATTTTAAAGGGGTTGTCTATCAGTTTCTAAATTCCCATATTAGACAACAAAGAGCATAGTTTTTCAATTATGTTTTTTTTTACTCCTGTGTCTAGATTTTTTTGTTGTGTATTTGGTATGGTTCCTCTTTGTGTTGTGTTAGTTTTATTTGAAAACATCCATATTATCTATTCAGGTCTTAGGGGTACTTTGTACGTTGCAACATCGCTACTGCGATATCGTCGGGGTCAAATAATCGAAAGTGACGCACATCCGGCGCCGGTAACGATTTCGCAACGTGTAAAGCCTAGATGCGCCGATAAACGATCGCAAAAGCGTCGTAAATCGGTGATCTGTGTAGCGTCGGACATTTTCATAATGTCGCTCCAATAGGAGATATGATGTTGTTCCTCGGTCCTGCGGCAGCACACATCGCTGTGTGTGAAGCTGCAGGAGCGAGGAACATCTCCTTACCTGCTTCCACCGGCTACGCGGAAGGAAGGAGGTGGGCGGGATGTTTACGTCCCGCTCATCTCCGCCCCTCCGCTTCTATTGGCAGCCTGCCGTGTGATGTCGCTGTGACGCCGCACGACCCGCCCCCTTAGGAAGGAGGCGGGTCGCCGGCCAGAGCGACGTCGCAGGGCAGGTAAGTGCGTGTGAAGCTGCCGTAGCGATAATGTTTGCTACGGCAACTATCACAAGATATTGCATGTGCGACGGGGCGGGTACTATCACGCTTGGCATTGCAAGCATCGGCTAGCGATGTCGCAGTGTGCAAAGTGCCCCTTAGGGTTACATGTGCTCAATAACTACTGGAATGTGAAAAACTAAATACTTTTTTAAACTTTTTTTATTGGCTGGTTTGTGCGAACATAAATTATCCACAGTAACCTGTTATGACATTAATATCACCTATGTAATATTGTCTTAATCTTTATAGTGCCACAACCCTCAGCTGTGAGCCATTGAGGAATAGACTCTATAAGACCTCTGTAGGTGTCCTGCGCGGTCCAACACCAAGACATTAGCAGGAAATCCTGGACTCCTGTACGTTGACTCCTGTTGAGGATTGTTTCATAGGAGTCAGGTACAAGCAAATGCAACTTTGCCACTGTACGAAAGCTTCTACAAACTGTACTCTACTGGGAAGGCACAAAATGCCGATTGAATGAAGAAGGAGAACAAGGAAAAATTGCAGTTTATTTCTCTGCTGCTTATCATGGTGTCACATGGTATTTGGCTCTAAACTCGCCGAGTGTCATGACAGACTTTGATGGTGTTTACACTGCAGAATCTGACACTCCACACTATGCCTCCTTTGGTGCTTCTGAGTTACACAGACAGGTTTGGGTATCGATCAGATGTGTTCTCCTTAGTGATTGGGCTTGCAGGAGTTAATTTCTGCTGGCCTGCTGGTTACCTCTTTGATCACATGTTGTGAGAGACCTATCACAGTCACTTTCCGCCTTTTTAACATGGTGGAGCCTGTCTTCCCATGCCAACTATATGCTACATCAGTCCGTGTGGTGTTGTATTCTAGTCCTGCTGGTGATTGTATTACTTTGTGTATGGAGCTGTTTTGGAGTTCTCTTGATGTTTCCTCCCTGCTGTTATTTTTCTACTAAGTTATTTTTATCTTCTACCTCTGTGTGTGCCATGAGATAGAGATCTGGTTTCCCCTGTTTGTCTGTTTCTGTTGGCTTTACCACTCCTGCCCGGCCCTCCCCAGTGGTTGGGGGAGAGGGTATAAGGTCAGTGCTGGTCAGGAGCAGGGCAAGGAAGGTGACCCAGATATCCTCATTATCAGAGATAACTCTGGGATTAGGGACAGCTGGGGTCCCTTTGCCTGTAAGCGAGTCTAGAAGCCCCTGTCCCCTGCTTTCAACTTACACCATTACACATGGATAAAACTAAAATACTGACCAATCTTGGGCTGGAAAAACAATCACTCAAGCCACAAACAGACTCTTCCCAGTGCTGTCAGTGTTTCACCTTTGAGGCAAATTTTTACTTTTGTAAAGCGCCATGGAAAAAAAGGGTGCATTAATAATAATAATAATAATAATAATAATAATTTCTCACCTTGCCAGGTGCTATTTTTAGAAGATTATCAATGTCCCTACCATTCTGCTCTTTTTTAACTTAACTATATGGGTCACATCAGTGGGTCATCTCATGGATTGACAGAGATGTCTATTCATCATTAAAGAGGACCTTCCACCAAATTTCTATGTTGACCTGGACAGAGGATTTGATAATGGCTACAGAATGGAATTAAAACTGTTTTTTATTTCATCTCTTCATTGTGGATATCAGCAATCAGAATATTTGACACCTAATGTGTTAACACCAACTTAAAATAAAAAGTTATCAGAGCTTTCACAAGCAATGTGCACTTCTTCTCCCTATATCATGCTGATCAATCATAATCAAGCAACAACACTAACAGAAAAGAACATGCCCCCATTATAGCTTAGAACAAGAATCTCAGTTTGAGATGTAATGGTAAAGCTCTTATCTTATGCATGACTCAGTGTGGGGCAGCACAGCTGAGTTTAGCTGTACTACATTACAAACCCTTCCATCAGCTCGCCTCCTGGCCAATGAGTATATCAGTCAATCAGACTTTGTGCTCAAGAAACTTGGAATCTTGGAACTTGGAATCACCCTGCAATGAGATCAGGGCTGTTCACACACACGAGCTGTCTTTTCTGGACTACTCACTGCAGAGTGATTATAAGTTGGGCACAGGAAACAAAAATGTGATACTAGTACATCTCTGGACATGCAGTGTGGGTGCGGTAGAATACAGCCAAGCTGACAGTGGTATGAGAGCTGATAGAAGGGCTTGTAATATGACACAGCTAAACTGAGCCACACTGCCCCTCCCCCACAGTGACCATATTTGAAATGTGTTTGTCATCTACTCCTTCTCTCCATACAGGGGGTTAGACCAGGTGATCAAAGCTATGTGTCATATATCTCACACACTGAGAAATTTGGTCCAAGCTAAGGTGGAGGGGTGCTCTTCTTTCTTTTGAGTAATACCACCTGCTTGTGATTGGTCAGCATCATACAGGAGGAAGAAATGAAAGTGAAAACTGTAAAACAGCATGAAAACACCCGCGGAGAATTTAAAAAGAACTTAATTCAGTAGATGCCAACATTTTTTATTGCAAATATATGTGCTCTTGGGATGCAAAATAATAATAATAATAATAATAATAATAATAATAATAATATCAAGTTATACTAAAACGTTTCTATATAAAAAAGCAACTAAACATATTGTAAGATGGCAACGGCTGCATCGTAACTGGCCTGTATGTATCCCAGAGGTAGTTGTCCTCTGGGATGTAAACCTGGAATTTTTATGTTGGTATCTGTACTGCCATGAGTTTTGTTAAGGCATTCACATGGGCCAGGCTTACGGATAGCTGAAGAGATGGGTGGGTTTGGCTATCCACATACCTCCACGCATGGCTGTGTCTCAAATGTTTTAACGAGACTGTTTGTTATATGGCAGTCTGTGAGAAGAAGCCTCTGAGAGAGGTGCTCTGTACTGACAGGAGATGGTGTGTAAAGACTGTTAATTTTGGAAAGACATATTGAAGCCTCTCTGAAGGGACCCCCTGGATCCCGTCTGACTGGGGTCAGTGTATAGAGGTGGCAATACCCTGGAAAGATACCCTTGGATAATGTTATGGTGGAGAAAGTCGTGTGTGTGAATACCGACCGGGGTCAGTGGAATCTGTCAGTGAGTGTGGAGATCTGCCAAACCTCCTGAATATAGCGTACTGTAAATCCATGTTGTTCTGAGTTCCTGAGGAAGTAGTTTATGTGTCTCTTAATAAACCGGTTGAACTTTTAAATTTTGTGTACCTGTGCTACCTCGCTGAAGCAAGAATAGGGAGTATCTCATCATGGTAAGTGAGTGAACTGTCACAATATATACAGTGATCAGCATAAATGAATACACCACAAAATGTATAATTGGTGGAGGAAGAGGATCCAGTGGCTCCTGTGAAGCTCTAGTGAACTCCATGCCCAAGAGAGTTAAGGAAGTGCTTAAAAATATTGGTGGCCACACAAAATATTGACACATTGGGCACAAATTGGCCATTTTCACTTACGAGTGTACTCACTCTTGTTGTCAGCGATTTAGTGTGTTGAGTTATTTAGAGCACAAAAAAAGACATGACTGGGCACCTACTCTATGCTGAAGTCTTTCTCTGGGTTAAAAAACTCGTGTGTATGGGCAAGTAGGAACCTGCTATATAGGATAAGATTATCTGTGGAAAGTGGGGGAGGGGTGCACGATCAGAAGGTAAGACCCTCTACGTGTGGAGCACATGGGCACACCTATGCTCCATGCGGACACACTGTCCATGGCAAAACACGGACGTGAGCGCAGACCCATTGATTTTAATGGGTCTACGTGTGCCCGTGTCTCCGGCCCGTGACGAAACGGACCAAACACGTACCGGAGACACAGACATGTGAAGGAGGCCTTAAATATAGACAAAAAGACTGACGGCACTCACCAAATTGAAATGTGAACAGGTGCATAACTGAACATGACATAACATACAAAAAAAGACAGTTTGCACCCGATAATGCTAAAGTATGGAAACCATGAATGTGTGAACATAGACCTGCATTACTGCTAAGGGAAAACTATGAAAAATGAGTTATTTAGCATATAGAAACGGCCGTTTCTATATCTGCCCAGTTGCCACTTCACGGCATATCACGTAACTGGATACCTACTCTATGCTGAAGCCTCTCTTGAGGTGAAAAAACTCCTGTGTATGTAAAAACAGCCATTTCTATATGCTAAATATCTCATTTTTCTTAGATTTCCCTTAGCAGTAATGCAGGTCTATGTTCACACATTCATGGGTTCCATACTTTAGCATTATCGGAATGCAAACTGTCTTTTTTTGTATTTTATGTCCTATTCAGTTATGCACCGGTTCACATTTCAATTTGGTGAGTGCTGTCAGTCTTTTTGTCTATATTTAAGGCCTCCTTCACATGTCTGTGTCTCCGGTACGTGTTTGGTCCGTTTCATCACGGGCCGGAGACACGGGCACACGTAGACCCATTAAAATCAATGGGTCTGCGCTCACGTCCGTGTTTTGCCATGGACCGTGTGTCCGCGTGGAGCATATGTGTGCCCGTGTGCTCCACATGTAGACATGTCCGTTTTTCTCCGGCATCACGGTGTCACACGGACCGCACGGATGTGATCCGTATGACTCGCACCGGAGAAAACACACGTGTCTGTGAATTAAAAGGAATTTCTATACTCACCTTTTCCAGCGCTGCAGTCTCTGCCACTGCTGTCACTTGCTTCCGACCCCCGCTCATTATGCTCATTGCATATTCACTCCACTGCGGGCCGGAAGCAGCAGCAACGGGGAGTCGGCAGGACAGTAGACCGTAGATCAGCACCACGGACAGCAACGCCAGGGACAGGTGAGCAGAAAGTTCCAGTTCTCCGTGTGTTATCACGGATAGCACACGGAGAACACACGTATGCCCTAAACACGGCACACGGAGGGCAATACGCACCTTTGACACGTCCATGAAAAACGTGCGTGATTTTCACGGATGTGTGAAGGAGGCCCAAGAGAGTAATTTAGAGGACACCAAATTTACACTGTTATACAAGCTGCACACTGACTACTGTACATTGTTTTAAAGTGTCATATCCTCAGTGTTGTCCCATGGAAAGATATAGTAAAATATTTACCAAAATGTCAAGGGTGTACTCACTTTTTTATATATACTGTAAGACTCATTTTGTTTCTTGAAATTAATTATTTGTTTTGAACTGGCATTTTTCCATCTACTTATGTCACAGTTTTACCTCTGCAGTTTTACAACTATAACCCGTGTGTTTATTTTCTTTCTATTTAAGGGAAAAAGAGACTGGGAGAGAAGGAACAGAAGAACAGATGGAGAAACAATATGGGATGTTATATTCCGGGAACCAAAACAGCCAGAGCCGAAGAATTAAGACACAAGAAGTGAGTGTCTTCCTAGAATGTAGGTTGCAGACTGAGGTCCAATGCGACCAGATGCCATTAATAGTTACTTTGTACAATGAAGCACAAAACATATGCCTATTAAAAAAATCAAAAGTCAAAAAGAAAAAAAACATGTGAGCTACCTTGCTGTTAGGAAAATGAGATTTTATTTTAAAATGCTGTGCAAAGTAAATCACAAGCAGCCAACAGTTTTGCCTAAAAGCAACAAATATTCTACAACATCTGACATACTATATACAATGAGCAGCCATAACATTAAGACCCACTCTAATATTGTAAAAGCAGCTCTGATCCAACAAGACCAAGATTTTTAAAAGAGTCATGCTATACCTGCACCAAGACCTTAGCTACAGACTTTTTTTTAAGAGAATCTACG
This sequence comes from Anomaloglossus baeobatrachus, assembly GCF_048569485.1. Lineage (NCBI taxonomy): Eukaryota > Metazoa > Chordata > Amphibia > Anura > Aromobatidae > Anomaloglossus > Anomaloglossus baeobatrachus. The sequence continues at coordinate 72,582,432 of NC_134354.1, forward strand.
AGGGGCTGCTGATAAGTCTTTGGCTTTGTGATCTTTTTTTGTTTCTATGGTAACAAATGTTACATCACATAAAAGCCTTATCTGTATAATATATGTTTTCAAAATATTGTGTTTGTTGCATATGGCAACAGTGTTCTCCACACGCAGGAAAACAAAATGGCGGAGTCTACTGTGATATTCACTGTAACTGAGAGCAGAGGAGTGATAAAATTCTTGTTTCTGCATGGAAAGTCCGCAAAGGATATTCGTGGTGATATGTCGTAAACATTGAGTGATCAATGCCCTTCATATTCCACAGTTAAGAACTAGGTTGTCAAATTTAAAATGAGCCTCTTCAGCACCAATGATGAGGAACGTCCTGGACGATCGAGAGTGGTTGTTGTTCCGGAGTTCGTCGATGCTGTGCACAACCTCATACTGGAGAGTCAACGAATTTCAGCTAAAGCAATGGCAAACATGATGGGGATTTCCTGTGAACGTGTACCGTGGACATGAGGAAGCTATCTGCAAAGTGGGTCACCAAATGTTTGACAACAGATCAGAGAAGCATGGGAGTGAAAACTTCCCATTCCATTTGTCAGAGTTTCCGCACTGATAAGAACTTCCTGCATCGACTGGTCACTATGGATGAGACTTGGATTTATTTGTATGACCCTGAAAAAAAAGGAGCAGTCAAAAGAGTGGAGGCACAGTGGTTCTCCTCGTCCAAAGAAGTTCATGGTGCAAAAATCATCCACTAAGGTGATGTCATCTCTGAGATAAGGAGGGTGTGCTGCTAGTGGACTACCTTCAAAAGAGATCCACCATCAATGCAAGGCATTACATTGAACTTTTGGACCAACAGAAGGAAGCTCTGAAGGCCAAAAGGCGCGGCAAGCTGTCCAAAGGAATCTTGTTCCTGCAAGAAAACACCTCCGCTCATACTGCACAATTGATCACAGCAAAACTGGCAGAGCTGGGCTTCCAGCTGGTTGACCACCCACGTTATTCACCAGATCTAGCTCCCTCTGACTATCATCTGTTTCCAAACCTGAAGAAACACCTCAAGGTACCAAATTTCACACCATTTCTGATGCCATGGCTGCTACAGATGCCAGGTTTGAGGCACAACGGAAATCCTTCTTTTTGCTAGGCTTACAGAACTTGGAATACCGATGTAAGAAGTGTGTTGACATCAGTGGAGAGTATGTGGAATAAATGTAAAGTATCATCATCCTATCTCGCTTTCTGGGAAAAGCCAAAGATTTATCAGTAGCCCCTCATATAAGCAGGATTTTGTACCCCAAACTGATATAATGTGTTAGGTAGCTGTAATGCAGAATAAATTCATAGCTATGTTTTATCAACCTGTGATTCCATTACAGAAAGATCCCAATTCCAATAATTATGTCAATGAGTGACAAATGCCAATTGCTTGGCCCTGCACTACTCAATCCTGAAAAATTACACTGTCTGGTATGATATCATAGGTGGGGCAGTACGTCACAGAGAAGAGTGACCTGTCATTCAACACAAGAGGCCAGTGACAGGCGTGATCGGCTTAGGAGCTGTAAGTGCAAAGCCAAGCCACCTGCCCTTGAATACAGTAGAGCTGGATCTCACACATATTATCATCTATTGGCAAAACGTGAAAATACAAAATCAAATACAAATACAAAGTCTACCAGCAAAGATCACTGCCTGAGAGAGATCCTAACTTGGCCACGAAAACATAAAAATAAACAATGACATGGAATTAATACATGCGAATAAAACAATGAAAACATTTGTACAAGAAAATGTAAAATGAAAAACATTACCGATCCTTTGGGAGCAGCCGTTTTCCATACCCATGCTCAGCAAAATGTTGGCTTTGAAGGTTCCTGTTTGCATATAAATGCAAATGCTGTTGTTTGCAATGATCAAACATACTAAAGTTAGAATAAACTGGTTATATTCCTATGTGTAACTAGACAGCAATGCATAAAGCACCATGAAAGATTCCTTTGTGTTACAAGCCAATAGAGAGCGTACTAATGGCGAGAAACAGCTGTGTATAACATTTTTCATTTGTCCTATGCAGTAATTAATATTCAGTCAGCATGATTTATAGTAAGGACACGAAAACACAAAGCCAGACATAGATTCACAATATGCTGTGTTATATACTGCATCTAAACAGATGAGGTCAGTATTGCAGTGGTGCATAGTGTACACGGCTTCATAAGCAGTTATATCAACAGCTATAGCTGTTCATTTATTTCAGCACAAAGCACAGGCATATATATAGATATATATATATATTTATATATATATATATATATATATATATATATATATATATATATATATATATTTATATATATATATATATATATATATATATATATATTTTTATATATATATATATATATATATATATATATATATATATATATATATATATATTATAACATATATACCTACTATACCTACTGCATAATAAACATTCATACATAACACTAATAAAAGTGATTGTGATATTTAGAATATTAAATAGTATTAACATATTATAGGATATAGTACTATTTTATGTAAAGCTATGTGATATTGAAGATATTAAGTAGGTTTTCTAGGACTTATATGTTGTTGCTAGCCTATCTGTAAGTTTGATTATGGGGAAATAAAAATGTTATCCCTGCATATCATTGCTAAGGTATACGTAAATATTTAATAAATACATTTTGATTGCTTTTCATTTAGACAATACTTCTAAATGTAGACAGAAAAAGGAGAAAAATACGATCAAAAAGTCCATATAATATGCAAATAAATTTATTGGTCAAGTATTGGGGAACAAAACATCACAGTGATATTAAAATCAATACAAAGTACTCAAACTGGTTATCCAGATATTAAATAGTTAACACAATATACCAGGTAGTAATTCCTTGCCATGTCTCATTCCTTAATATATCACTTCCTATATGTCAGTAGGCTCACTGATATAATGAACCAACAATATGAAAAAAACGATAGCTGTCTAATCAAAATTCCCATCAATGTATGGGGAAAGCATTGCCACTAAAATAATATACATATAATCCAGAGATTCCCAAGCATGGAGGGAGGGGGGGAGAGAGGGGGAAAGAAGGAGAGGGTAAATACACCCGTGGACCATGAGTGGACAAGATGGAAGGTATATCTACCTGTATTAGCATTGAAGACCAGCCAGGTATACAGGACGCCTTTTATCTAATATATAAAGCTCTTGCACCTCTCCAATCTATCCTAAACTCTGCGGCCCGCTTAATCTACCTCTCCCCTCGCTAGTCCCCAGCCTCGCCACTCTGCCAATCCCTTCACTGGCTTCCCATCACCCAACGACTCCAGTTCAAAACACTAACCATGACATACAAAGCCATGCACAACCTGTCTCCTCCCTACATCTGTGACCTAGTCTCCCGGTACCTACCTGCACGCAACCTCAGATCCTCACAAGATCTCCTTCTCTGCTCCTGCCTTATCTCCTCTTCCCACAATCGCGTACAAGATTTCTCCCGTGCCTCCCCCATACTCTGGAACGCTCTACCTCAGCACATCAGACTTTCCCTACCGCAGAAAGCTTCAAGAGGAACCTCAAGACCCACCTCTTCCAACAAGCCTACAACCTACAATAGCCCTCAGTCCAGTAGACCACTGCGCAACCAGCTCTGTCCTCCCCTATCGTACCATCACCCATTCTCTGTAGACTGTGAGCCCTCGCGGGCAGGGTCCTCTCTCTTCCTGTACCAGTCTGTTATGTACTGTTAATGATTGCTGTACGTATACCCTTTCACTTGTAAAGCACCATGGAATAAATGGCGCTATAATAATAAATAATAATAATAATAATAATGTGTGTATGTATGTGTGTATGTATGTGTGTATGCCCGGGATTGGCATCTGCACCGTCGCAGCTACAGCCACAACATTTTGCACACTCACACATCTAGACCCCGAGAGCGTCATAGGCTATGTTGTGAGGCGAAATTTTAACCCCGCGCGTTCCAATTTACCAATCAATTTTGCCCCTATCTACATAATGGGGAAAAAGTGAAACGAAAAGTGTATCCGCACCGTCGCATTCACAATCACAAAATTTTGCACAGACACCTCATGTGACCCAGGGAACGTCGTAGACTATGTTTTGACAGGAAAATTTAACCCCACGCTTTACAGTTACTCTCCAAAAAACATGCCTTCATTAAAGTAAATGGAGCCTGGAACTACAGGTTATTAGTAGGAGCTGTGAGTGGTTGCTATAGGAACAAAAGACATTCATAGTATAAGAAGCTTATATGTGAGGTAATAAGATGTTGTTGGGGAGACGGATAGAGAGAGACAGAGAGAGACAGACAGGGAAAGAGGCAGAGAGATAGAGACAGACAGGGAAAGAGACAGACAGAGACAAACGGTGAAAGAGACCGACAGAGGTAGACGGTGAAAAAGACAGACAGAGAAAGACGGGGAAAGAGACAGACAGAGACAGACCTGGAAAGAGACAGACCTGGAAAGAGACAGACCTGGAAAGAGACAGACCTGGAAAGAGACAGATGGGGAGAGAGACAGATGGGGAAAGAGACAGACAGACATGCAGACAGGGACAGAGATAGGCAGACAGTGAAGGAGGAGACAGCCAGAGAGACAGACAAAGATAGATAGGGAAAGACACAGACCTTGATAGAGACAGACAGGGAATGAGACAGAGAAATAGAGACAGACAAAGACAGGCAGACACGGAAAGAGACAGACAGGAAAAGACACAGACAAAGAGATGGGGAGACAGACCTGGAAAGAGACAGATGGGAAAAGAAACAAAGAGACAGAGACAGGCAGACGAAGAAAGAGGCAGACGAGGAAAGAGGCAGATGAGGAAAGAGGCAGACCTGAAAAGAGACAGACCTGGAAAGAGACAGACCTGGAAAGAGACAGATGGAGCACATTACTTGGCCAATTTAGTTAAATCTGTGTGGAATATCTGTGATGTTGAAATATATGTTGTGAAATGCTTCTATTAGCTTAGTTTTTGCCTTTTAATAATTACATTTTTATCTATTTGTTTTGTGGTTTTTGTGTGCAGAATACATTTTTGTTAATATTCTATTTTGTTAACAGCAGTTATTAACCCGGGCGAAGCCGGGTAGTACAGCTAGTTATACTGATAAATGTGAAGTTCTTAGCTTACAGTTTGAGCCCATTCTGCCTTGTAAGTGTTTTTTAATTTTTTTTTTTTTTTGCATCCTTCATTATTCAGACTAGGTTTGAAATTATTTTTTTTATGTGGTAAAGATGTGCAAAAATAGATAGATGACAGATAGATAGACAGATATTTAATATGTTTTACAGGTATTATTAACTAAATAAAGTAACTAAAACAATAAAAAAAAACATAGGGCCCCCCATTTTTTGATAACCAGCAAAGGTAAAGCAGACAGATAAGAGCTGATATTATCAGACTGGGAAGTCCATGGATATTGGCCCCTTCCCAAAATAAAAATACCAGCCTTCAGCTGCTCCAGAAGTGGGGCATCACATTAATTGTGCCAATTGAGGCGCTTTCCCGGCTCTTCGAGATTGGTTTTGCACATTGGCAATTCAGGTAATGGTTGTGGGGTTGGTGTCAGCTGTGTAGTGTTTGCTGGCATTAAGCCCTGGTGTTAGTAATGGAGAGGTGTCTATCAGAAACGTCCATCACTATCCCAGTATTAAAAAAAATAAATAAAAAAAAATTGACACGCACAAAAAAGTCCTTATTTCAATAAACACTTCCCTCAACTTTCCCTCTTATCATTTTATTATAAAAATAACCCCATGCAGCTCTTGTGTAGTCCAGGGAATCTGCCTGTCACATGGAGTTTTACTCAAAACTCGCCAAGATGGCTGCGTCAGACACTGTTCACACTACAAATTATGACACTCGACACTATGGTTTATCTGGTGTTTCTGAGTTACACGGTGTTACGAACCGGCACCGCCATAGCCGCAAGCAGCCTGCTGCGGTTTCTGTTGCGCCCAGGCGCCGGCTGCCGTTCTTGGCCGTGCCTCGGGTCGTCCACTTGGCTGTTCCTTCCACCACGTCTAAGTGTGGAGAGGCGGCTAGTGCGCATGCGTGCGCCGATTTACCCCAGCCAGAGTTTAAGCCCGGTGTTTTGCCTAGGGAGCATGCTCAGCCTGTTTGTGTTATGTCTGAGACTAAGTCCTCAGTTAAGGCTACTGAGCATGATCCCACAATTAACCCTAACAGCCTCTTTGCACAGGTACTTGGACTTCGTGCTGTGTCTAAGTTCTGGGATGTGCCTACTGAGCATGCTCAAACTGATAGTCTGCTTTCTAAGCCTGTGGCTCAGGCTACTGAGCATGCTCAGGCACTTAGTGCATCAGAAGCTAGGTCCGGTAAGGACCTCACTGAGCATATCCGTGAGGTGGCAGGCCCTGATAGGGCAGAGGGTGTCAGGTGTCCTGATGACGTGGCAACTCCGGACTGGCTCGCAGAGGCCCGCCCCTATGATCTGGCACCTCAGTATTGGTCGTCAGACGATGACTGGTGAAGTGTTTGGGGCGTGGCTGCCATGAGGTCATCAATGACGTGGCGGTTCCGGATAGGTCGCATGTGACGTCACTGATGACATGGCACTCTGCCATTGGACCTTGGTGGTTCCACCCTGGGTTTGGGGCGGACCCAGGTTATAAAAGGGGCTGGAGACAACATGGAGGTGCGCAGTCTTCACTTTTGCTCAGTCAGAGCACACCTCCATGTTAGAGCCTCATTGCGGCATAAGCCTATGTTGGGAAGCGGTACGTAGGGTTAGGCGAACGGTGCCTGTCACGCCAAGATTCGTGGCTCGGCACATCAGGGTCAGGCGCCGTGCTTCCCTCCTGCCGTTCCAGTCTTGCTATAGCAGCCCAGTGGTGTTAACTGGGCTGCGGCTGCTGTGCTTCCTGTCCGATTGTGCTCCTTACGCACACGGACAACGCACCTGCTGCGCCACCTGTCCGATTGTGCCCCCTACGCACACGGACAACGCACCTGCTGCGCCACCTGTCCGGTTGTGCCCCCTATGCGCACCGACAGCGTACCCCAGGACCTCTGTGGAGTTAACAGGGTGTTCCTTATCCTCCTCGGCTTCCCGGTAAACGCTACTGGTGTACCCATCTGGCCTGACGTGTCCTACACACACATGGCCAGTCGAGAGGTGGCCAGAAATGCTAATTGGAGGACCGCTCGGTCTGATGTGTCCTACACACGTGGCCGACAGGGCGATTTCGTGGCGGTCTTCCGGTCAACGCTACCTGGTTACCACCCGGCCTGACGTGTTTCCTGCACACGTGGTTGGTGTAGCGCTAGGTGCACCAAAACGCTAATCGGGTTGTCGTCCGGTCTGATGTGTCCCAACACACGTGACCGGTTCCCAGAGTTCCTGGGTTATCTCAGAGCCATCCAGCTCTATAGTCTCCGCCTAACCCTCAGGTGCCAGCAGCTCCTTTGTCATCTGGAGCACGGTGGGCCCCGACTGGCGATTAGGATATATACCCCCTGGTCCTAATCTGCCGGTCCCCCCGTAACAGTAAGACTGTGCCAGGGTCTGGCTGGCATGGCGAAGATGGAGCAGCTACATCAGTTCATGCTGCAGCTTGATGCCAGAGTGAGGTCTCTGGAGAAGTCTGCTCTTGCTGCTGATATGGATGATGTGGTGGCTCAAGCGGCTGCAATGGTGGCCGTCATCAAGCCTACTCCAACCCTCCCTCACCTCTCGCTGTCCAACAAGTTTACGGGGAACAGCAAGGCATGTTGGGGATTCGTGAACCAGTGCTCAGTCCATCTAGAGCTGTTGGCTGCACGGTTTCCTACAGAGAGGTCGAAGGTGGGGTTTATCATCTCCTTGCTCTCTGATAGAGCACTGGAGTGGGCTACACCATTGTGGGAGAGGAATGACCCCGTAGTACAGGACTCTAAGGAGTTTTTGGAGTCCTTGCGACAAGTGTTCCTGGGGCCTCAGGTCACTCATGACTCGGCCCTACAGCTACTGACTTTGGAGCAGGGGCGTACCTCCTCAAGTCAATATGCTGTGAGTTTCCGGACACTTGCTGCAGAACTGGGGTGGTCAGAGAGGACTCTCATTCCACTGTTCTGGAGGGGATTAGCCTCGCACGTGAAGGACGCATTAGCGTCGCGTGAGGTACCAACTACCCTTGAGGGCCTCATGACTCTGGCTACCCGCATAGACCTGCAGACCTCCGAACGTCAGCTGGAGCGCAGGTCAGAGGGTCGTTCAGCCACTGTAGTGGTCTCTCCTACTGCACCTCCCTTAGAGGACATCTCTGTCCCTATGGACATCTCTAGGGTTGGTGTTGCTAGGTCTTCGAGTCGCAAGGGCATTTCCTGTTTCGCTTGTGGGCAGTATGGTCATTATCCCAACCGTTGCCCAAAGCGTCAGGATAAGCGACCACGATTGGTGACCATAGCTGGAGGTAGACTGGACTCTGCGTCATCCATTAGGGTGACGTTTCACGCGTCCATTTCCTTTAAGGGGTCAACATGGTCCACAAGGGCAAGTGTGGACACAGGTGCTGGGGATAGTTTCATCTCCTCCTCTTTTGCCCGGCGGCATGCCATCCCGCTGGTGCAAATGCCAAGGCCAGTGAGAGTCCGTGTGGTGGATGGGTCCTTGTTGCCCAAGGTAATTCACCAGCGGACAGTGCCCATTACCCTTGCCATGTCATCTGGGCATAGGGAGACCATTTCATTTCTGGTTCTCCCTAAGGGTGCAGATGATATTCTGCTGGGTATTCCTTGGTTGAAGCGGCATTCCCCACATATCGACTGGTCGTCTGGGGTGATTACGCGGTGGAGCGAGTCTTGTAGCTCCCACTGCATGTCTCCATCTTCTTCCCGTTGTTCAGTGGTATCTGTGGCGACTATAGACCATTCGAGTGGGAGGGCTGCTAGAGGGGGGGGTACTGTTACGAACCGGCGCCGCCATAGCCGCAAGCAGCCTGCTGCGGTTTCTGTTGCGCCCAGGCGCCGGCTGCCGTTCTTGGCCGTGCCTCGGGTCGTCCAGTTGGCTGTTCCTTCCACCACGTCTAAGTGTGGAGAGGCGGCTAGTGCGCATGCGTGCGCCGATTTACCCCAGCCAGAGTTTAAGCCCGGTGTTTTGCCTAGTGAGCATGCTCAGCCTGTTTGTGTTATGTCTGAGACTAAGTCCTCAGTTAAGGCTACTGAGCATGCTCCCACAATTAACCCTAACAGCCTCTTTGCACAGGTACTTGGACTTCGTGCTGTGTCTAAGTGCTGGGATGTGCCTACTGAGCATGCTCAAACTGATAGTTTGCTTTCTAAGCCTGTGGCTCAGGCTACTGAGCATGCTCAGGCACTTAGTGCATCGGAGGCTAGGTCCGGTAAGGACCTCACTGAGCATGTCCGTGAGGTGGCAGGCCCTGATAGGGCAGAGGGTGTCAGGTGTCCTGATGACGTGGCAACTCCGGACTGGCTCGCAGAGGCCCGCCCCTATGATCTGGCACCTCAGTATTGGTCGTCAGACGATGACTGGTGAAGTGTTTGGGGCGTGGCTGCCATGAGGTCATCAATGACATGGCGGTTCCGGATAGGTCGCATGTGACGTCACTGATGACATGGCACTCTGATATTGGACCTTGGTGGTTCCACCCTGGGTTTGGGGCGGACCCAGGTTATAAAAGGGGCTGGAGACAACATGGAGGTGCGCAGTCTTCACTTTTGCTCAGTCAGAGCACACCTCCATGTTAGAGCCTCATTACGGCATAAGCCTATGTTGGGAAGCGGTAGGTAGGGTTAGGCGAACGGTGCCTGTCACGCCAAGATTCGTGGCTCGGCACATCAGGGTCAGGCGCCATGCTTCCCTCCTGCCGTTCCAGTCTTGCTATAGCAGCCAAGTGGTGTTAACTGGGCTGCGGCTGCTGTGCTTCCTGTCCGATTGTGCCCCCTACGCACACGGACAATGCACCTGCTGCGCCGCCTGTCCTATTGTGCCCCCTACGCACACTGACAACGCACCTGCTGCGCCACCTGTCCGATTGTGCCCCCTACGCACACGGACAACGCACCTGCTGCGCCACCTGTCCGGTTGTGCCCCCTACGCGCATGGACAGCGTACCCCAGGACCTCTGTGGAGTTAACAGGGTGTTCCTTATCCTCCTCGGCTTCTCGGTCAATGCTACTGGTGTACCCATCTGGCCTGACGTGTCCTACACACACATGGCCAGTCGAGAGGTGGCCAGAAACGCTAATCGGAGGACCGCTCGGCCTGACGTGTCCTACACACGTGGCCGACAGGGCGGTTTCGTGGCGTCTTCCGGTCAACGCTACCTGGTTACCACCCGGCCTGACGTGTTTCCTGCACACGTGGTTGGTGTAGCGCTAGGTGCACCAAAACGCTAATCGGGTTGTCGTCCGGTCTGACGTGTCCCAACACACGTGACCGGTTCCTGGGTTATCTCAGAGCCATCCAGCTCTATAGTCTCCGCCTAACCCTCAGGTGCCAGCAGCTCCTTTGTCATCTGGAGCACGGTGGGCCCCGACTGGTGATTAGGATTTATACCCCCTGGTCCTAATTTGCCGGTCCCCCCGTAACACACGGCAGACTTGGGCATCGACCAGCTGTGTACTCATTAATAGTCAGGCTTGCAAGAGCTGACCTCTGCTAGCCTGCTGGTTACCTCTGAGATCACATGTTTTTGACTTATACTTTGTGTGAGCATGCTGTGAGATAGTTTTGGTTTCCCCTGTTTGACTATCTCTGTTGGTTTTATCACACTCCTGTCTCGGCCCTTCCTATAAGATCAGCGCTGGTCAGGAGCATCATCAGGAAGGTGGCTCAGACATCCTCTACTTCAGAGGTAACCCTTAGATAAGGAATAGCTAGGGTCCCCCTAGTCTGAGGGCCAGTCTAGGAGCCCCTGTCTCCTGCTTTACACGATCATTGTGACACCGCCATTGTACACGAAGTTCGTCTTAGTCCAAAAAAAGGATATCTGAAAATAAAGAAACATATAAACACAAAAAATCAAGACACTTACCTTTGTTCACCACTTTATTTAAAAGATAATACCCAGATGATCTGACACAGTCCAGAGCGAATCAGGCGAACAAGGTCTATGGAGCATCGTTCTGACACTTCATAGACTTTGCTTATACGCAATTCTGGATCACACTGTGTTGTGTGAGACCCAGCGCCCAGCGCCTCTGACATCAGTAATGTAACTGATCATCAGAAGCACCCAGTCTCATGCACAGCATTACCCGAAGGGACCTGGTGATCGATTTTAAATAAATTGATTTTTTCAGGATCTGCTTTTTTAACATTGGATTCTAGGGAAAATGGATCCTTTAATGGATTTCTTTTTGTCTTCCATATGAAACTGATCCAGGAAGAAAAAATGATGCTTTACAAATGCAAGAAAAATGGATGGCTAAATAACAATCAGTTAACAGATCCGTTTTCCATATACTCCCATGTTAAAAAAATGGATCCTACAAAAATCAATTTTTTCAAAAAGAAACAAAAAGAAAGTTGTGTTTGCCCAACTTTTTTGCTAATGGATTGCTGCCGGATCCGTTCTAATGGATCCATTCTATAATTATTAGACATGTAAATTTACCTAACTTAAACTGTACAAGCAAATATTTCTGCAACAGAGAGGAGAAATTGCTTTGAAAGATAGATTATATGATAAGTACTCGGTGAGATGGAATCTTTGGTCAAAGAAGTTCAATCCCAATCTTATTATATTAAATCCTTGAGTTAGTGTAGCTACTAGCTGTAAAAATGATTTAATTATATTCTCCGTCTTTTTATTCTAATAGTTACGTTTAGCAATTTATGTGTTAAGAGATTCAGTTTAAATTTTCAGCCAAAACTCTACTATAACTCTAGTTTACTTTTTTTTTTTTTTTTTTTTTTTTTTTTTTTTTTTTCTTTAATCATATAACCTTTCACTTTCCCCCCCCCCTCTTTTTTTTTTTGTTTTCCCCCTTTCCCGTGCTCCACTTTTTCTATTTCAAAAATTGAATGTTAATTTAACTTTAGATTGTAATTTGACTAATTGTTGTTAAGTTTTACTGTGTGAACAATTTGTTTTGTTTGAACCAAAATTTTTTTAAAATAAAAAATATGTAAACAGAGAGGAGAAATTAAAAAATAAAAGCTAAATTTTGCTCTGCTCTGCAGCCACTATTCTATAATGTGTTTAGCTTAACAAGCCAAACCTAATGAAAGGTCCACTATAATACCAAGCAACATACTAAAACTAGTGAGAGATTTTCCTTAAAAGGGTTGTCCAATAGAGAGTGGAAAGTCTGCAGTCATTCTGTGTGACTGCAGACTTGTTAATTTTCCAAGCATACGCACTGTGGGCACCCAGGATTCATTGGTGTCTGCACCATGAATGGCGGTCAAGTATGTGATTGCATGCTCCTGGCCAGAACCTAAAAAATTGGAGCATTATCACTTAGTACACTTATATTGAGTGGGCCCTGTCTACTAGGTGCAGCTTTGTGCAATACAGTTGCATTGAGCAAGGCCATGCCCACAAGTCGGGTTCTGGCTGAGAGTATGTATATCGCATACATGACCACTGTTCCAAACACTGATGAATCCTCACAATGCACCGTGAGTATGTGTCATGCATGATCTGAATCCACACATGTTGATTACTACTATGGCATCGGATTCTGTTTACATTGCAGAGGCCGAGAGGCAACCTGGTGTAACGCCTGACTGGATCCACAGACTAAGACGGGCTGTAATGGACAGGCTAGAGGGAAGCCACTTGCCAAGCAGGACCCCCATAACCCTGAAACCCTTTAACCCCTATACAGGGATTTAGAATTACACAGTGCCCTGGAGATTACTACCTGTGGAAGGCTGCAGTCTGAGAGAGTACTCGTCAGGCACGGTCAAACCAGGAATTGCGGAACAGGGACAGAATCGAGGTACAAAAACAGCAGGCAGGAGGGTAGTCAGGAAACAAGCATAATCAGCACACAAAATCACAGGACGAAACATGAGCCAGAATTCTCAGAACTATCTCTGGCAGATGTCAGCGGACAGGAGGGGAATTAAAAAGGGTGTGGTGTCTTCCCATAGGCTGTAGCTGAATGATGGTACTTCAGCTGGGAGACACCCGCCACCTACAGTCAGCCAGTGGCACTGCAGATCCCCAGGAAACCCAGACCAGTGGATGAACGGAGCCTGCGCCCACCGGCGCCGCTGGCATCGACTCACCTCCCATCACCAGCACCATCCACGGCAGGAACACAGCGTCGCCTGGTGATCAGAGCAGAACTCGATGGAGCGGACTCAGGTGGTGACGTAACACCTGGTCTCTCTTAAGTGCTCAGCTCGGCTGGGCGTCAACTGAGTTGTTTCCCTGCTCCCAGTTTTTCAGGAGTTAATTCTTCTGAGAGCCAGGTTGCTGATTACATTCCACAGCTGGTCTTATCCTATTGAAGGCTAAGAGGACTTTAGGAAGAGACTGCTGAAGATAGCATCAGCGATCCCTGTCTCAGTGGTTGTCAGTTCATGGTGAACAACAGTTGCTTTTCTACGTGGTGTGAACATTCCCCTGTTGTGAGTTTAATCCCTACCCTTTTCTTTATTCCACTGTACAAATATCATCTCTCGTTTGTTTTTGAGTGCAGTGTGTACAAGGTTTTATTCTCTCTTGTCCATGTCTTTTCTGTGGGGATTTGTTTCCGGGTTTCCGGCCTTCTCCCAGGGTGGGGGAGTAGGATCACGACTTAGACAGGAGATAGGGTCACGATGGGGGCTCAGGCCTGGCTACCATCAAGCTATCTCCGAGAAGAGGGACAGCGCAGGGTCTCGAGTATAAGGGACAGTTTCGGAACCCTTGGTCCATCACTACATTCACTGTGACAGTATCGTGGCAGGATTCACAAGTAACTACAGATTTTACACTCTATACTGGACAACCACTTTAAAATATACTTTTTTTGTGTCAACTTTTAAAATATAAATAGTTACATAAGTAGGGCAACAGATGCCAGAAGGGTCATTAAAGTATATGTCTGCATACTTTTCATATCTACACTCCTATAAGTCCACTATTGCACTGTATTTCATGTAAATGTAACTAAACGTATGTGCTATGAGGATAATATGTTTGTTGATATCTATGTTTGATTTTATGCAACGGGGAAATTAAATATGATGTTTTTAATAATTCATAGAAATTCTCATGTTGTTTTAAAAAGGAAAGTTGTAATAAACTTTATGCCCTACTGTTTACCAAGACCACCACTATAATAAGCCCTGGTTCTGGAGGGTTAGCTCAGTGCTTCTACTATATGGTGTATTAAAATATGGAAACAGCTAATCCCATGTACAGTAACACCATTGCTAGTTTTCAAGATACCCAGTATAGAAATTGTAATCAGTCAAGCTATACTATTTCTGAATTCAGTGAATGACACACATTGAGAAGAAGTTTGTTAATTATTTATAAGCAATGTCACTCTATTCTTTAGTCCTAGTGATTAAGTGACAGATCATATAAAGATTGTAAAACAGATCCACAAGGCTAGTTGTGTAAAAAAAAAAATATTATTTATACTTAATTAGATGCAATGCGGATAAATGATTTAAGCATTGCTGTTTACTATTAAAATGTTAAAGTAAAAAAAAAACTAAAAACAAGCAAAAAGACATAAGCAAAATAAAAAAAATAAAAATGAAATCTGGTGAGAAACAAAAACTTTATCTGGCAGACATGCAAAAATAACATAGAAATAATTAACAGTAAGAAAAGAAAATTTGAAGCCTCAGTGATAAACCAGTACAAGTCCCATCTTTATAAAAGTGGGGTAGACACCTTCTATTCCGAGCAATTTACACAGATGAAGACTTTCAGAAGAAATCCAGCAAAAGAGACCAAAGACGAGACTGAGGGGCAAACAACACCATATATTATCTTTTGAAAATGGTACCCTAAACAGCTATTACCTAGATTTATAAGCATTATGTCTCAATTTGTGTCAACATAATTAATGTATATATTTTCCACCACATTATCTTTTTCATCCACTTTTTACACACTTTTCTGTGTACGTTTCTTGATCAATGTGGCTTACCAGAA
This sequence comes from Anomaloglossus baeobatrachus, assembly GCF_048569485.1. Lineage (NCBI taxonomy): Eukaryota > Metazoa > Chordata > Amphibia > Anura > Aromobatidae > Anomaloglossus > Anomaloglossus baeobatrachus. Next base: position 72,597,561 of record NC_134354.1, read on the forward strand.
TATTAAACATGCAGTGCTTTAAAAAGTATTCATACTCCATGAATAGGGAGGAGTGGACCTATAGAAATTTGGGTTCGCCAGATTCAGCTGAACTTTAGTTAAAAGTTCAGTTTGGGACCTGGACTTGAGTCAAACTTGATCCTGGATCCCAAACCACATATAAATCAATGAGGACCCAAACTTTGGTGCTGTAAAATGGCTGTAAAATTGTCATACTAAGGCTAGGGGGCTGCAAAAGGAAGCAAAATGGGGTCAATTGTCCTGCAAACAAAGTGGATAGGGAATAGCAGAATGACTTGTGGTCCCCGCTATTTTTGATAATCAGTGCTGGAAAAGCAGACAGCTGTGGGCTGGTAATATGCTGGGAAAGCCCATGTTTATCTGGCCCTGCTCAGTCTAAAAATAGCAGCCCGCAGCTGCTCCAGAAGGGGTGAATCCTTTAGATGTGCCAATTTTAGTGCTTTGCCTGGCTTCTCCCGATTGCCCTGGTGCAGTGGCAATCGTAATAATACTTTTGGGGTTGCTGTTAGCTGTGAATTGATCAGACCAGCCTACAGCTGTCTGCTTTACCTGCCCTGGATATCAAAAATAAGAAGAACCCCCACATCCTGTTTTATTATTTTGTTCATAGCAGCATGCAGGCATCTTCCCCGTGCTGAAAAGCTTGTTGATTAGGAACAGAAACTGAACTCCAAAGTCGGATATAGACTTCCATGAAAAGTCTGTGTTTGAGTTCGAGCTATGGACACTAAATGTCTGGAATGAACCCCAAACTTTACAGTTCAGGTTCTTTAATCTCTCTTCTTCAACTTTTTTTTTACAATTTCTCATGTTACATCCACAAATTTAAAAATATTTTATTCCTATTTTATGTGATATACCAACACCAAAGGCCGCTTTACACGTAACGACATCGCTAATGAGATATCGTTGGGGTCACGGAATTCGTGACAAACATCTGGCCTTGTTAGTGACGTCATTGCGTGTGACACCTACGAGCAACCGCTAACGATCAAAAATATTCACCTTATCGTTAATTGTTGACATGTCATTCATTTCCCAAATGTCGTTGCTGGTCCTGGACGCAGGTTGCTCATCATTCCTTAGGCAGCACACATCGCTACATGTGACACCCCGGGAACGACGAACAACAACGTACCTGCATCCTGCCGGCAACGAGGTGGGCGTGTTGTTAATGCGTCTGGTCTCCGCCCATCTGCTTCTATTGGCGGGCTGCTGTGTGACGTCGCTGTGACGGTGCACGAACCTCCCCTTAAAAAAGAGGTTGTTCGCTGGCCACAGCGACGTCGCTAGGAAGGTAAGTACATGTGACAGGTACTAGCGATTTTGTCCGCCACGGGCAGCGATTTGCCCGTGACGCACAAATGACGGGGGCGGGTGCGAACGCTAGCGACATCGCTAGTGATGCCACAGCAAGTAAAGCCTCCTTAAGAAGCAAGTATTTGTGAAGTGCAAAGGAAATTATATATGGATTTATAAATATTTTAAAATGTAAGTCTGAAAATTGTGATGTGCATTTGTATTCAACCCCTCTGAGTAATTACTTTGTAGGACCACATTTCACTTCAATTACAGCTGTTAGTCTTCTAGGGTGTTGTCAGCTTTGCACATCTGGAGGCTCAAATTTGTATCCATTCTTCTTTGCAAATAGCTCTAGCTTATTTAGCTCTAAGCAATTTTCAAGCCTTGCCACAAATTCTCCATGGGCTTTAGGTTTGTACTTTGGACCAGTCAAATACATGAATATGCTTTGATTTAAAGCGGGCTTTACATGCTACAATATATCAAACGATATGTCGTCAGGGTCACGACGTAAGTGCCGCACATCCGGCGCCGTTTGACATATCGTAGCGTGTGACAGCTACGAGCATCTGTTAATGATCAAAAATACTCACCTTAACGTTGCTCGTTGACACGTCGCTCATTTTCTAAAAATCGCACGTCCTTCTATGCGCCGGTTGTTCATCGTTCCCGGGGCAGCACACATCGCTCCATGTGACACCCCGGGAACGATGAACTGCAGCTTATCTGCGACCGCTGGCAATGTGGAAAAAAGGAGGTGGGCGGGATGTTTATGTCCTGCTCATCTCCACCCCTCCGCTACTATTGGCCGGCTGCTGTTTGACGTCGCTGTGACGCCGAACATCCCTCCCTTTTCAGGAAGAGGATGTTCGCCGCCCACAGCGAGGTCGTTTGGAAGGTAAGTACGTGTGACGGTGGTTTACGACTTTGTGCGACACGGGCAACAAATTGCCCGTGCCGCACAAACGATGGGGACGGGTACGATCGCAAATGCGATCGCACGAGAAATTGATACATGTAAAGTAGGCTTTAGCCTTTCAATCATAGCTCTGGTTTTTGAAGGTGAACCAACGCCTCAGTCTCAAGTCTTTTGCTAACAAATTTTCTTCCAGGTTAGCCTTGTTTTTCATCTTGTTATCAACTCTAACCGGTAACTCTGTCCCCGCAGAAGAAAATCCTCCCCACGGCATGATGCTGCTACCATCATGTTTGACGATGAGGATGGTGTTTTCAGGGTGATGTGCAGTATTTTTCTTCTACCACACATAGTGTTTTATATTCAATCCAAAAATGTTTTACTTTAGTCTCAACTGACTAGAACACTTTCTTCCACATGCCATCTAGTGGACACAACTAAATTGTCGAAGCAGGTGCTCTGATCAGATGAGACCAAACTAGAACTAAATGAAATACATAATGTATGTCCAAAACTAACCTGCATATCATCCTGAAACACTCTCTACACCATCAAACATGGTGGCAGCATCATGCTTTTCTTCAGCAGAAACAGAGAAGCTGTTGATGGATGGAGCTAAATACAGGGCAATCATGGGGGAAGACGTGTTAGCGTCTGGAAAACCTTGAGATTGGGGCATTATTTCACCTTCCAACAGGTTAAGGGCCCTAAACAGCCCTATCAGAGCTGCAATGCATGGCTTAGATCAAAGCATATTCATGTGTGTGAATGGCCCAGTCACAGTCTAGAGCTAAATCCCATTGACAATTTGAGGCAACACTTGAAAATTGCTGTTCATAGAAGTCTCCATCCAGTCTCACTGATCTAGAACTATGTTTTAAAGAAGAGTATGCAAAATGTCAGCCTCTAGATGTACAAAGCTGGTAGAGACATACCCTCACAGACTTGCAGTGAGATGTGTCTCTAAAAAATATTAACCCAGGGGGCTTAATACAAATGCACATGATAAAATTTGGATATATATTTTTAAAATATTTACAAAACTATGTAATATTTCCATTAAACTTTACAAATACTGGCCACTAAGTGTTGGTGTATAAAATTCCAATACAATACATTAAAGTTTGTGTGTGTAACATGGAAAATTTCCTAGGGCATAATGACTTTTTCAAGGCAATGTAGCTGCACAGAGAAGGATGTGCCTTAAAATGAACTAACATTCAACAAAATCTTGGTACCAAAAAGCATAAACTAAACCAATTAATAAAGTTAAATAAAAATACTTAAAATTACTGTAAACCACTTTGATAAATGTTATGCGTTTTCAGACAGTGTATTGGCTACATTGTCTAAATATAGGACAGGATTAGTATGTTTGCTCTAATTTTAATTATTAGTAGGTAGCTGAGATAGAGTACAAGGTACTGTACAGCTGTCAATCTGTTGGGGTCTGCAGAGCCATTTTTAAGGGGGCTTTACACGCTGCGACATCGCTAATGCGGAGTCGTTGGGGTCACGGATTTTGTGACGCACATCGGGCCGCTTTAGCTATGTTGCTGCGTGTGACACCGATGAGTGATTTTGCATCGTTGCAAAAACGTGCAAAATCGCTCATCGGTGACATGGGGGTCCATTCTCGATTATCGTTACTGCAGCAGTAACGATGTAGTTCGTCGCTCCTGCGGCAGCACACATCGCTCCGTGTGACGCCGCAGAAACGAGGAACCTCTCCTTACCTGCCTCCCGGCCGCTATGAGGAAGGAAGGAGGTGGGCGGGATGTTCCGGCCACTCATCTCCGCCCCTCCGCTTCTATTGGGCGGCCGCTCAGTGACGTCGCTGTGACGCCGCACGGACCGCCCCCTTAGAAAGGAAGCGGTTCGCCGGTTACAGCGACGTCACCAGGCAGGTAAGTATGTGTGACGGGTCTGCGCGATGTTGTGCGGCACGGGCAGCGATTTGCCCGTGTCGCACAACAGATGGGGGCGGGTACCCACGCTAGCGATATCGGGACCGATATCGCAGCGTGTAAAGTAGCCTTTAGAGTATGAAAATGGCTAGGAGTCACTACTAGACTCCAAAAGTAACCTGACAAAGGAGCATAAAACGAATATGCTCCACCGTCAATTACAACAGTCAAACAGAACATTCGTTTACAATGAGGCATTGATTTACCAAAACCAGCATTTTCATGCTGGTCTTAATGAGGGGGCTAGGTGGAATGCCACACTTATGCCTCCTAATGAATAATACTAGGTGCAAAATAGTTTGCAGCTTGCCAGAAGTTTCACTCCAGCCAGAATCAAAGACTGGAGTAAGATTTGTGGCATAAGATAGGGAACCGCTCAGCAAGAAATTGACAAGCGATGATCACTTCACTTCTGTCTTACCCCATTAATGTCCACTTTGTTGGAACTGGGAGAAAATGGCTTTAACATGGCAGCCTCACTCTGCATAAAAGTTTTGTGACTTTTCGCTTTTTCCATCACTTTTTAGTGTAAAAGCTTTGATGAGTTGTGCCCTCAGTGTTCTGCTTGACAGTAGAAAGAGCTTTGCAACTTGTGTAGAATGTCCCAATTCTTTCCACTTTTTCGAAACTGGGAGAAAATGGTGTGAAAACGCTAAAAGACGCAACTCTTTTGGGCAGCCTCGCTTTGTATAAAATTTTGTGACTATTCTAAACTTTTTCTATCATTTTTTGGCAAAAAAGCTTTTATGAATTGGGCCATGAGCTAAAGATATTTCTTTCCTTATTTGAAAAATGAAATCTTTTTCTACTTACCTTAATTATGGAAAAGACCTAATTGTTCTCCAACTTTTAGTGATTGATAATTTCCTTTAACATTATGTTATATTTTAGGATTAAAACATCATGGACAATCCTGACAACTCCATGTATAAAATAGGCTAATGAGTACACTACTATAGTACACAAGTGCACTGCAATAGTAAAGAAGGATAAGAAATAATAAGTTTACCTGTTTTATGTGACTAAAGTTTGTGAAGAGGCCACAAGATGGCAGTGATTAAACCAAATTGCATCGAAGCACAAGAACGATATATGTTGGTAGAATCCTGTTGTACTGTTTATTACAGATATAGGAAGGGAGCTATATTATATTTACACATATCAGTACTAATTACAGGTATTTAAAATTTCTGATCCATTTATCTCTTTATGTTATAGAAAGGAATAAACTAGCTTACCTTATACATTCAACCTTTTCATCTATCGATCTATCTATCTATCCTTCTATCTATCTATCTGTCTATCTATCGATCTATCTATCTATCCTTCTATCTATCTATCTATCTATCTATCCCTCTATCTATCTATCTATCCCTATCTATCTATCTATCTCTCTTTATCTATCTATCTATCTATCTATCCTTCTATCTATCTATCTGTCTATCTACCTATCTATCTATCCTTCTATCTATCCCTCTATCTATCTATCTATCTATCTATCTTTTATCTATCTATCTATCTATCTATCTATCTATCTATCTATCTATCCTTCTATCTATCCCTCTATCTATCTATCTATCTATCTATCTATCTATCTATCTATCTATCCCTCTATCTATCTATCTATCCTTCTATCTATCTATCTATCTATCTATCTAACATCCATCTTTCATTTATCTATCCTAATGCCTTGAAACAGTATTCATACCCCATGATGTTTTCCCCATTTTTTCACGTTGCACTCACAAAGTAAAATGTATTTTATTAGGCTGTTATGTGATATACCAACCACCCAAAAAACAAGTATTTGCAAAATATAAAGAAAATGATTCACACTTTTCTAAATATTCAAAAATAATTTAAAAAATATAAATCTGAAAATTGTGATATGCATTTTTATCCCACCCCCCGTAGTCTCATACCCCTAAGTAAAATTCTGAGTGACCCATTGGATCCAGAAGTCACCTATTTAGTAAACTGAGTCCACTTGCATCTAATTTATTCTCATTATAACTACAGCTGATCTGTGAAGGCCTCAGAGATTTGTTTGAGAACATTCATTGTATTGTATTGAACATCGGAATTTTTAAGTGCTACAGAATATGTTGGTGCTATAGAAATAAAATTATATAGGAATCAAACAGCATCATGACTACCAAAGAAGACATCAGACAGGTTTCAGATAAAGTAATAAAGTTGTGGAGAATGGTAAAGCAGGATTAGGTTATAAAAAAAATAGCCAAAGCTCTAAATATCTCACAGAACACTATTCAATCCATCATCCAAAAATGGAAGGAGCAAAAAAGAAGAACACTAATTAGAAAAGCAACCAAGACGAACACGGTCACTTTGGAGGAGTTGCAGAGATCCACAGTTCAGGTGGGAGAATCTGTCCATAGGACAACTATAAGTCGTATACTGCACAAATTTGGCCTTTATAGAAGAATGGTAAGAAGAAAGATATTTTTTAAAGCAAGCTAAATGTCTCATTTGCATTTTATAAAAAGCCCTGTAGGGGACACAGCTATCATGTGGAAGAAGGTGTTCTGGTCAGATGAGACCAAGGTAGGACATTTTGGGCTACATGCGCCATGGTATGCGTGGCACAAAACTCGAGGTCTAAAGGGGAAGCTGTTCTCCTTACAGAGACTGACACACCATTCCAGCATACCAGTGGTAAGGACACTTTAAGCTGCAATGCTCCTCTGGGAAATATTCAATTTTCTCTTCAGGGAGGACGAAGACGAACTCTGGGGCCACCTATTGCAGGTAGCAATCCTAAAAGTCAAAAGTGACCCTTTAATGAGCCTTGTCATATGACTAAGGATTTATGCCAGATCACAACCTCAATCTGAAAATTGAAGTTCTGATCTGGCATAAATCCTAAGGGGCACTTTTCACGCTGCGACATCGCAGGCCGATGCTGCGATGCCGAGCGCGATAGTCCCCGCCCCCGTCGCAGCAGCGATATCCTTGTGATAGCTGCCGTAGCGAACATTATCGCTACGACAGCTTCACATGGACTCACCTGTCCTGCGACTGTCGCTCTGGCCGGTGACCCGCCTCCTTGTTAAGGGGGCGGGTTGTGTGGTGTCACTGCGACGTCACACGGCAGGTGGCCAATAGGAGCAGAGGGGCGGAGATGAGCAGGATGTAAACATCCCGCCCACCTCCTTCCTTCTGCATATCCTACAGAAGCCGCAGTTACGCCGGTAGGAGATGTTCCTCGCTCCTGCGGCTTCACACACAGCGATGTGTGCTGCCACAGGAGCGAGGAGCAACATCGGACTGTCGCGTCAGCGTAATTATGGATTACGCCGACGCTGCACCAATGATACGATTACGACGCTTTTGCGCTCGTTAATCGTATCATCGAGCCTTTACACACTACGATGTCGCATGCGATGCCGGAAGTGCGTCATTTTCAATTTGACCCCACCTACATCGCACCTGCGATGTCGTAGTGTGCAAAGCCCGCCTTAGTCATACGACAAGACTCGTTAAAGGGTCACTATTGATATTTAGGATTGCTACCTCCAATACGTGGCACCAGAGATCGAACAACTGGCACAAAACTAACACTTTGCTATACCCTGAAAACATCAAGCCTAACGTCAAACATGGTGGTGGCAACTGTGGGTAGGCTTTTCTTCAGCAGAAACAAGGAAGCTGGTCAGAGATGATGGGAAGATGGTTCAAAATAAATACAAGGCAATCTTGGATCAAAACCTTTTTGGTGCTGGGGCATAAGCTCATCTTCCAGCAGGAAAGCAACCCTAAACATTCTGCCAGAGCTAGAATCGATGGTTTAGATCAAAGCATTTTCATGTGTGTGAATGGCCCAGACAAAGTCCAGACCTAAATCCCATTGAGAATCTGTAGCAAGACATGAAAATTGCTCTTCACAGATGCTCTCCACCAAATCTCACTGAGCTAGAAATATTTTGCAAAGTGGAATGAACAAAGATTTTAGCCTCTAGTCGTGCAAAGTTGGTAGAGAAATACCCCAAAAGACTTGTTGCAGTAATTGCAGTGAAAAGTGGTCCTACAAAGTATTCACTCAGGGGCTGAATACAAATGCACATCAGAATTTTCAGATTTATATTTTTAAAATATTTATAAAACCATGTATCATTTCCTTTACACATGCTACTTAGTGTTGATATATCTTAAAAAATCCCAATAAAACACATTTAAGTCTGTGGGTGAAAAAATGGGGTCAAGTTCACTTAGTTTAAATGATTTTTCAAAGCACTGTATCTATTTATGTCAGAACTGAAGAAAACAATAAATGGATTGCACATTCAAAAATCATACTGTCACAACTCCAACAGAGCCTGCTCCTATGATGTCTGCTTCTGTCACCAGGCACCGCAATATTCACTCTGTGGGCAGCACTGGTGATAGATGTCGAAAATGTCGAAACCAAAAGCTCTTAACAACGCTTGCTCTGTTCAGCCACTAAGGTGGGAATGAGAGAGTATCTTAGCTCAACTATACAAGATGGTGCTCTGAAGCAAAACCAAGTCCAATAGAACAGCAAGCCTCGGCCCTCATGCAAAATGAAAGAGTGAATTGAGGTTCATTAATCATTAATTTTTATTTTATTGTGTATAAACATGTATTCTGGCCATCCAACTTTTTGGCTCAAGAACGAGCCTTTATCAAGCCCATGGATCTGACTTAACAGAAAGATTATGCATTAGTACATGTGCACAAGGAGAAATGGAATGTAGTGCATGCATTTGTGGTAGTATGGTGTGATGGTCAGGTACGATAACTCTCCATTGTAAGAGAGTGCACCTATATACACTGTGTGTTACCATGAGGAGAATGGAAAAGATTCTGGTATTGCTAAAATCGGCATCACTTTAGAAAAAAGGAGTACAGGTAGCCCCTGGTGGTGTCAAGAAATCGCTTAAATAAATGGCAAGTTCTAGTATAAAGTTAGATGGGTGTACCTGGTTGTAAAATCTTTATGGTCCAGCCGGGTTATTCTCTAACTTATGGATCATTAACATTACCAATAACATGTTATTTGGTAAGAGTAAAGAATCTTGAAAGAAATAGCTGAGAAAATAATAGTACCGCTTGCCATAATCCTCAATAAGTCATGGAAAACAGGAGTGGTTCCTCTAGATTAGAAAAGGGCAAATGTGGTTCCTAGCTATAGAAAGGGGAAAAAGGAGGATCCAGGGAATTACAGGCCAGTAAGCCTGACCTCCATAGCAGGAAAAAGGAGGATCCAGGGAATTACAGGTCGGTAAGCCTGACCTCTATAACTCTTTCAGCAAATTGTCAATCACCATTGTACCGCCCCGCGCCCGGCTGCCGGCCGAGCCACTCAGATCCGGGCTCGTTTTGGTGGGTGGCTCGAGCGCCTCCGGACCCAGGGGTCATGTGACTCTGAAGGGAAGCTGATGCTACGTGTAGGGATTTTGCTGGGGAGGTTCACGGCCAAGGCCGAAGTGTTTAGGGATGTAAGTTCGTGATGCCACACACGGGTTGTGGTGAATGTGGACACCACCGCTGCCATTAACTAGGCTCTCAGGGACGGTGTTGTGCAGCCTGGTGTTGACCACTCCGTGGGCAGGGGGTGATGGTCCCGGGGTCCGGTGGTTGCGAGGTGTGGGCGTGTTGGTGCTGTGCGGTGCACAGCCCGAAGGCACTGTTGTACTCACTATGACAGATACACCGGAGTCTCTGGTAAACCAAAAGCATGGTGGTCGGTGCCCGCAGCCGGCTGCGCTTGGTCCTCCACCCGGTTTGGTGGTTCCCGCCTTTCTCCTGCACCTCTTTTTGTAGAACTTGACTGCCGGTAGGTGAGTGCATGTGAAGCTGCCGTAGTGATAATATTCGCTACGGCAGCTATCACAATGATATCGCAGCTGCTACGGGGACTATCGCGCTCGGCATCGCAGCATCGGCTTGCGATGTCGTAGTGTGCAAAGTACCCCTAATACTAAATGGCTACACCTCAAACTGTAGGAAAGTTAAAAGTGTGGTTCCGCAAGACTCTGTCCTGGGCCCAGTGCTGTTTAATATTTTTATAAATGATCTGGGTAATGGAATTATTGGGAAAACCATAAAATTTGCAGATGATACTAAGATAGGAGGAGTAGCCAACATTCGAGAGGAAAGAGCATATTCAAAAGGATCTAGACACACTAGAATAATGGGACAAGGCAAACAGAATGGTGTTTTACAGGGACAAATGCAAAGTCCTATATCTGGGTAAAAGAAATGTAAAAAGCATATATAGTGTGGGAGGAATAAAACTAGGTGATAGCACCAGGGAAAAGGACTTAATAGTCCATAATAGTAGATCCCAGATTCAACATGAGCCAACAGTGCAGAGCTGCAGCTAAAAAAGCCAACAAAATTCTGGGATGTATCAAGAGAAGCATTGCATCTAGACCAAGAGAGGTAACTATTCCCCTATACTCTGCCCTGGTCAGACCCCACCTGGAATACTGTGTACAGTTCTAGGCTCGCCAATTCAAGAAAGTCATTGATATATTGCAGCAAGTCCAGAGAAGAGCAACCAAGATGGTAGAAGGTCTGCAAATCAGAAAAGAACTAGTAATGTTTAGTTTGCAAAAGAGAATGCTGAGAAGAGACTTAAAAGCTGTCTACAAATATCTGAAAGGCAGTCACAGTGCAGAGGGAATCACCCTATTCTCATTAGCACAAGGAAGTACAAGAAGCAATGGGATGAAACTAAAAGAAAGGAGATTCAGATTAGACATTAGGAAAAACTTTCTGACAGTGAGGGCAGTCAGGGAGTGGAACAGGCAACCACGGGAGATAGTGAGCTCTCCATCAATGGAAATCTTCAAGCAGAAACTTGATAAACATATAGCTGGGATAATTTAGGAAAAGCTGCACTTGCAGGGGTTGGACCTCATGGCCCTTGAGGTCCCTTCCAACTCTACAATTTTATGATTCTATGACTAAAGCAACAATAAAATGAGCTGCAAGAATTTCTGACAAGTACTAGTCGTATACTGTATGTGACAGCATGTGGGAAAATGTGTTATAGTCTAATTATATTAAGCTTGAACTTTTTGGCCATATTTCCAAAACATTTGCATGGTGCAAAGCCAACAATGCATAACACCAAAGAAATACTATACCCACATTGAAACATGGTGGAGGCAGCATTATGCTTTAGCATTACTTTTTGGCAGTTGGAGCTGGGGCTTTAAAATGAAATAACTGAGGGCATTTCCCAACTGACAAATGTGAGCAGATTCAATCTGAACATGCAACATATTCTAACAAATAAACAGCTGCACTGGAAGTGTTTTCAGTTTTTTACATTTTAGATTACAGGGTCATGCCTTCTGACTGAACACTCCTTCCCATCAGCTTAAGGTGATTTTAATTTTCTATTAGCAGCTCCCTACCAGCCCATAACATTACAGGAGCTGGGGCTATAGTTAAGGTGGAGGGAATTCTAAATAGTTCTAAATATCAAAATCATATCAAATTTTGGCCCAACTTTTAAACACACAAAAAACATTAACTAAATTTCAAACAAGTAAAGCAGAACTATGGGCATGGAAATCCCTATTAAAAACATTGATGAAAGATAATGTACCTTTGGAGGATATTAAATGTTGCCCAATTGAAGCAATACAAATTCTGACTCCCAAAATGAACATAATAAAATGGAAACAATACAACATAAACAATTTTCTCGACCTAATAGAAAATAACAAAATCTTGCCCTTCAAAAACATACAAACTAAATTCAACATCCCAAATAAAGAAAAAAAAATTTGGTACCGTATAGAAAATTTTCTTACAAACAAAAAACCTAGATTTCAGCTTCCTAAACCCCTAATAAATTTATTGAATAATCCATTAAACCAAATTATTTGGAAAACCAGTAATATATATTCCTTGCTAAATGAAGATTATGAATTTGAGAAAAAGCTAAACCTAAATAATTGGGAGAAAGATTTGCAAAGGAATTCCCTATAAGTACATGGAAACAAGCTCTGGAAACAACTTATGCAACTGCTACCTGTGCTTCTCTTCAGGAGACATATTATAAAGTGTATTCCAGATGGTACTATACCCCTCTAAAGTTGTGCACGTTTTCTGCTGAAAACTCACCACTATGTTGGAGAGGTTGCGGGAAAAATGGATCCTTTATCCACATTTTCTGGGGATGTCCTTTACTTAAACCCTTATGGAAGAAAGTCAGAGACCTCTTAATGCAATTGACTACAAAAGATATAAATCTTAGGCTATGTGCGCACTAGAGCAAAATACCCGCGGATTTACCCGCGGATTTGCCGCGGAAATTTCTTGAGAAATGTCTGCAATCTTTGTGCAGACATTTCCCATGAAATTCTATGAGAAAAAAAAAAAGCTGTGCGCACTGGTGCGGATTTTTCTCAAGAAAGTTTCGGTGCGGAAATTTCTTGAGAAACTTTCTTGAGAAAATGAACATGTCCATTAAATCCGCAGGTATCCCGCGGATTTCTGCAGTACAGCCTGCAAAAATCCGCAGGGAACCACCCGCGGGAAAATCGCGGCAATTCCGCGGCAATTCCGCGGCTAATCCGCGGTAAATCCGCGGCAAATCCGCATGCGGTTTTGCCGCGGATTTTTTCCGGAGTTCAGCAAATCTTCACTCCCAGAAGTTTCTCGAGAAGATTTTCTCGAGAAACTTCACATCTCTAGTGCGCACATAGCCTAAGGCTATGTGCGCACTGGGAAATGGAATTTTCTTGAGAAAATTCCGCATGCTCTCAAAGATTACCGCACCCGCGGTAAAAAACCGCGGGAAACCGCACCCGAAAACCGCATGCGGTTTGCCGCGGTTTGCTGCGGTTTTACCGCGGTATTGTTCGCGGTATTGCCGCGGTTTTGCCGCGTGCGGGTTGGGATGTGCTTTATTGCATTCAATGCAATAAAGCACATTGAAAAAAAAAAAAAAAAGTTATTTAATTCTGAGATAGTAGATAGACAGAAGAATATATAGAGGGATAGATAGATAGACAGACAGATAGAGGGATAGATAGAGGGATAGATAGAGGACAGATCGCTGCATTTCCCACAGTCGGCAGTGAGTTCACATTACCAGCTGTGGGAAATGACCGGTAATTACCTCTGCTGTCTGCTGCTTTCATTCAGCGCCGTGTCTGTGACAGTTGCGGCTGGATGTAAGCAGCGCAGGACCTGTGGATTACGCCGGAGCGGTGGATTACGCCAGAGCTTTGGTGCGGGAGGGGTTAATAAAATGGTGAACGAGGCTTGTTTGTTTTATTTAAAATAAAGGATTTTTCTGTGTGTGTGTTTTATTCACTTTACTTACGGGTTGATCATGTCAGCTGTCACATAGATGCTGCCATGATCAAGCCTGGAGTTAATGGCGGTGGTCCCCCACCATCATTAACCCCTTGTATTACCTTGCTGACACTGCTACACGGCAGCAAGAAGAGCCGAGGACACGCCGGTGCTGCCGCATAATGCATGCGACAGTGCCGGGGCAGCTGCGGCTGATATTCTCGGCTGCGGGAGGGGGAGTGAGGCGGGGGACATTAACCCTGCCCCTCTCCCTCCCCAGCCTGAGAATACCGGGCCGCCGCTGTGTGCTTACCTCGGCTGGAAGGTAAATATGCAGCGGAGCCCTTGTTCTTTGTTTTCTATATTTCCGTTTTCTTTATATGTGTGTTCTATGTGTCTGTGTCTTTGTCTGTGATGTGTTTGTGTTTACTCTCTGCACGGCTTCCTCTTCCTGTAATGACATCACTTCCCTGCAAACCGCAGACAAGCGATGTACATTACCGGAGGTAAACCGCGAAATACCGCAGGGAATAACGCAGGAAAACGCAGTGAACCGCACAGAATTTGCTGCCTGCGTTATTCCCTGCGGGATTTCATGATTAACATTGGAGTCAATGAAGTGAAATCCCGCAGCGATGTGCGGAAAAGAATTGACATGCACTTGTTTTTGCACAGGATTTTTTTTCTCCATAGGATTTGCTGGTGATTCACTGCAGAGATGTTATGAACATTTTCTGCAGTGAAACATGCAGCAAATCCGCGGAAAATCCGCGGCAAAATCCGGTAAGTGCGCACATAGCCTTACTCCAGAATTGGTTATTCTTTCCATAGGGTTAGAAGAATATGAGAAAAAGTATAGATACATTGTCGTCTGTCACATTTTTTTAGTTATTAAGAATTTATTAGCAGCCAACTGGAGAGAAGAAAGAATCCCATCTATTTCAGAAGTTACGGACAGGGTTTCAGCTCATAATTTATATGAGTATAATATTGCGTTAAAAGAAAAAAACTATAAAAGATATAAAATAAGATGGTCTCTTTGGTCCCAGAAATACATGCCAAACCTTGTTTTGAATTAGTTCCTTGACATTATCTAAATAATATAAATGTAATATGTTATTTCCGAATGTGTTTATATACTGTGCTAAATGAATGAGTTTATAATCTTGCTTGACTTTGAAACTTAACAAATTGCCTCAACGTCTTCCTTCTTCCCTTTCTCTTCCCCCTTTATATTCCCTAACTCCTTCCATTCCCACTTCCCCTCCAATACCCCTTCCCATCCACTTTTAGTCTACCCTTTCTTCCCTTCCTCTTCCCTTTCTTTGTTATTTCAACAATATTTTTAAGAATGCATTTTAAATACTTCAATTACCCCCTCCCCTGTTATTGTAAACCCCTTAAAATTTAATAAAGTATACAAAATCATATCAAAATATGTGTGTCGCCTGCAGAGGGCACTTTACATAGGAGATTTCCTCGTAATCTGACAAATTTGAAGCACTATTGCAAATAAGATTGAGCAAAGATCTCTAATTCTAGATGTGCAATGCTAAAGGCTCTGATATAATTGTTCTTGGTTTGATTTTTTTAAATGACACAAATATGGCAATTTAACAGAGATGTGTAGCCTTATCCACTATATCCATTATATCTAACACATTTTCAGTATTATGGGTTCCCCCATTTCGAATTTTATGTTGATCACCAGTCTAAATAAAATATCTCTACTTGCGAATTTGCCAAAAAGAAAAATTAAAAATTATTCTCAAACAGTGTGCAAAGCTATAATACAACAACAGTCAAGCAAAAGTATACGGCCTAAAAATCAACTTTTATTTCAAAATTGGAACCTTTAGGATTGATAAAATGCAATAATTTAACAAGGGACCAACTAGGTGTGGGAAAACGGACAGTCTTACATTATTCATACATAAATATTTCATAGATTGTATACTTATTGCCTATTGCCTGCATAAAGTGTAGTGTTCATATGTAAAAAAAAGTGCAGTGTATTATTCCCTGTGTGTTTAATTATTACCTCTATAACTGCATAAAGTGCCAGTGCAAATGAACAATGCTATAGAGTAAAGGCCCCATTACACGCAACGACGTATCTAACGATAAGTCGTCGGGGTCACTGAATTCGTGACGCACATCCGGCCTCTTTAGCGACGTTGTTGCGTGTGACACCTACGAGCGACCGCTAACGATCAAAAATACTCACCAAATCGTTGATTGTTGACACGTCATTCATTTTCAAAAATTGTTGTTCGTTTGGGATGCAGGTTGTTTGTCGTTCCTGAGGCAGCACACATCGCTATGTGTGACACCCCGGGAACGACGAACAACATCGTACCTGCGTCCTCCGGCAACAAGGTGGGAGTGACGTTCATGTAGCTGCTCTCTGTCCCTCCGCTACTATTGGAGGCCTGCTGTGTGACGTCGCTGTGACTCCGCACGAACCGCCCCCTTAAAAAAGAGGTTGTTCACCGGCCACAGCAACGTTGTTAGGAAGGTAAGTTGGTGTGATGCGTACCGGAGATATTGTTCGCCACGGGCTGCAATTTGCCCATGACGCACAAACGACGAGGGCGGGTGCTATCGCTAGCCACATTGCTAGCAATGTCGCTGCGTGTAAAGCAGCCTTAACCCTAACCATCCATTTGAAAATGTAAGGAGGGAAGAAAAATATTGTGGGATAACCCTGATAATGAGAATGATATGAGTATATGGGCTATAATGCCAAACAGGTAACATTAAAGGGAACCTGTCAGGTGCACTATACACCCAGAACCACGAGCAGTTCTGGGTGCATATTTCTAATCCATGCCTAGCTGTCCCTGTATCTAGTAGCATAGATAAAGTATTTCTAAAGAGCCTTTATGATATGCTAATGAGTGCACAGACTAGTCGCAAGGGCGTTAGTTCCTGCGCTCATTCCGCCCTGTTAGCATGTTAGTAAGCCCACAGGGGCGTGCTAACATTCTATTCAATGCCCTCTGCCAGCGTCATCATCGGCATACCTGTGCCCATTGCACCACCTCAGATGCCGGGCATAGGATCAGTGCGCATGATCAGAAGTCCCTGGCACTTCCGGCCATGCACACTACACCAATTTGAAGGCAGGATGCGTATACCTAGCTTCATTGTGCACATGACCAGAAGTCCGGGCATCATGCACACTGAGCTGAAATCCAGCATCAGGCACGGTGATAGCAGAGAGCTGGGCGACCATGCCTCTGATGCTGTGCATTCATTAGCATGTTAGTACACCCACAGAGGGTGAATTTTTTTTCCACACTTTTCCTGACTTGTACTTTCAACAATGAGATCCCTTTGTTGTGTAGCAAGCTGTGTACTGACGATTTATCTTTCTGTATAATTCAGCTAAGAAAGAATCAGGAACACTTTAAATTATGGCAGCAGTGTACTGACTACTATTTAACATGATTTTAAATTTGATTGGCTAATTCTGAATGCAACCACATCTCCAAATGTTAGAAGGTGTTCTGTTATGATCCGGTAATCGTGGAAGATTACAAAAAACTGCCATTAGTAGAAAAACACCAAGAAAAACAAGAGTAGTTGCAACCTTATGGGGAACTTTGCACACTACGACATCGCAAGCCAATGCTTGCGATGTCGAGAGCGATAGTCCCCGCCGCCGTCGCAGCTGCGATATCATGGTGATAGTTGGCGTAGCGAACATTATCGCTACGCCAGCTTCAGATGCACTTACCTGCCCTGCGACGTCGCTCTGGCCGGCGACCCGCCTCCTTATTAAGGGGGCGGGTCGTGTGGCGTCATAACGACGTTACACGGCAGGCAGCCAATAGAAGCGGAGGGGCGGAGATGAGCGGGACGTAAACATTCCGCCCACCTCCTTCCTTCCGCATAGCCGGCTTGAGCCGCAGGACGCAGGTAGGAGATGTTCCTCACTCCTGCGGCTTCACACACAGCGATGTGTGATGCCGCTGGAACGAGGAACAACATCGTAACATCGGTCATTTCCAAATTATGGAAATAACGGACGCTACACCGATGATACGATTATGACGATTTTGCGCTCGTTAATTGTATCAAAAAAGCTTTACACACTACGATATCGCCTGCGACGCTGGATGTGCGTCAATTTCAATTTGACCCCACCGACATCGCACCTGCGATGTCATAGTGTTCAAAGTGCCCCTAAGTATCTGAAAAACTTTCTGAACCTGCTGAACATGAGCATCCCAATCATCAGAAAAAAGTCAAAATATCATCAAATAGACAATCAGAAACTTGATAATTAGATACTGAAAAATATCATTCATGAATGACTGAAAGATAGAGGGGGCATTAGTGAGCCCAAAAGGCATCACTAGGTACTCAAAATGCACCTCAGGGGTATTTAAGACCATCTTCCATTCATCACCCTCCTTAATTCGAATCAGATTCTTCGCTCCCCTAAGATCAAGTTTCGTAAACCACTTAGCTCCCTTTACTCTGGAAAACAGGTCTGACATCAAGGGTAATGGATACTGATTTTTAACAGTGATTTTTATTAAGGAGACGATAGTCAATACAAGGTCTCAATGATCCATCCTTCTTGGACACAAAGAAAAAACCGGCACCCATAGGTGACGAGTATGGTCTAAGATGACCTTTCTCCGATGACTCCTTAATATAGGTTCTCATAGCATCATGTCCGGGATTAGATAGATTGAAGATCTGTCCTTTAGGAAAGTTGCAACCTGGCACTAATTCTATGGCACAATCACACTCCCTGTGGGAGGGGGGTGGGGCAAAGAATCAGAACCAGACTCATTAAACACGTCAAGAAAATATGACAAATATTCAGGTACATCATGTGGCTGAGAGGAAATAGACAACACAGACAGATCATTATGCACACATTGACAAACCCAACTAACCACAGATAAGGATCTCCAGTCAAGAACTGGATTATGGGTTTGCAACCAATGGAATCCCAGTACCAAAATATTGTGCAAGTTGTGTAATACTAAAAATTTACAATCCTCCTGACGGCGCAACATTCATAGTTACCTGGGTCCAAAACTGGGGTTTATTTTCAGCTAGGGGAGTAGCTTCAATGCCCCTTAAAGGAATAGGAGTTTGTAAAGGTACCATAGGAAAACCACAATTCTTAGCAAGACCAAAATCCATTAAGTTCAGGGCGGCTCCTGAATCAAGAAAGGCCATAACCAAAAACAAAGATAAAGAGCAAATTAAAGAGACTGACAAAATAAATTTAGGTTGCACAGTCCCCACAGCAAAAGAATGAGCAAATCTCTTTTCCCGTTTAGGGCAGACAGAAATAGTGTCACCACAATAGAAACACAAGTTAATTTTCCATCTAAAACCCTGCCGCTCAGCATTAGAGAGGACCCTATCACACTGCATAGGCTCTGAAAACTGTTCTGCAAGCAATACACCAGCACACATCGCTTTGCATTCGCGTAAACGCCTATCAATCTGAATGGCTAAAGTCATAGAGGCAACGAGACCAGAAGGAATAGGAAATCCCACCATAACATCCTTCACTGCATCCGCGAGACCCTTACGAAGAAGTGCCGCAAGTGCATCATCATTCCATTTGGTAAGGACCGCCCACTTTCTGAATTTCTGACAAAAATTTCAGCGGAATCCTGACCTTTGATCAAAGTCAGCAAGGCTTTCTCTGCTTGATCAATAACATTAGGTTCATACAACAATCCCAGGTCCTGAAAAAAGGAATCCACAGTAGCAAGAATCAGATCATCAGGAGCCAAAGAAAAGGCCCAGTCCTGAGGGTCACCGCACAACAAAGAGATGACAATCTTAACCTGCTGCACAGTGCTCCCTGAGGACTTAGGCTTTAAAGCAAAAAACAATTTACAATTCTTTTTAAATTCAAGAATTTAGACCTATCCCCCGTGAACATTTCAGGAACAGGAATTTTAGGTTCTAAAACAGCAGTCTGTCTAAAATAAGCTGAAATTGCCTGAACCTCAGAGGAGAGATGCTCAACACACTTAACCAACTGTTTAGTATCCATGTCAACAGAAAATCTTCCACGGTACCCAAAGAATAAGAGGAAAAATAAATAGAAATAAAAAAATATTTTCCCGTCTTTTGAGTACCTTTTTTTGTTGTCCGGTGATACCGTTATGATCCGGTAACCATGGAAGATTACAAAAAACTCCCATTAGTAGAAAATCACCAAGAAAAACAAGAGTAGTTGGAACTTGAGCTGACCGCAATCCCGTACCTATCAGACCACACTAGAAGTAGCCGTGGAGCGTTCCTAAACACCTAGATGCCATGTCACAGCCGGAAAAACTAACTACACCTAACAGATAGAAATGAGGAAATCTACCTTGCCTCAGAAAAGTCCCCAAAGGTGTAGCCAGCCCCCGACAAATAAAGATTACGGTGATGTAGGAAAGCACAATACACAAATATGAAAAATAGATTTAGCAAAGGCGACACCCGACTACGTAGATACAAAGGAAAGAAAAGGAAACTGATTGCGGTCAGTACAACAACCCTGCAGAAAAATACCAATCTCCTGATAGTAAAAATGGCCCTAGAGGTTGATCGACCTCAGCCCCACTATATCAGGTACTCTTATAAATAATGGGAGAGACAAAATACCAAAAAGAACACAAAAAAATGCAAAAGTTGAAATAAGTTTGACAGGGAGAATTTCCCTTTTCTTGCAGAAGAACTAGTAAAGGGGGAACTCCCATGCTCACCAAACTAGAAAAGCAAATTTTCACCTGCAAGAAAACAGATTCAAACCAAAACAAAAGAAAAACAAACACCCAAAGGTGTAAATAACAAAAACAAGCAAAGCAAAAGCTTGCAAACTTATCTGCAGAAGTCTAGCACAGGAAAACAGGGAAGGACAGAACTCCAAGCCAGGTTCAAAGACTGAAGAAAATTCAACTATCACCGTCACCAGCAAGGCAAAAAGTTCTCTCCTATATACACCAGGCTTGTCTGCAATAGGACTTCCTTAATTCCCAATTAACGCCGACACCTGTCTGAGTCACAGACTCAGACTCAGCTTCACTAACATTCCTGGCCACCAGAGAGAGCTCTAAAACACCACCCACACAGACGACATTCACAACAGTGTTCCATCTTATGAAACAACATTGCATGAATTTTGTTCCCCCCATAATGATTTCAGCTTGTTTCTTAATGGATTTCCACAGATTATAGATGACATTAAAGGTGGGAAAAGTTCTGAAATAATTCTTGTTGATATGATTTTTTTACACAACAAAAAACTAGCAATTTAACCTTTTCACAACCTTGGATATACTGGTATGTCTTACGTCATGTCCCTTGCTTTGATGCGGGCTAACACGCCAAGCCTGAATCTTTCCCTAAACATGTCGGCTGATATAATCATGTTCCTCCAACAGCCGCAGGTGAATCTTAGATCCGCCCATGGCTGTAAACCAATTAAATCCTGTGTTCAATCACTGACAGCGAGATTGAACAAGCACCATACCCAGCTCCCATTGGAGCTCCTGGGAATGATCGCTGTGAGCTGGCTTTCATAGGATATTGTGATTTTTGCTCTACAGAGTGGTGCTGATGATGATGCACTGCTCTGTACACCACAAGCGATTGGATTGCAGTTCCACGTCCCCTAAGGTAACAAGTAAACCAGTAAAAGTAAAAAAAAAGTTTTTAAGAATATGTAAAAAAAAGGTCCAAATCACATCCCTTTGACCCATTGCAGATAAAACAATAATAAAAAAATACATAATTGTTATCACTGAATTCAGAAATGTACGATCTATCAGAACAAAAAATAAATTAATCTGATAGGTAAATGGCATAACAAAAAAAAAAATAATTAATAACGCCAGAATTACAATTTTTTGGCCACTGCAACTATGCCATAGAATACAATAAGAGCCGATCAAAACATTATAGCTACTCAGTTAAGACATCCCCACGAGCTCACAAAAAGGCCGTCACTTAGTCCCAGATCCCAAAAAATAAAAATGTTACGGATTTTAGAAAATTAAATACTTTTTTGTATAGCTACTGTATATTCTGTGCTCCAATTTTCAAATGGATGTTTTATGTAATATTTAATCCATGGCAGGGCACTATACAGAGTGAAACAGAATCACTACAGTCCCAGGGACTACTGTCCTTTAGCTTTCCTCCATGCAAGAAGCACTTTTTATGTACATTTTTTTCTAATGTTTTTAAAGTACATACATTAAAAATCACTTGTGAATACAGCCCTATATATTGTTTGGATTGCTTGATGTTGATTTTCTGTTTATAATAAATTAAAGGGATACAGATAAATAGAAAAGTAATCCGCCATCTGCATCCAGGCAGTATAGTGGCTCATTAATTTAGTACTGTAAGATCTGCAATGTGGGTGTTCGGAGTTCAGTTAGGGCAAAAGCTGCATTGAGCTTTTCTGTGCTTGCGTGGGTATGCTGAATTACTCCAAAACAATACCGATAGAGTAATTGGTATTTGTGTGTACTCTTGACATGAGAGAATTAGTGATATGCTGTGATGTGAACAGATATCATCGCATACAAAAATACAGAGTATTATGATCGAGATGGAGCTTTTATATAATTAGCAGGAAACAACAAAGAATAACATTGTAACATTTATGGCGTTGTGTGCTACTTATTACTACCCCTCTATATACGAAGGAGGGGATTTAATTTTTGTTTAAAGGGAACCGGTCATCAGATTTGGCGACTATATGCTGCAGCCACCACTAGTGAGCTCTAACATGCTGTATATAAGAGCCCAGGCTGCTGTCTAGAACATAAAAAACACTTTATAATACTTACCTAGGGGTCGATCTAGTGCAGACTGATCAGATGGGTCTCGCTGTTCTCCAGGACCGGCGCCTCCTCTTTCAGCCATCTTTGTCCTCCTTCTTCTGAAGCTGGCGTGCATGACGCATCCTTCGTCATGCACACAGACCGGTATTGAGGTCCTGCGCAGGCGCACTACAATACTTTGATCTGCCCTACTCAGGGCAGATCAAAGTGCACCTGTTCGCAACTTCAATGCCGGTGAGGGTGTATGACGTAGGATGCGTCATGCACGCCGGATTCAGAACAAGGAGGACAAAGATAGCCGAAAGAGGAGGCTCTGGTCCCGGAGAACAGTGCCACCCATCTGACCAGTTTGCATGGCACCGACCCCCTAGGTGAGTATTATAAAGTGTTTTTTATGTTCTGCACAGTGTCCTAGGCTCTTATATACAGCATGAGATTTGCCGTGACGTGGCGAAGCAGCTCAAGAAATTGCAATTTTTTGCCAAAAATCTCAAAAATTTTTAAAATAAGTACAGTTTGGAATGTTTAGTGCTGTAGTGCACATTTGGTGCTGCTTTTTGTTTTTTCTTCATTGAATTGGTCGGTGGTTGACCTCCACCTTGCTTTGCACCCCAATTTGGGATGTATTCCATCTGTCTGGATTTTGGCGGTTGGTGACTGTTCACATTAAGTCATCAGGCTTTGTCCACAGGCTATTTACTTCATGCAGCATTTGCTTGGACCTGTCCCGCCCACAGCCATGACTCAGTCATGGGTACGGGATTGAAATAGACCAGGTGAGTGCTGCTGAGAGCAGTTCTACTATTCATATGTGAGGCCGTATGGCACATTTTATAAAAATATTTTAGTGTAGGACTGCTTCAAATGAGATTTGCCGTGACGTGGCGAAGCAGCTCAAGAAATTGCAATTTTTTGCCAAAAATCTCAAAAATTTTTAAAATAAGTACAGTTTGGAATGTTTAGTGCTGTAGTGCACATTTGGTGCTGCTTTTTGTTTTTTCTTATATACAGCATGGTAGAATGCCGCAGCTTATAGGACCCAAATCTGGTGTCAGGTTCCCTTTAAATACTCTCTTTTGCTGATGGGTTGCCATTGCAGAATGTTGTTGTTATTGCATCGGTACGTCTGTGAAATCTAGACACTGGGTTGGCTTTCGAAGAAGGGAGAAAAAATGGAATTTAAATTGCAAAAAACAAATAATATTTTATTAAGGCTAGTGAAAAGTTCATATATACATAGGATCTTTCCACTAGCCTTAATAAAATATTATTTGTTTTTTGCAGTTTAAATTCCATTTTTTCTCCCATTTAACAGATGGTGAACAACACACTGATTAAAAGGCTACGTGGCACTCAAGAAAGGAGTCGCATAAAGTTATAAAGAATCTGTGATCAATAGCGATATACAAATGATGGAATGACATAAAGGTGCAAAGTACTGTGCCAGTAGTGGAAACAAAGTGTCACAGCTGAGATGACGCACATTTTGCATGTTTTTATCATATGTGACGCCCTGGCAAAACCTGTTAGTCACACATAGGTCCCCGTACAACACTTTCCCTCACCTAGGTCACACATAGCCGACCTGAAACCCTAGGGCAAGTCAGGCACACCAGTGGGCGGGAGCAGGCGGTAAGGGAACGCCCACCTAGAGGTCTAGACAACTCGGGGTGGGATAACAAGCAGTTTAGTTTTAGTGGAAGTCTGTAGTTCAAGTTGAGAGGAGTGTGGCTGGAGCTAGGTGTAGCTCCAGCAGAGGAAAAGCTCAAGTTGAACGGTGCCAGGGTCGGAGCCCTGGTACCTTGGCTAAGTGGCAGACGGTGGTCTCCGTCAGCAGGAGATGGGAAGATGGCTCGACAGAACCGAGGTGGACCGGGACAGGGTTGGAGCCCGCCGGTACCTACACCGGAGACCCGACCAGAAACCGTGCACAGAGGGAGTACTCGGACCCTGAAACCAGGACCAGAACCAATGGCCTAGCTAATCAACCGATTGAGGGCAGGATTATAGGTCTTGTCCCAACCAAAGTCCCAGAAGCAGACAACCACCCACAGAGAGGGATTGGGCAACCGCCAGGGCCCGTAGATCCCACAGTTCAGCGTCAGCGGGCACAGCTTCTTAGGCACACAGCAAGCTGGGAGCGGACTCCCGTGTTCCATACCGGGAAGTCTAAACACCACTACAAACAGTGCAGAGGAGAAGACGGCAACCATCAGCCCGGGTGGGGGACCAGAGTACAACCGGCCTCGGCGGCCGGCCACCAGCACCTTGGTTTATCAAAAGACTTATGTGATTCATTTACTCGTGAGTAACCTAACATCCCCCAGTCTATCCGGGCGCGCGAGCCCCAGCCATCACTATACCCTGCACAGAGACCCTGCGCCCCCGGGACTACAACTCCCCTACCCATGGAGGGGATCCCACCTTGCTGCCCCGCTCCATCAGTCCTGGGCACGGTCCCCAGAGGCAGCGGCAGTGCCACCATCTCATCACCGCAACCCACGGGTGGTGTCACAGACAACCTTCCTTGTAAATAATCCCTTTTTGACATGTATAATCCCTTTTTGACATGTGGGCGGCGGACCGCTGCTCGAGCCCGGGTCCAGTCCCCACTCGAGCCACAGCAGAGCCCCGGATCCGAGCGTCCCTGAGCGGCCCCTTATTTGCGGACTCATGAGTAATGAAAATTTATTTAATAATAAATGAAAAGAGAATGGGGAGGGACAGTAGGGGACAATAAGAAATAAAATGTCAAAGGATTTCTAAAGGAAAGACGCAAAACTCAAAGCGTCATTGAGGCCCTGGAAAGTCACAGTGTCCAGAGTGACGATCCGATTCGTCTCCCTCTCAGCCAACAGTTTCTTGATGTTCCCTCATCTAATACCCTGTGTAATATACTGTATATGCAACAAATCTTCAATGATTTTAGGTTGCAATTGTGAGACAACCTAAAATATCTCTGTAATGATTTAAGAGTAGTGAAATTGGCCACCGTCCTGGCCACACCAATATCTTTCAAATGCTCCTTAGTCCGGAACCTAAAGGGTGCTTTACACGCTGCGACATCGCTAACGATATATCGTCGGGGTCTGTTAAAAAATATACTCTCAAATATATTTTTCTTCAAATACGTAAAGGCGCATGAAGGAAAGAACTTCAAAAATGTAAAAAATAAATGTATTTTATCTATTTAAAAATGGTTGTCAGGGTTCAGTTACAGAAAGGAAAAATAATATACTTTGTTAGCTTGCATAAAAAGAGTTCATTTAGTCCATACTGATCAATGGGAAATCTTCATCCATCTCTCCTTGGGTTCTGAATGGCAAAGCAGGGGGTGATGTCCCTAGGCTGGACAGCATGTGTTCATCTTGCAGCCTCGGGGCCTTCTGGGCAGCTGACAACGTGCTGGAGCGAGCCGTAGCCCCCTCCATCGTGTGTTATATGACAACTGTCCAGTCCATATAGGGTGTTTTGGTTGAACATAGTTCCATATGACATAATCTTCTAGAAGCTACCAGAAGATTTATATATATCCTTCCATGTCAGTACTCAAGTATATTCAATATGGGCATTTTAATATTTATTCCTTATAAAAACTTTATTAATAACCTATGCCCTCCAACATAAACAGAACTGTGAACATATATGTCCTACTATGAAATATTTGATAACTAGATGTATTAATTTTAATGTTTTTACAATTCCCCTTTAAAGCGGGTGAATTTAACCCCGGAAATTAATTAAAACATCTTTAAAATAACAAATCTTCTTTCCTTATTCGGCGATAATGTATTAATATCAATAATAATGATGAATAATAATTAATTTGCATTATTCATGTTGTAAGTTCAATAATATAATAATGTGGATTCATGTTATGATAGGCAGTGACTGATCAATCATATAAAAATATATAACTATACTTCGCTAGACCTAAAAAGAAATGCAAAAAACAAAACCGGTCAACATATAATGTCCTCTGAGTTGATGTCTTCTTATCTCCAATGTAATCCGGCATAAACACAGTCTCTTAGAAATAAATCCTTTGATAAAAATGAATGGTTACCAATTTAAACAGTCCCGTATTGTGTTTATCATCGTTAGATCAAGTCCATAAACTTTATTCTTTATTACAAAGTCCATAGTCAATGTTGATAAACCACAGTTCATGAGTGTAGAAGAATAGCAGAAGTCTTTGATGTCTGTGCAGTGTAATTTACATCAGTCACCTTTATCCTCCATGCTGCCTGTTGTCAAATCCTGGAACAGATGTTAAGACGTTCTTGGTCAGCACGACAGGGGTTAACTTTAACACGTCATTGCTCTTCTTAGTAACTTTAGTGAAGTCTTAATGCACAGACCATGTGTCATTGTCCATCCTGGAACCGTAGGATCACTGTGTTTCTGAGGTGCAAACGCGGTAAGTGTATTGTATGTTTCACAATCTCATTTGAGACGTCACCTTTTGGACCTTTTTGCAGAATCCCTTTTAACTTTAGGAAAATTATAAAGTCTTTTTTTATCTTCTGTAATCTTGATTGAAGACTTCATTCCCTAATCTAGATACCAAATATGGCAATAACTATCACTAATAAATGTCACAGCCTATCATAACTCTAATACTATAATACCATGTCATTATTATTATCGTAGAAGTATTAATATAATTGATACTTAGAATGATGTAATAATACTGCATAATGGTATAGACAATAGTATTCTCATGTAATAACCTTTTTTGTCATTGGTGCATTACCCTTCCAAACCCATAGGTGGCAATGTGTTGAATGTAACCAAAATATAATATAAAATATGAAATAATATAATGTGTACCTATAACATGTATCATATTATAAATATGAAAGGCAACAATGTAGCTTATTTAGTTAGATCATTTGTAAAATTATAAACCAAAGCAAATAACCTTTTAGGAAAGACTGGATGATTCCATCAAAACACAATAATACCCATTATAAATTATTATTGATTAAAAATATAATATAAATATTATTTGTAAATATTGGAAGGTAAACCTAGATGTACCTCGATCTTCCATCTTTATTACTCTAATTTAATTTATTTGATTTGTCTATTATTTATTAAATAACCTACTATAAGAAAATGTGTAACTATAACTAATATTTCATCCTTATTGTGTTAACATATTAATATAAACATAATGTATTACTAGGAAGTAAACAATTGTATATATTGATGAAGGAAGTATCTTTTCTTCCTAAAAGTGGAACTTTTCCCTTTTAATATGATTCATATTTAATAAAGTAATATTCTTATATTAGATATTACTTAACTAAATATTGAAGTGTTTTCTCAATTGAGATATTTAAAATTTGAAGAAGAAATAAAAATTGTAGAAAATAAAATTTTGATTAAAAATGTGAATATTAAATAATAATAATTAATATAAAAAATAGGAATAAAAGGAAAAATGAAAATCGGAATAAAAATAAAAATTGAAATAAAAATAAAGCCTTCTATGTATATAACACCTATGTCTTTAATAATACATAACCTTAATATTACCAGTATCTTATAGGATTTCCATACCTATCATATCAGTAACCTATAAAAATAATTAAGTCATGTAACCTTGCAAATAATACTCTTCTCTTAATATATAAAAACAAAAAAGTGAGCCGGAGTATGAGATGGTATACATGGAACTTGTGAGACCATGTTCACACTGGCCATGAGACAAAGAGAAACCAAGGAAAAAATTGTGAAAACATACCCTGCTGTAACTGAATAAAAGCATAGTGAATATAAACATAGGGTACTTAGTAAACACTGTTTTTGATCAAAAGAAGCATAAAGCTATCCCACCAAACGTCAAGGTGTACCCAGTTGGGATAGTACCTACACTTTCTAATATTAAAACCTTACCATGGGTCTAAAATAGGCCTCAATGTGGCTAAGGGCTGAGAGCGACCGGGTCCCAACAGGACACACACAGTCAGGGGGATTCACAGAATGAAATGTCCAGCTCGCTGAGAAGGGGGCCACTCCCTGTTTGTACTGAATACAAAAAAACTACATAAAAACAAAAAAGTGAGCCGGAGGATGAGATGGTATACATGGAACTTGTGAGACCATGTTCACACTGGCCATGAGACAAAGAGAAACCAAGGAAAAAATTGTGAAAACATACCCTGCTGTAACTGAATAAAAGCATAGTGAATATAAACATAGGGTACTTAGTAAACACTGTTTTTGATCAAAAGAAGCATAAAGCTATCCCACCAAACGTCAAGGTGTACCCAGTTGGGATAGTACCTACACTCTCTAATATTAAAACCTTACCATGGGTCTAAAATAGGCCTCAATGTGGCTAAGGGCTGAGAGTGACCGGGTCCCAACAGGACACACACAGTCAGGGGGATTCACAGAATGAAATGTCCAGCTCGCTGAGAAGGGGGCCACTCCCTGTTTGTACTGAATACAAAAAAAACTACATAAAAACAAAATAGTGAGCCGGAGTATGAGATGGTATACATGGAACTTGTGAGACCATGTTCACACTGGCCATGAGACAAAGAGAACCAAGGAAAAAATTGTGAAAACATACCCTGCTGTAACTGAATAAAAGCATAGTGAATATAAACATAGGGTACTTAGTAAACACTGTTTTTGATCAAAAGAAGCATAAAGCTATCCCACCAAATGTCAAGGTGTACCCAGTTGGGATAGTACCTACACTCTCTAATATTAAAACCTTACCATGGGTCTAAAATAGGCCTCAATGTGGCTAAGGGCTGAGAGCGACCGGGTCCCAACAGGACACACACAGTCAGGGGGATTCACAGAATGAAATGTCCAGCTCGCTGAGAAGGAGGCCACTCCCTGTTTGTACTGAATACAAAAAAAACTACATAAAAACAAAAAAGTGAGCCGGAGTATGAGATGGTATACATGGAACTTGTGAGACCATGTTCACACTGGCCATGAGACAAAGAGAAACCAAGGAAAAAATTGTGAAAACATACCCTGCTGTAACTGAATAAAAGCATAGTGAATATAAACATAGGGTACTTAGTAAACACTGTTTTTGATCAAAAGAAGCATAAAGCTATCCCACCAAACGTCAAGGTGTACCCAGTTGGGATAGTACCTACACTCTCTAATATTAAAACCTTACCATGGGTCTAAAATAGGCCTCAATGTGGCTAAGGGCTGAGAGCGACCGGGTCCCAACAGGACACACACAGTCAGGGGGATTCACAGAATGAAATGTCCAGCTCGCTGAGAAGGGGGCCACTCCCTGTTTGTACTGAATACAAAAAAACTACATAAAAACAAAAAAGTGAGCCGGAGTATGAGATGGTTTACATGGAACTTGTGAGACCATGTTCACACTGGCCATGAGACAAAGAGAAACCAAGGAAAAAATTGTGAAAACATACCCCGCTGTAACTGAATAAAAGCATAGTGAATATAACCATAGGGTACTTAGTAAACACTGTTTTTGATCAAAAGAAGCATAAAGCTATCCCACCAAACGTCAAGGTGTACCCAGTTGGGATAGTACCTACACTCTCTAATATTAAAACCTTACCATGGGTCTAAAATAGGCCTCAATGTGGCTAAGGGCTGAGAGCGACCAGGTCCCAACAGGACACACACAGTCAGGGGGATTCACAGAATGAAATGTCCAGCTCGCTGAGAAGGGGGCCACTCCCTGTTTGTACTGAATACAAAAAAACTACATAAAAACAAAAAAGTGAGCCGGAGGATGAGATGGTATACATGGAACTTGTGAGACCATGTTCACACTGGCCATGAGACAAAGAGAAACCAAGGAAAAAATTGTGAAAACATACCCCGCTGTAACTGAATAAAAGCATAGTGAATATAAACATAGGGTACTTAGTAAACACTGTTTTTGATCAAAAGAAGCATAAAGCTATCCCACCAAACGTCAAGGTGTACCCAGTTGGGATAGTACCTACACTCTCTAATATTAAAACCTTACCATGGGTCTAAAATAGGCCTCAATGTGGCTAAGGGCTGAGAGCGACCGGGTCCCAACAGGACACACACAGTCAGGGGGATTCACAGAATGAAATGTCCAGCTCGCTGAGAAGGGGGCCACTCCCTGTTTGTACTGAATACAAAAAAACTACATAAAAACAAAAAAGTGAGCCGGAGTATGAGATGGTATACATGGAACTTGTGAGACCATGTTCACACTGGCCATGAGACAAAGAGAATAGTATTAGTATATAAATGCATTATGATATATTTCAAATATATTTTTTATTCCCAATTCTTCCTTTGTACTTGAAAAATTAATTATTAAAGTATCCTGTAAACACATATATTTATCAAATATAAATGTGTGATTGAGACCAAACCTTTCCCTTTCAATATCATGAAATATGATATTATAGAAATTAATCTGTCAAGATTAAATTAAATTAAAATTTATGTTGTATATCTTCAAGACCATATTATAAATATCACTTCCATATTTGAAAAGAAAAATGATTACCAATCTATGTATCAGTAAAAGAAGTGACTAACACAAAAGATCCTAACATCTCTATATTAAAGAAATATGTCTAAGAATAAAATATATTCAGTATAAGTTCCTTCATTATTTATACTTATGTACTATAACTTATTTATTCTAATAATATACATACATATTATAACCTCGGAGTTAAAACAAAAATTCCCTTTTTTTTTTTTCTTTCTGGATCCAAGTACCCGACATTGGCAGCTGCTCAGACAATCAATCATTCATAGACACATCTATGCACACAAGACTGTCATGGTTCTTTAACATATACTTCTACATAGAAACATTGACAGACACATATCCCTTTTTTCCCAATTATTCTATGCGCATTTCAAAAATTATGTTACTAATTTGAAGTACTTCTTGAAAAATACAAATTTCAATGTATTACATACTGTACATTTGACCATAGAGCAAACATTTATTATTAGCTTTAGTAATTCAAGTCACATGCTCTGGTTACGTGCAAAGAACACCATTCCAAAACAGCAAGCAGTTTTACTACACTCCAAAGCTCAGATTACATTTCTAATAACTCTAAAGAAGATATATATATTCATAAAAGAAACATTAAAGCAATAGTACTCTGGCAATTGGTACCTGAGAAAATAATAATTATAATTAATCGTGCTTTCGCGATTAACCTTACACAATAAGATATATATGTTACCTGATTGAGGACAAGAACAAATGTATAAATAAAAATTAATACTTCATCAATCTGCTTTACTGATAAATTCTGAG
The DNA here is from genome assembly GCF_048569485.1 of Anomaloglossus baeobatrachus. Classification (NCBI taxonomy): domain Eukaryota; kingdom Metazoa; phylum Chordata; class Amphibia; order Anura; family Aromobatidae; genus Anomaloglossus; species Anomaloglossus baeobatrachus. The sequence goes on from NC_134354.1 coordinate 72,629,181, forward strand.
GGAAATAAAAGAATAAAATTATTATCATATTTATGATAAAAATGAAACACTTAGAATCTGCTACTTTCTCTTATTACATTTTAAATACTATTATTCATATACAGAGATCAAATTATTAATTTATAGCATTAAACTATCATTTTACTAAATGAAAATATGATCTTGATTTACTATCACTACTTTTAATATATATATATATATATATATATATATACATAAATTCACTGTATATGAATAATCATATTTATCAAACAATAAAATTAATTTACCCAAAAATCCACTTTATTTAGCTGAAGACCAAACCTAAATTTTTCTTCAAAGATTCGGTCTAGTTTGTCCCTTAAATGAGAAAGAATTTCTCTCTCTGAAAGACCCCCCAGCTGTCGCTGGCTGTCAAATTCTAACCCAGGAAAAGAATCTGCACAAGACACCTGTTTCTGTCTTTCAAAGCTTTTACTCATCATTTGTCTGGGACCATCAATATCTGATCCTTTGACCAATCCCTTCACTGATGACAAGGGAATCAAAGGTTTTTCCTGTGGAAAAAGATTTTTAGATGATAATAATTGGGATGGATTGTATGGTTTATAACATGTATGCATTTTCCTGCGAATTTCATATATCCTGTCACAGAAATATCTGGATCTGGGAGACACTGTTGGTTTTTCACAGAAACTCTCCCTTTTTCGTGTTGTTTTTTCAGAATTAATTAATTTCTGTTTTGATTGACTTAGGTGATTTCTAACAAAATCAATAAATGTCGTACATTCGAATAGGGACTTTTTATTTAATGCCACCGCACAAGCTGCATTATCAAGGAAATTAAATTTCTTGATGAATAAACGTATCATTCCATCCAATCTGACATTTGGAATGACCGCCCTATACAAACGTTCAAAAACGGACATAAATGAGAACGTACTCTCATTCTGTTCAATTTGTAATTCCTTTAACATCTCATAATTTGGATCAGATTCATTTCTTGCACAGATGAGATTTTTCAGCCTTATGATATCGTTATCATTTGAACAATCAAATGTCTCATTGTCAGAAGACTTTTTTAATGCCAATTGTCTAAAGAAATGCTGAGGTATCCACATACGGAATAACTGATTTGTCTCACTATTGGTTAAATTTAACTTCTCCACGGAACTTTCAAATATCTCTGAATTTCTGCAAACATGTATTTTAGGATTATATGCGGGAATTAATTTGCATATGTCCAATAGACTCTTTCTAAGTTTAATTCCTAACTTAGTCTGTTCTATTTTTTTAAACTGATCGTCGCCATTTTCTCTCTGCACGTGTCCCACTCTGGCTCCTCCCCCTTCTGGCTTCACTACGTCATTTCCTGCTTCTTTCTCAGCATGCTGAAAGTCACCTTGATTAGGTAACACGTGTCTGTCGCCATTGTCAAAATTCTGATTTGAATTACAGTCTAAATCTGACTTTTCATTTGCAACATTACAGTCAGAATTCACGATATCACTGACTGACATTCCAAGTTCTAAGCAGTCTTTGGATTTCTCTGTCACTGACTCTCCTGACAATTCAGGTTGTCTATTTCCACCATTTTTACATTTTTCTACGATTAACTTGTGAAAATCATAGACTAAATGACAGACATTTCTGATTTTCTGTTTCTCTCTATTAAAAGACCTTGCACATTCTATACGTGAATTCTCAAGTTCACACTCCCCATAAAAGCGTAACCAAATCTCCTCCACATTAGAAATATCTGAATAAGTGAACTGAATTTTACTTTGCTTAACATATGAAGAGATAAAATCCATTTTCTTACCTGAAATGATCAGATGATCTGATGGATGATCCTCTAAGACTTGATTCACCTTGCTCAGCACGTCCAATACTTCTTATGGACTGACTTTATCTTTCTTGCTCAAAAAATACGTCAAAAGTTAACTTCTGTGGCTTTGTAAAGACTTTAAAGTTCATTCAAAAAAACTTTCATGCAACTTGACTTATACGTATTTCCTAGGTTCTGCGTGATTTTTTATAAATTGTCGATTCCCTATCACTTTGCAGGAGGCATATGTCTCTGATGTCTCTCTCCCCCCTTATGCAAAGTGAAGGAACAACAAAAAATGTAAAAAAAAAAAAAAAATCACGAATGGCTGGCTCACCAAATGTTAAAAAATATACTCTCAAATATATTTTTCTTCAAATACGTAAAGGCGCATGAAGGAAAGAACTTCAAAAATGTAAAAAATAAATGTATTTTATCTATTTAAAAATGGTTGTCAGGGTTCAGTTACAGAAAGGAAAAATAATATACTTTGTTAGCTTACGTAAAAAGAGTTCATTTAGTCCATACTGATCAATGGGAAATCTTCATCCATCTCTCCTTGGGTTCTGAATGGCAAAGCAGGGGGTAATATCCCTAGGCTGGACAGCATGTGTTCATCTTGCAGCCTCGGGGCCTTCTGAGCAGCTGACAACGTGCTGGAGCGAGCCGTAGCCCCCTCCATCGTGTGTTATATGACAACTGTCCAGTCCATATAGGGTGTTTTGGTTGAACATAGTTCCATATGACATAATCTTCTAGAAGCTACCAGAAGATTTATATATATCCTTCCATGTCAGTACTCAAGTATATTCAATATGGGCATTTTAATATTTATTCCTTATAAAAACTTTATTAATAACCTATGCCCTCCAACATAAACAGAACTGTGAACATATATGTCCTACTATGAAATATTTGATAACTAGATGTATTAATTTTAATGTTTTTACAGGGTCACGTCATTAGTGACGCACATCCGGCACCGTAGCGTCATCACAGCATGTGACACCAAGGAGCGACAATCAACGATCGCAAAAACGTTAAAAATCATTGATCGTTGACACGTCGCTCCTTTTCATAATATTATTGGTGTGCAAGCCACTGGTTGTTCATCGTTCGTGCAGCGTCACACACCAGTATGTGTGACACCGCAGGAACGACGAACATCTCCTTACCTGTGTTCACCGGCAATGAGGAAGGAAGGAGGTGGGCGGCATGTTCCGGCCGCTCATCTCCGTCCCTCCTTTGCTATTGGGCGGCCGCTTAGTGACGCTGCTGTGACGTGACGCCGAATGAACCTCCACCTTATAAAGGATGCGGTTCGCCGGTCACAGCGACGTCGCTAGGTAGGTAAGTACGTGTGACGGGTTTTAGCGATGTTGTGCGCCACGGGCAGCAATTAGCCCATGACGCAAAACCGACGGGGGCGGGTACGCTCGCTAGCGATATCTATAGCGATATCGCAGCGTGTAAAGTACCCTTTAGTTCATGTGAGGTCAGACCGATATGAATTTTACATGTAGCATAATATATAATATTAAAAATGCCACATGAGATGTAGTGATTTATATCAAATTGACAATTACCAACAGCCATTAAAAAGGCTTTACTGGGAGAGATATTATGCAGGCAAGGCGATGGCTGCAGAGGAAATGGCCACATAGTGATCGAACAGAGGCAAAGGGATTGGGTACGGAAGCTGAATAATGGCTATAATGGCTATATACTAAAAAGTCTTTAATTTTTTTAGAGCACCAAGAAGTCATTAGTGGGGCTTCAGTCAGACAAAGACCCAATATTGGGCATTTTCAGTACCAGCCAATGTTTAGTGAGAATTGACCTCTTCCAGTGCCACTCATGAATGTTTTTTGCAAGGAATATAATAGCTCTATCACCATTGTCCCTCTTCACAGAAGCCTGCAAAAGTCAGCAGCTCTGAGTAATTTTTGCCATATTTTACTCATTTTTGATACACCTACGATTGTACCATCTCTGAGTGAGTCGTGATTATAAAATCATTGGCATGTTTTTTGAAAATCTGAGATGTAGAACAGATCCACTTCATTCTGAGAAACTGATCAACCGGGATGGCTCTGATGGTATTAATACTATGTGTTGATGAAGCATGGAGCTGTGCATTCACTGACGTGCTTTTCCAATAGACATCAGTCTGTGAATAGTGATGGGAATCTACTTCTATACAGATATCTAAGAAATCAATTGTATCTGAATCATACTTATAAGTAAGATTGATGTTCATCAAGTTATGATTTAAGAGATCCATAAATGGTCTGTGCTGCTCCACTGTACCCTGTCATATAATGAACAAATAATCAATAAACTTGAGCCAGAACTCCACATGAGCAAAAGCATGGGCAACCTATCACCAAAAATGCCCCTGTCCCAGTACTCCAGGAAAGGTTGGCATACAAAGTTGCACATTGCAGTGCCACATGCCTGCAGATAAAAACAATCTTTAAAAAAAAATTGTGGCTTAAGATAAAGCAGAGCAGCTCAAGAATTAAATTGGACAAACAGCCATCCTGGTTGCTATTGCTTAGAAAGAAGTGGACCGCCTCCAAGCCACATTGATTTCCAATGCTGGTATATAAAAACTCGATATCAACCATCACGATGATCATGTCCGGTTCCACAAAGTTCCTGCCATCCTTATTTAGGACATATGTTGTGTCCTTAACAAATGATGTTAAGGTCTCAACTAATGGTTTCAAATAATATTCAATTAATTTACAAACTGGATCGCAAATACCGGACACAATTGGATGTCCTGAGGGGGTTCACGGAATCCTTATGGATTTTGGGCAACAAGTAAAAAGTTTTAATTTTTGGATTGACAAGAGTAAGGCCTTCTAATACCTTTCTAGTAATAATCCCTTCTTCAAAGGCACTGCACAGTATGTAGTTGATCTTAAAATGAGGGCAAAGGATTAGACTTGAGCTTACGATACATTTTACTATCCTTCAATTGCCATAAGGCCAAACGCTCATAGCTCAGATTAGACCAGATCGCTATGTTTCATCTGCTGTACGCTGCCTTGATTTGAACATCACTCTAAGGGTAAGTTCACACAGTGCGTTTTTCGCGGCGTTTTTGCTCAGAAAACTGCATGACTTTGCTTGTGGTGGTGGTGGTGCCACAAAAACGCAGCATGTCAATTATTAATTAAAATTAAATTAAAAAAATTAAAAAAAAAAAATCATACTCACCTGTCTGCAGACTCCCGGTGCCATGCCCGCTCCCAGCTCCTCTCACGGTATCGCCACCCCCGCTCCGGCTGTGTGCAGACGGCCGGGACATTTCCGATGGATGCAGGACCTGGTGATGGATCACCTGATGCAGTCACCTGACGCGTCAGCTGATCGTAAGTATCGCGGTGACGCGGGCGCCCGGCCGGTTTAACCTATCAGCGGATGCGTCAGGAGACTTCATCCCTGATTACCGGCAGCTGCTGCAGCGATCGGACGGGATCAGACTCCTCCAATCGCTCCAGGAGCTGCCGGTAATCAGCACATAAGTGAGTATTTTTTTTTTTTTGCACCGATGCATCTGCTGATTGTATAAACGGCTTTTATACAATCAGCTGATGTGTGATGTGATTCAGCCCCTAGAACCTGACACATCATCTGATTGCTTTGCCTTCCAGCAAACCGATCAGATGATATTGGATCCGGATTGGACGGCGCGGGACCCTTGACCCAGGATTACTGCGGAGGGGGGTTCTTTATTTCAATAAAGATGGAGTCACTAATTGTGTTGTGTTTTATTTCTAATAAAAAATATTTTTCTGTGTGTTGTGGGTTTTTTTTTATCTTTACTGGAAATTCATGGTGGCCATGTCTAATATTGGCGTGACATCATGAATTTCGGGCTTAGGGCCAGCTGATAATATACAGCTAGCCCTAATCCCATTATTACCCAGCGAGCCACTCGGCATCAGGGCAGCTGGAAGAGTTGGATACAGCGCCAGAAGATGGCGCTTCTATAAAAGCGCCATTTTCTGGGGTGGCTGCGGGACTGCAATTCACAGCGGGGGTGCCCAGAAAGCATGGGCACCCTTCACTGTGGATTCCAATCCCCAGCTGCCTAGTTGTACCCGGCTGGACTCAAAAATTGGGCGAAGCCCACGTCTTTTTTTTTTTTTTTTTTAAATTATTTCATGAAATTCATGAAATAATTAAAAAAAAAGGGCTTCTCTATATTTTTGGTTCCCAGCCGGGTACAAATAGGCAACTGAGGTTGGGGGCAGCCTGTACCTGCCTGCTGTACCCGGCTAGCATACAAAAATATGGCGAAGCCCACGTCATTTTTTGGGGGGCAAAAAACTCCTGCATTCAGTCCTGGATGGAGGATGCTGAGCCTTGTAGTTCTGCAGCTGCTGTCTGCTCTCCTGCATACACTATTGGATGGAGTATGCTGAGCCTTGTAGTTCTGCTCCCTCTGCCTCTCCCTCCAGCATACAGTCCTGTATGGAGCATGCTGAGCCTTGTAGTTCTGCAGCTGTCTGCTCTATTGCATACACTAGTGGAGAATGAAGAACATATTGAAGAAGGAAATGACATCAGACCTTTCTTTTCAACAATCTTTAATGGCATTGTTCACTGGTAAAAAACGCATAAAGACGCAGTGAGCAAAAACGCAGCAAAAAAACGCACCAAATCGCGGCAAAACGCGTGCGTTTTTTGACGCGTTTTTTTGACGCGGGTGCGTTTTTGTGCGTTTTTTGCCGCAAAAAAACGCACAAAAACGCAGCGTAAAAAAAACGCAGTGTGTGAACCTAGCCTTAGACTGCAATTTATTTAAAGCTGTTCTTTGTCATTGATTAAGGTTATCATATCTACATCTTGTGGAGATAGCTATAAATTCCTCCTTTACGAACCTGGTAAAGATTTTGATCGAAGAGCAGAAAGACAAGACAGGAAACCTAGTTGATATGGGTAAACTGGATGGAGGAAACCAACATTGCTGGTCTTGCAAATGTTTTCTAAAAAGATCCTCCAAGGCAATAAGGGCTTCTATTTCAGCCTGATCCACTAAATTCTGAGACATTATGTTTCTAGAATGTAATTTTTTCAGCAGTAATTTTTGAGTGAAGATGTGCAGATCTTTTAACATTGAAAAGAAATGTAATGAATTAGTGGGTGAAAAACTTAAAGCCTTGGCCAACATTTCAATTTGAGTGTCAGTTAGTACACGTGTAGACAGGTTATTTACCTGCAAGTCATTTTTAGTCCTAGTCGCCACTGGGTCAGTGGAAACCTTACTTGCATCAGCCTTTCTATTTTATGCCCCCTGGGCAAAGTTATCTCATTATTGCTACCATTTCATGTTTAATGGAAGTCACCTGCTTTGGATTCATCACCTGAGGTATACGACCTAAGGGAAGCAGATCTAGAGCATGACTGTAAATTCGGACAATAAAAATATTGTATTCTGTCATTAGACACCTTCCACTTACATACTCTATTCTATTGTTGATTATTCAGATTCTTCTTAATTTTTTTTACTTTCACTTATTTGGTTTCGTGTTCCCATTTGTAAGTTCAAGGTCAATTTCAGCCTCAAATTTGTTTAAAGCATCTTTGGATAGTTCTTAATAATAAATAGTAATAAATGATTGCAATTCCTCCATTTCACTCTCATTTGAACAAAGATATGTACTATTTAAATCAGCTAGGAATTGGATGAAATACTTAGAACAATTGTTGGCACGTTACTTAGGGTGGCTTTACACGCTACGATATCGGTCCCAATATTGCTAGCATGAGACCCGCCCCCATCGTTTTTGCGAGAGGGGCATATTGCTGCCCATCGCGCACAAAATCGCACACCCCCCCGTCACACGTACTTACCTGCCCTGCGACGTAGCTGTGACCGGCGTACCGCCTCCTTTATAAGGGGGCGGTCTGTTCGGTGTCACAGCGTTGTCACTAAGCGGCCGCCCAATGAAAGCGTAGGGGCGGAGATGAGCGGAACAAACATCCCGCCCATCTCCTTCCTTACGCATTGTGGCTGGCGGCAGGTAAGGAGATGTTCCTCGTTCCTGCGGCGTCACACATAGCGATATGTGCTGCCACAGGGACGAGGAATAACTTTGCTCCAGCAACAGCAGCGATAATTGGGAGTGGACCCCCATGTCAACGAGGAGCGATTTTGGCCGTTTTTGCAACGATCCAAAATCGCTCCTAGGAGTCACACAGAATGATATCGCTACAGCGGCCGGATGTGCGTCACAAATTCCGTGACCCCAACGAGATCGCTGTAGCGAAATCGTTGCATGTAAATCCCACTTTAGTCTGCCACTGATGTGCTTGAGTGAGATGTGTCTAAGGAATGTGAGCACAAATCCCTGTGCAAGCAATAGTAGATAGGTTACTCGCTATCCTCTCCTCCCATGCCTGACCAGCTGCTTGAGGTAAATCCAGAAAGGATGATGCAGTGGTTGAACTTCAATTTATTTATTCACAATACCTTGGCTTAATGAGGTAGGAAGTCAGTAAGGATGAAGGGATGGCTGAGGGGTTACAAGATGGAGGATGTAGGTAACAGGAGAATCCTCTTTTAAGTCCTTATGCATGTGCATCCAAGATGGCACTAACCAGAAAAAAGGATGTGAGGAAAAGATAAGAGGAGTTGCAGAGAGAGAGGCATTATGGGAAAATACAATATAATACATGAAAAATATATTAAAATGTAGGCCAGTAGATGGCAGAAATGTACAAGAAATACTGTGCACTATACTATCACCTGTAGAATTAATAGAAGAAACATATCAGATTAAATATATGTCCTATTCTGAAAAGAATGGTTGGCAGCTCATTTCTCCCATTTGTTTTTGAAGGTATCATCATCGATATTAAAGGAGGGGAACACTTGGACACGTAATCCTTTGGATATGAGTCCCTTCTGAAGACATTTGTCTAAAAAAACCCAGTTCCACCAGGTCTTGGTCCAATTATATACGTTTTTTGATCTTACAAACTTATCCTGAAAAAATCCTTCAACAATCCCCACATAGTCAGGCAAGGGCTGTGCATGACACAGGGTCTCAGACAGCATTTACAGCTTTCAAATTAAGTTACCATAAAGAGGTGGATGAGTGACAGGTGTTGACCACTACAAGCAACACACAACAAGGAAATCCGAATAAGAGTCTCAATTTATAAAAAATGTGGCTTGTCGTGACTCAGGAGGAAGCAAAAGGAGGAGGAATAGAAGAAATATTAGCTGTTTCATACATAAAAAAGCCAAATTGTAAAAGTAACATTGGTGGACACACGGTTTGATTGCTGCACCACCAAGCACTTGTTTGTAACATTTGCAGTAGTAGCAATAGCAGCCACAGAAGCCACAATAAACATGTCACAGACTGCAATAACATGAGATCAATACAGCACACTGAAAACTACACCATCGCCTAGTCTTCACAGTCTGCGATTGGGTGGAAAAGTCATTGGAGATCCATGACTTGTTCATCTTGATGAAAATTAGGTAGTCTTCATGTTCAGGAGACAGCGGGATGGGCTTAGTCAGGACACCACCAGCAGAGATAAAGACAAGTTCTGAGAGAACGCTGGTTGCCTGGCATGACAAAACCTCCAAGGTGTGACTGGCAAGCTCAGGCCACTCTTCCATTTTTAAAGACCAAAATGCAAAATTGTTATAATTCCCTGATGGCATCGATATGGAGCTCTAGCTACTCCTACACCATCCTCTCTAGTCGTTCACTATGTGTCATACTTGTATCAGGCATGATACAAGTTGAATAACACATGTTGGTCGCCACGTCAAACACGTAGTAGCCAAATTATTGGCATTTCTGCCTCTACTGAATCGTTTTTTTACAAAGTTGGCAGATAACATTGGTTGGGTCATCCTTGCAGTGTCAAAAAAGGCCAAGGCTCGGCAACCCTTGCCACCCATGCAAACTACAGACCTGTGACCGTTGCTGGCCATAGCCAAAGTTGTGGCTTTGGATGCAGCACTTGTCATGGTTGCATCACTCTGTGTTTGTGCGGGAAGTGGCAATGTAACCTCGTCTTCCTCCTCCTCCACCTCTTCTGCTCAGCTACTCAGGTGCATGCTTCTGGGTTCACACCAATTGAGATCTAAAATCTCATCATCATCATCTCTGTTGTCCCACTCCTCACCTTGACAGTCACCCTCCTCCTCTTCCTGCAGTGACAGCACAGTACAGTACGCATTCACCTCAGGTATCTGAATCTCATCAAGATCCCCTCCGCCCCCTGGGGTTATTGTCTGGATTCTTCTCGGGCCCTACTTTTTCTGACCCCACTTCCAGCTGACAAAGAGTTTGGGTACTGGTGCATATGCTTTCCTCCTCTTGAGTCTGCAAATCTTTGGAGCACACCTATGATACCCATGGGATAGAATGTGTGAAAATTTCTGCAAACTCACCCATTTGTGGCTCTCCCCAGTCAATTTCCTAGTTAGAGAGTTGTAACGTGGGGGGGGGGAACTAGGATAATTGCGATGCCACCTCTGAGGACTGTACTGTGTGTGATGTTGAGGTGGACGAAAAGGAGGAGAGGCTACTTGATGCAGCACATGCCATCCACTGTAGCACATGCTCTTTCTGGTCCTCATCTTCAAGTCATACAGCTGTACTGCTACCAAAGAAAGAGAATTGAGTAGCCTTTCCAGTAACAGAATTTGTCAGTTGTCTATGATAGGACAAGCCATTGTTTGTTCAGTAGAGCTTTCAGTAGCATTAGCACTTACCCCACATATATCTTGAACACCATGCCTATTCCCTCTTCCTCCATGATCTCTGGATTTCCCACTCATGTTTGATGTACTCTTCCCCTAATTTAACTAGCTGTTTCAAAACTCCTGCACTTCCTTATTCTACACTATCAAGCTCTTATCTATCTGAACTAGCTGAACTAAAATTAGTCACCTTAGCTAAGCTATCTGTCTAGCAGCAGTACAGTCTCGAAGTTGTAGCAAATAGAAAATGGCGCCGATGCCACATGTCCATTTTTTATATGCAGAGGGACATGTGATATATGATTATACAGCACCAACATCCTAGCCTAAGTCATAATATTGTGGAAGAAAAGCACTAGTACAACAGCACCAAACAGCCAAAGTTGTTCCAAAGTACCAAACAAAGCTGAACTTTGACAATTTTTGAGAAAAGTGTTGATGAATACAATTGCGAATTTGAATGGGAATTGCTTGTGCCGAACTTGAGATAGGTTAACCTTTTTCAAACACGTTCGCTTATCTCTAGTAGAGATGAGACAAAAGTCAATAGACTAGGCTCTGTGTGTCAGGTTTCCGGGTTTTCCAGTTCTCTTTTGAAAGAGCTTGCCCTCGGTTAACATGGAGTTTACTGTTCTGTTGCCCTACTTCCTGTCCAGCTGCTTAAAAGGCCGCCTCTAAGCCTAGTCCAGTGCCTGAGTATACTGCTTGCTGTGTGCTCCTGCCTTGCTGCTTCTAATTCCTGATTGCCTTTGGATCCTCCTGAAAGACTACCGACCGACTCTGGACCATACCCGGTTTCTTCAAGCTGTGCCCGGACTCCGTCTGCCGTCTTTGGTCAGCACTTCTGCCCGGTTCCTTCCGGTTCGTAACCACTCTGGACTATCATCCCGTACGGACACTTCTGGACTTTACCACTTGCCCCTTGTGTCCCGGCTGCTGCGCATTTAGGCCTTCCGGGGTGATTGCCGGACAGTCCCTGTATAGGGGTTCGCTCTGGTGGTCTCCCTGGGGGAGTCCGGTGCGTGGCCCCGGGAATTCCCTTCGCTCCGTTTCGGGAAGGTATTTTGTGTGTTTGTTCTGCTGTGTTTGTTCCGTTGTGTACCTACCGTGGTTACATATTATAAACATCTTGTACCAAGAACTCGTCTCTGGTTGTCATTGCCCTAACGCTATCGAAATCCTCAGAACATACAATAGTATTACATTATACTCAGGCCATAAGAGGATTTTGCTGGGGCAATGACTGAGACACGAGTAGACCAGCTCTTTTCCATGATTAACTCCTTACAGCAGGAGATGGAGGCGGTACAAACTAAACTTAGAGATGTGGAGGCACAGCTGGGCCATGATCACCAGGTACTGGGTCCGGCTATTCAGGATTTGCAAGTCAGAGTGGAGGCTCAGGAAGCCGTCCCCACTACGTCCGTATCAGCTGCCGGTATGCCTAGGTTACCCCCATTCCGTTTCAATGGTGATCGTAGTCAGTTTCGTGGATTTGTTAACCAATGTATACTGTTTTTTGATGTACATGCTGATTATTACCGTTCTGACCGGTCAAAAGTGTTATGTATAATCATGTTATTAACCTCACGAGCACTGGCTTGGGCTAATCCTATGATAGAGAATCGGGACATCCGTTTAAATCACCTGGATGACTTTCTGACCGCAATGGCGCAAATGTTTGATGATCCGAATCGCCGTGCTACCGCTGAATCGGCTCTCCTTTCCTTACGTCAGGGAAAGCGTTCTGTCGTTGAATACGCCACTGAGTTCAAGAGGTTAGTGGTAGACACCGACTGGGGAAACAATGCATTATTGTCTGTTTTCAGAAAAGGTTTGTCCGGTACCATCAAGGACGAGTTAGCTCGTTCCGAATCTCCAGGGGATTTTGAACTGTTTCTCCAGCACTGTGTGCGTATTGATACCCGCTTGACGGAACGTAGACAGGAAAAATGGGCAGCTGTAAACCGTGTAAACAACTTTGCGTTTCCTTCCAGAGAACCCGCTCTCAGGACGCCACGGGAGGCCGAGGACGTTCCTATGCAAGTGGACTCTCTGCAAAAGCGAGAGACCAACGAACGTCGTGAACACCGGCTCCGTGAGCGTTTGTGTTTCTATTGCGGTCAATCGGACCATTTCTTGATCGACTGCCCGAAACGTCCAAATCGCCCAAATAAGGTATTGGCAGCCATGGCAGAGTGTGACAACACGGACGCAGAGTCCGATATCTCTGAGGCAAGTGGACACTTGGATGCGGTATTTCCCTTGACTGTAATGTCAACCTCACCGAAGGACTCAGAAGGGAAATATACCCATTGCTCGCTTCCCATTCAGATCCGGTGGGAGGGACAGCTAATACCTACCTCTGCAATGATAGACTCTGGGGCAGGGGGAAATTTCATGGACTCTTCTTTTGCCAGGAAACACGGTATCCGGACTCAGCAAAGATCCTCACCGGTTACCATGGAGACGGTAGACGGATCTCCGTTAATCTCTGGACCAGTTGATCGGGAAACAGTACCGCTAGAATGCGTGATGAAGCCAGGTCAGCAGGAGACCCTTGTTTTCATGGTAATTTCTTCTCCTCATTTTCCGATTATTTTAGGTATTCCGTGGCTACGGTCTACAAATCCAGTCATCGATTGGGAGACTAAGGAAATATCCTTCCCACCGCAGAGTGGTCCGACCATTAGTCCAACTGTTCCGGTTCCAGTAACACCGAATGCGGAGGGCACTGTACAGGTACCTGTTTTACCCCCGGTTTATCATGACTTCGCTGATATATGCGACAAAAGAAAAGCCGATCGGCTTCCCCCGCATAGACCGTATGATTGCCCCATAGACTTACTCCCAGGGGCGGAGATCCCGTTTGGTCATGTCTACCCGTTGGCGGCACCTGAGCTAGAAGCACTAAAAGAGTACATTGATGAAAGTCTAGCCAAGGGATTTATTCGCCTGTCTACCTCACCAGCAGGGGCACCCATCTTTTTCGTGAAAAAGAAAGAGGGGACTCTGAGACCCTGTATTGACTACCGGGAACTGAATAAAATAACCATCCGGAACCGGTATCCGTTACCGTTGATTCCTGAGCTATTGGAGAGGGTCCAACAGGCAAAAATATTCACTAAATTGGATCTCCGTGGGGCATATAATCTACTTCGCATACGTCCCGGAGACGAGTGGAAGACCGCGTTCCGATGTCGGTATGGACATTTTGAGTACCTAGTGATGCCTTTTGGACTTTGTAACGCTCCCGCGGCTTTCCAACATCTAGTTAACGATATTTTTAGGGATATAATGGACCAATTCATGGTGATTTATCTGGACGATATCCTAATCTTTTCTGATTCCCTACAGGAACACCAGGAGCACGTCAAGACCGTACTTACCCGTCTGAGGGAAAACCACCTGTACATTAAACTGGAGAAATGCGAATTCCATTGCTCACAAATACAATTCTTAGGTTATGTCATCTCTCCTCAGGGACTGAACATGGAGTCTGGCAAGATACAAGCAATTCTAGACTGGCCGGAACCGGGAAACATCAAAGAGGTACAACGCTTTGTCGGTTTTGCCAACTTTTACCGACGCTTTATCCGTAACTTTTCAGAGATCGTTCGTCCCATCACTCTGTTAACCAAGAAAGGACAGAAGTTTGTGTGGTCCGCCCAGGCCCAGGAAGCTTTCCATCGTCTCAAGGTTTGTTTTACCTCAGCGCCAATATTAGTACATCCGAATCCCGCACTTCCCTTTATCGTGGAAGTCGACGCTTCCGACTATGCATTAGGGGCCATCCTTTCTCAAAGGACTGGGGACAAGAGTCTCTTGCATCCGTGTGCTTTCTTTTCCCGCCGGTTGTCCCCTGCAGAAAGGAACTATGACATTGCGGACAAGGAATTGTTGGCGATTATTTCAGCTTTTAAGGAATGGAGACACCACTTACAGGGAGCCGCGCAGCAAGTGATAGTACTCACAGATCATCGTAATCTGGAATTTCTTAAGTCTGCCAGGTGCCTGTCTCCACGGCAAGCCCGTTGGAGCCTATTCCTTAACCAGTTCAATTTTATCGTTACATACCGTCCAGGTTCACGTAATGGGAAAGCCGATGCCTTGTCCCGAATCCACGCCGTGGACTCCGTGCCTGGAACCCCGTCTCAGACCGTGTTATCGGATGCCAATTTCGTTGGAGTAATCCAGGACCAGGACTTGTGGAAGGACATCAAGCTGGCCTATGATGGTGACGTATTTCTTGCTGCCCCCCCGAATGATGTAACTCTTGTTCTTCGGAATGGTGTGTGGTTGAGAGAGTGACGCATTTATGTCCCGGAGGCCGTAAGACTTCGGGTTCTCAAGTTGGTCCATGACTCCGTGTTGGCTGGTCATAGGGGGTACAGAAGACGCAGGAATTTCTGAGCCGTTTTTTCTGGTGGCCTACCTGTTTAAAGGATGTAAAGGACTATGTCCACTCATGTGTGGTTTGTGCCCGGTGCAAGGTCCCTCGTGTGGCTCCTACGGGACTCCTCCAACCGTTACCCGTTCCATCTCGCCCTTGGGGATCTATCTCAATGGATTTTATTGTGGAGTTGCCAGTCTCAGGCGGTCACAATACCATTTTAGTGGTGGTGGATCGGTTGACAAAAGCTGCTCACTTTATTCCGTGTACCGGTCTTCCCTCAGCCGCAGAGACAGTGGATTTGGTTATCCAGAACGTATTCCGATTGCATGGGGTACCAGACGAGATCATCTCTGACCGGGGCGTGCAGTTCACGTCTAGGTTCTGGAAGGGGTTTTGTACGGCACTCCAGATTGATGTCTGTTTGTCTTCTGCATACCATCCTCAGACAAATGGGCAAACCGAACGGACTAATCAAACCCTGGAACAATACCTTCGATGTTATGTCAGCCATCTGCAGGACGATTGGTTGAAGATGCTTCCGTTGGCGGAGTTCTTGTATAACAACACTCAGAGCAGCTCCACTAAGGTAACGCCCTTTTTTGCTAACTTGGGTTACCATCCGAATGTTTTGCCTAGGTCACCGGTTGCGGTTTCGGTGCCAGCGGTGGAGGACAGATTGACAGAGCTACGACAAAATCTGGAGATTCTAAAGGACACTGTGGCTACGGCTCAGGAGCGTTACAAGAGGTCGGCAGACACTCACCGGAAACCGGCACCCATGTATAAGGTAGGGGACTCTGTATGGTTATCCACCAAAAACCTGAGATTGGGTGTTCCTTCGCAGAAGCTGGGACAAAAATTCATCGGTCCGTTTAAGATCACCAGGATCGTGAGCCCTGTGGCCTGTCGGCTGCGGTTACCGCACCATCTGAAGGTACACCCGGTCTTTCATGTTTCTCTCCTCAAACCCGTTTCTCCTAATACGTTTCATGGTCAGGCCTAGTCCAGTGCCTGAGTATACTGCTTGCTGTGTGCTCCTGCCTTGCTGCTTCTAATTCCTGATTGCCTTTGGATCCTCCTGAAAGACTACCGACCGACTCTGGACCATACACGGTTTCTTCAAGCTGTGCCCGGACTCCGTCTGCCGTCTTTGGTCAGCACTTCTGCCCGGTTCCTTCCGGTTCGTAACCACTCTGGACTATCATCCCGTACGGACACTTCTGGACTTTACCACTTGCCCCTTGTGTCCCGGCTGCTGCGCATTTAGGCCTTCCGGGGTGATTGCCGGACAGTCCCTGTATAGGGGTTCGCTCTGGTGGTCTCCCTGGGGGAGTCCGGTGCGTGGCCCCGGGAATTCCCTTCGCTCCGTTTCGGGAAGGTATTTCGTGTGTTTGTTCTGCTGTGTTTGTTCCGTTGTGTACCTACCGTGGTTACATATTATAAACATCTTGTACCAAGAACTCGTCTCTGGTTGTCATTGCCCTAACGCTATCGAAATCCTCAGAACATACAATAGTATTACACTGTGGGCTGCCAATTATGTATTGGGGTGTTTATCTGCTAAGGGCACAGGATTACTTCACCGCATCAATGGAACAATGGATGGAGCCATGTACCGTAAAATCCTGAGTGACAACCTCCTTCCCTCCACCAGGACATAAAAAATGGGTTGTAGCTGGGTCTTCCACGATAACAATGACCCAAGACATACTGCCAAGGCAACAAAGGAGTGGTTCATAAAGAAGCACATTAAGGTCATGGAGTGGCCTAGCCAGTCTCCAGACCTTAATCCCATAGCAAACTTATGGAGGGAGCTGAAAATCTGAGTTACCAAGCCACAGCCTCAAAATATTAATGTTTTAGAGATGATCAGCAAAGAGGTGTGGACCAAAATTCTCCTGACATGTGCTTGCCAACAAGAGTTTTGCCATCAAGTATTAAGTCTTGTTTACCAGAGGGATAAAATACCTTTTTCTTTCTGCAAAATGCAAATAAATGTATATAATTTATACAATGTGATTTTCTGGATTTTATTTTTGATATTCTATCTCTCACTGTTAAAATAAACCTACCCTTAAAATTATAGACTGATCATGTCTTTTTCAGTGGTCAAACTTACAAAATCAGCAAGGGATCA
Source organism: Anomaloglossus baeobatrachus (assembly GCF_048569485.1). NCBI lineage: Eukaryota > Metazoa > Chordata > Amphibia > Anura > Aromobatidae > Anomaloglossus > Anomaloglossus baeobatrachus. Next base: position 72,646,270 of record NC_134354.1, read on the forward strand.
TATGCCTATTTCCCTCATTATTCCTGTAATTTGCCCATATTGCATGTTCATACCATATCTACAAAGTCCAAAAAATGTATACATCTTAGTTCTTATGTTTTGTTTTTTTTATTCATTCTTTTTATTCATTCCTTTTGTACGTCACATATTTTAGTCTTCTACACATGACATCTAATGAATGAAACTTGAATTCAATACATGACAGGTTCCATTTAAATACGAACTGTTTGATCACTGCTTTGAAAATATTCAGTCTTTGAGGCTGATTGATCCTATTTGCCCTAACGTTCAACATATACTAAATTGATCATATAAAAACTATCAATACAAATAAAAAGGAATAAATAAATAATGCTAATATGAAATTTTAAGTGCGCAAACTATGTCTAATGCATTTGCTCGTTAAAAATAAAGTCAATCGGAAAATCAGGAGAAGAATATTTTGTCAAGCCATGACACAGATACAGATGGACTGAAAGGCTGCCATGCAAATACTCAGATGAATTACAATTGAATTTGTTGACTAATCAAAGTTCAGGTTTCATTTACTCAAGTGAAGAGGAAAAATAGAAGTTGTGCTGGAACTAGTGATGATGAGCGAACCTGAACACCTTTTGATTGTATAATACTGATAATACCAGCCCCCACCTGTCTGTTTTACTGTGGGTGGATATAAAAAATGGGAGAGCCTATGCCTTTTTTTTCACCTCTATTTTTGTATCCACAAATACAGACTTCAGTTGTTGTTTACTAGAGATGAGCGATGTTCGAGGTTCGAGGTTCGCCAATTTCATGTTCGAGTGATTTTGGGGGGTGTTCGAGTCGGTCGACGAACTCGAACGATTTGCTAAAAGGTTGGCAGTTCGAGTTACGTTTGAGAACAGTTCGATCACCAAAAGCGTGGCTTTTTACAGCTACGTGGGCAGGGAGCCATAGCTGGCAGCCTGCGGTAAGCTGGTAACCAGGGTAAATATCGGGTAACCAAGCAAAGCGCTTTGCTTAGTAACCCGATGTTTACCGTGGCTACGTGTGCAAAAATCCCCGAAAGCCCCACAGAAGCACTTCCGCGTGAATTCTGTCAGATGCCGCTGCAGTCTGTGTCCCGCTCCAGCCCCAGCCCCAGCCCCGCGGCTGCCCGCTCAGCAGTGTCCACAGCTGCCCTCACTGTATGGTGTCCACAGCTGCCCACACTGCAGTGACAGCAGCCGCGGGGAAGACAAGCGCTGCCGTCAGGAGGTTAGTGAAGTTCCTTACCTGCGGTGATGAAGTCCTGTCCTCCTGATGTCAGCGCTGTCACTGTCCTCCATGGCCGCCGCTTGTCACATCTCCTCTTGCTGCCGACCCGAGACTGTGACTAGCGGTGACATCACATGCACCTGCGATACTTGGTTGTGAAGGCGGCGGTCATTTTACTCAGTGACAGCTCTGCTATCAGGAGTGCAGCGATCACCGTAGGTAATGTACCTTGCTATCCTCCTGACAGCAGCAATTGTCATGCCCTGCAGTGACCTGGGCTGACCCATTGATGTTAGCTCAGGTCACTGCATTGCTCTCCCAGCCAATATTGAACATTCTGTTCTTCATTGACTGGGACATTGACTATGGTATGGATCGTCATGGGACCCCCTTGGATTACACCAGACCTGGATTTGTTTTTCTTTCTAATAAATTGGTTAAAGAGGGAATGTTTTGGGGAGTGTTTTTTTCAAATAAAAATGTGTTTGTCGTCTATTTTTTTATTATTACTGACTGGGTTGGTGATGTCAGGTATCTGATAGACGCCTGACATCATGAACCCCAGGGGTTGATGCCAGGTGACATTACACATCTGGTATTAACTCCATATATTACCCCGTTTCCACCCCACCAGGGCAACGGGATGAGCTGGAGCAAAGCACCAGGATTGGCGCATCTAATGGATGCACCGCTTCTGGGACAGCTGCAGCCTGCTATTTTTAGGCTGGTGAGAGTTCAATAACCATGGACCTCCTTAGTCTGAGAAACTCAGACCCCAGCTGTCCGCTTTACCTTGGCTGGTGATCCAATTTTGGGGGGACCCCTACATGTTTTTTTTTTTAAATTATTTATTTAATTTACAATAACAGCATGGGGTGCCCTCAGTTTTGGATTACCAGCCAAGGTGAAGCTGCCAGCTGTGGTCTGTAGGCTGCAGCCGTCTGCTTTACCCTAGCTGGCTATCAAAAATAGGGGGAACCCCACATCATTTTTTTTTTAATTTATTTATTTTTTTGGCTAAATACAAGGCTAAGCACCCTTACGCGGGCTTTGCACATTGCGACATTGCAAGCCAATGCTGCGATGTCGCACGCGATAGTTCCTCCCCCGTCGCAGGTACGATATCTTGTGATAGCTGGCATAGCGATAATTATCGCTACGCCAGCTTCACATGCACTCACCTGCCCTGCGACCGTCGCTCTGGCCGGAGACACGCCTCCTTCCTAAGGGGGCGGGTCGTGCGGCGTCACAGCGACGTCACACGGCAGGTGGCCAATGGCGGCGGAGGGGCGGAGATGAGCAGGATGTAAACATCCCGCCCACCTCCTTCCTTCCGTATAGCTGCTGGCGGCAGGTAAGGAGATGTTCCTCGTTCCTGCGGCTTCACACACAGCGATGGGTGCTGCCGCAGGAACGAGGAACTACATCGTACCTGTTGTGGCACCGGCATTAAGGAAATGTCGGAGCCTGCACCGATGATACGAGAACGACGCTTTTGCGCTCGTTCATCGTATCATCTAGGATTTACACACTGCGACATTGCAAGTGACGCCGGATGTGTGTCACTTTCGATTTGACCCCACCGACATCGCACCTGCGATGTCGTAGTGTGCAAAGCCACCCTAAGTGCCACATGAAAGGCACCAAAGGGTGCAAAATTACAAAATGCAGGAGAGTGGGACATTATGTGTCTTTCTGCCATTATAATGACAGAAAAGACTAATATGAAGTGTACAAGAACAAGAAAATCACCAGAGCGCTCTACGCTGTGAAAATCAGTAGAAAATGGCACTGGAGTGAACATGTGACCACCTCATGTAGGATGAAGCTATAGATCCTGGGTAAATTTATGTATTTTCCCTCTTTCAGTTTTCTTGCATTACGCAAAAAAACACAAGGCACACGGATGACAAATGGATGACATACGGACCGTATACGGAACGGAAACGGATGCCACACGGATACATTCGTGAAAAAAATGGACCATTTATAAACAGCAGGCAGAAATAAGTGAATAGTGCCCCCCAGCATCAGAAAATCTTTGGAGTTTCAAGGGGTAGCTGAGACCCTGGAGATCATGATTCAGGCCGTTTTTTCCGGTCCCCGCTCACTTGATCACCGGTATACACTGTATACCGATGATCACGTTACAGTAAATGACAGCACCGGTAAAAAAATATTTATCTTCCATCTGGCATGAACAAACATGTCAGATGGGAGATAAATCTCCTTCCCGGTCCCCCATTGTCGCCAGAGTGCCCCCCCCCCGACCTCCTCCCGGAAATCCAAGATGGCCGCGCGCACAGCAGCGCGCCGGCCACATTCACCCTACTCCTCTGAAAACTCCTCCCCAGGCCCTGCCAGGTCACCCCCTATAACCCCACTGGTGTTCCCCGATGTCCCACGGTACTTGTGCAGCGTTGATCCCCCGCGGTCCCCTCCTTCACAATAGACGGTGCCGCATGCACAGAGCGGCTGTCAGCTCAGCTTCCTGTGTTCAGACACAGTGAGTGGTGGTAACCATGCATCTGTAAGCTACTGCAATGCCCTGCTCATGAAGTAAGGAACATAGTTGATCAGGAGAGCTATACTACATTTCCAATTGGAAGTATTTGATTTTATAGTTGCCCTGCTGAACGGCTACCAAACATGAGAGTCCGTTATACGCCACAAGAAAACATGTCTAAATAGCGAGCTCTGTTATTTAGTATTCATTCAGCTGGATAACTGGACTTAAAGGGGTATTCCATCTCCAAGATCCTATCCCCAATATATAGTAGGTGGAATAGCAATAATATCAGCAAATACCAATATTTGGAAATGTAGAATAGTTCTCCTGATTAGGCATGCCCTTACCTCATGAGCAGGGCATTGAAGCTTTGGTGGCAACAGTTACGACATGGACTCTGCTGCTGTGGACCCGGGGAGAGTGGGTGCAGATTCATTGCACCCACACTCCTCACATGGAGGGTCTGCACTCCTAGAAAATGGGGGATACTTTCCCTGAGAGTGTCCCCCCCATATTCTAGACGGTCCAGAGTAGTCGTGGGACCCCCTTATTTTTCTTTCCTTCCAATAAATGGGTGAAAGAGGGAATGTTTTGGGGAGTGTTATTTCAAATACATTTTTTTTTGTCTATTTTTTTGTTAGTACTGACAGTTTGTGATGTCGGGTATCTGATAGATGCCATGATATCACAAACTGCTTAGCGTGATGTCAGGTGACCTTACAGCTAGTATCAACCCCATTTATTACCCCATTCGCCACTGCACCAGGGCACGGGATGAGCTAGGGTGAAGCGCCAGGATTGGCGAATCAAGTGGATGCGCCACTTCTGGAGCGCCCGCGGCCTTCTATTTTTAGGCTGTGAAGGGCCAATAACTATGGACCTTCCCACCCTGAGAATACCAGACCACAGCTGTCCGCTTTACCTTGGCTGGTGATCCAATTTGGGGGGGATATAAAATAATTATACAAAAAGAGCCTGGGGTGACCTCCACATTGAATCACCAACCACGGTAAAGATGCCAGGTGTGGTTTTCAGGCTACAGCCGTCTGTTTTACCCTAGCTGGCTATCAAAAATGGGGGGACCACACGTCATTTTTTTTTAAACTATTTTTTTAAATGAAAAAAATTAATGAGCTTCCCTGTATTTTGATTGCCAGCCAAGGTAACGCCGGGCAGATGGGGGTGGCAACCCATAGCTGTCTGCTTTATCTGCGCTGAAAATCCAAAATAGCGCGGAGCACTACGTCATTAATTTAATGATTTATTTTTATAGTAGTGTGATGTCAGGCAATCAAAATACTTGGAAGCCCATTTTTTTTTAGTTATTTAAATAAATATATGGGCTCCCGCTGCATTTTTTGTATTGCTAGCAAAGGGTAATCCAAGCAGCTACTGGCTTGGTGTTACCTTCACTGGCAATGGAAAATCCAGGGAAGCATTTTTTATTTTTTTTGCCAAATACTAAAAAAAAATGACGTGAGCTTCGCCATATTTTTGTATGCTAGGCAGGTACAGCAGGCAGGTACGGCTGCCCCCAACCCCCAGCTGCCTATTTGTTGAGAACTAAAAATATAGGGAAGCCATTTTTTTAATTATTTCATGAATTTCATGAAATAAATAGAACAAAAAACAACGTGGGCTTCGCCCCATTTTTTGTGTCCAGCCGGGTACAACTAGGCAGCTGGGGATTGGAATCCGCAGCACAGGTTAGCCAGAGCTTTCTGGGCCCCTCTGCTGCGAATTGCAATCTGCAGCCACCCCAAAAAATGGCGCTTTCATAGAAGCGCCATCATCTGGCGCTGTATCCAAATCTTCCAGCAGCCCTGAAGCCGGGTGGCTTGCTGGGTAATCATGAGTTAATACTAGCTTTGTTTTACTAGCTAGTATTAAGCCAGAGATTCTTAATGTCAGGCAAGTTTAATCCGGCCATTAAGAATCTCCAATAAAGGGTTAAAAAAAAGACACCACACAGAGAAAAAATACTTTAATAGAAATAAATACACAGGCACATTAGAGACTCCATGTTTATTACTCCCTGTCAGCCCTGCACGATCTTGGTCTTCTGTCTTCTTTCTCCTTCAACCCATGCAGCTCTGCTACATCAGACAGCACAGCATGGGAGGAAGATGCTGCTGCTCCCCCTGCAGTCTAATCACTCAGTGAGTGAGCAGAGGCTGCGGGCTGTAAGCGGTGACGTCACCACTGACAGGCGGGTTACCATAGCAACGGTGCTCCGATCACGTGATTCCCGATGCCGCTATTTACCGGCTGTGACAGCTAGTCCCTGCATGTGGGCTGACTCTGTAAAGAGCGCACACATGCAGGAACGGGGAGTCGACCATGTGCCAATGCATTTCGCCGGTACACAGAGATGCTTGAACGATCATCGCTTACCAGACAGATGCACTGACAGGACCTAGCAATGACGTCTAGCCATGTGACCAGTCTGTAGATAATGAGGTAATAGACATGTGACTGGTCACATGCTATTTTGACGTCATGAGGTCCTATCATTAGTGCTTGTTACCGGGAGGACGCAGCGATTATCGGAAGGAAAAGCGGCGGGAGACAGAGCGCAGGACGCCTCGCGGGGACCTGTAAGTGTTATGACAATGTTTATTAACTGTATGTGTACATGTATAATGTGTTTCTATGGGTTTGTCTTTGCCTCCCATTGTTTTCAATGGGTTTCGAGTGGTTCGTCGAACGGTTCATCGAACGAAGCCTCCGTTCGACGAACCGAACTCGAACGCTAGGGGGTGGCTCATCTCTATTGTTTACCCACGCTGGCTATCAAAATATGGTGGGAGCCTACATCATTTGTATTTATTAATTTATTTCTACACTACTAGACAGCAAACTGACTGCAACCAATCACAGACAAAGTATGCGACCAATCACAAATACTGGCACATAGGGAGGGCGGGGGCAGCAGTGAATATTTATGAACGCTAATTATTGGGTCCTGAAGAGTGTCTTACTGCAGCATGATCCTTCTGGAAACACGGTATGTATAACTATCCTTCTGTTACTACCATTTAACTTCATTTGTAGTCCCCTAGCGCTTAATACAGCCATCTACCAACCCAGAACTTCTTGTCCCCATTGATTCTATGGGGTTAGCTTTTCGGGGTCAAGTTTGGCTGACGAACCTGATTTTTTTTGTAGTCCGTGCTGCTTTGACGAACCTGAATATCCACGGGTTCGCTCATTATTAGTTGTAATTATTTTTTTTCCTCCTCACTATTCTGATTCTATCCTGATTCCTAGATTAAAGATTGGCTCAAATTTTGGTTCTCACTGAGTCGGTTGCCTCAGTATTTTTAGATCATTTTACAAATAAATCAAGGTTTTGGAAAAATACTAAATTTACAGTCTTTTTTCTCAAGACCTCTGCAGTTTGCCCTGGCAGCTGGATATCAGCTCCGGGGCCAAATCCTGAATGATGCCCACCCATTCTTACCTAACCAGTGCTTGGAGATTATCACAATTTCTGTGTTATTGTTTATCTAACCACTTTTATGAGGATTGACCACAGTTTCTCAATGGGATTGAGATCTCTCAAGAGTTGCATGTTCCATGAATATTAGGTTTAGGGTTCTGAGGAGAAGCAGGAGATCGACGTTCTGGTAGACCACACTGCCGTGAATGAAGAGTAGTTCCACATGTGGTAATACTTTAAGAAGCTTTTATTTATGCATTTCAAGTTTGTACCGAGCCCTTTCTCTAAACTGAACTATATATGAAAATTAATACAACAATGGGGAGTCTAAAGAGAACAGAAAAGGGGCATCAATATTCAAAGAATCACCATATGGATGTGAAAGAGGTGTGATACATGAAATAAAAGAATAACATGAAATAGTAGAAAAGACTTGAAAACATATAGTCATTACTGCCCTGCTGAACACATAATAAAAAAAGAAATACCCTTAAAATTAATTAAAAACTGATAAAACACATAATAAATGCCTAATTTCTAAATGCTGTCAGGGAGAAAATGAACGGGTACTTGAACTTTGTGGTTGAAGGTGTAATTTCTAAAGATTGCAGTAAACCACAAAGCTAGTGGAAGGATTGTATTTTATGGTTGGATTTTGATAAGAAAAGTGAAACAGAATTTATTAATTAGAAAAAAATTATAGGGATATGTTAATCAAATTAGAAGTAAAATAATGTGGGATCAGGATTTGGTATTAGGTCATAGAGTCTGCCAAGGTACAGTCTAAAGATACTGCATTAGATCATTGAACATGACTGTGAGACCACAGGTAATCTATCATCTGTTGTGTGGTCAAATCACTATGATATAGCTGAAATGGACACATTGTATTATCATTATTGGGCTTAAAGTGAGCGCAACGTGTAATGCATTATATGGGACAGACTTCTACTGTAGAAGATGGAGTGTGATACATCTTTGAAAGAGGAATTGGACATAACATAATTTAGAATGCTAAGTATATGAATGTAATTTCATATACATAGCATTGTACATAGCAAAGTAACAGAAATGAAAAAAATATTTAAAACGATATACGGTATATATATGTAGGTATATATATATATACAGTCAGGGCCAGAAATATTTGGACAGTGACACAAGTTTTGTTATTTTAGCTGTTTACAAAAACATGTTCAGAAATACAATTATATATATAATATGTGCTGAAAGTGCACACTCCCAGCTGCAATATGAGAGTTTTCACATCCAAATCGGAGAAAGGGTTTAGGAATCATAGCTCTGTAATGCATAGCTCCTCTTTTTCAAGGGACCAAAAGTAATTGGACAAGGGACTCTAAGGGCTGCAATTAACTCTGAAGGCGTCTCCCTCGTTAACCTGTAATCAATGAAGTAGTTAAAAGGTCTGGGGTTGATTACAGGTGTGTGGTTTTGCATTTGGAAGCTGTTGCTGTGACCAGACAACATGCGGTCTAAGGAACTCTCAATTGAGGTGAAGCAGAACATCCTGAGGCTGAAAAAAGAGAAAAAATCCATCAGAGAGATAACAGACATGCTTGGAGTAGCAAAATCAACAGTCGGGTACATTCTGAGAAAAAAGGAATTGACTGGTGAGCTTGGGAACTCAAAAAGGCCTGGGCGTCCACGGATGACAACAGTGGTGGATGATCGCCGCATACTTTCTTTGGTGAAGAAGAACCCGTTCACAACATCAACTGAAGTCCAGAACACTCTCAGTGAAGTAGGTGTATCTGTCTCTAAGTCAACAGTAAAGAGAAGACTCCATGAAAGTAAATACAAAGGGTTCACATCTAGATGCAAACCATTCATCAATTCCAAAAATAGACAGGCCAGAGTTAAATTTGCTGAAAAACACCTCATGAAGCCAGCTCAGTTCTGGAAAAGTATTCTATGGACAGATGAGACAAAGATCAACCTGTACCAGAATGATGGGAAGAAAAAAGTTTGGAGAAGAAAGGGAACGGCACATGATCCAAGGCACACCACATCCTCTGTAAAACATGGTGGAGGCAATGTGATGGCATGGGCATGCATGGCTTTCAATGGCACTGGGACACTTGTGTTTATTGATGACATAACAGCAGACAAGAGTAGCCGGATGAATGCTGAAGTGTACAGGGATATACTTTCATCCCAGATTCAGCCAAATGCCGCAAAGTTGATCGGACAGCGCTTCATAGTACAGATGGACAATGACCCCAAGCATACAGCCAAAGCTACCCAGGAGTTCATGAGTGCAAAAAAGTGGAACATTCTGCAATGGCCAAGTCAATCACCAGATCTTAACCCAATTGAGCATGCATTTCACTTGCTCAAATCCAGACTTAAGACAGAAAGACCCACAAACAAGCAAGACCTGAAGGCTGCGGCTGTAAAGGCCTGGCAAAGCATTAAGAAGGAGGAAACCCAGCGTTTGGTGATGTCCATGGGTTCCAGACTTAAGGCAGTGATTGCCTCCAAAGGATTCGCAACAAAATATTGAAAATAAAAATATTTTGTTTGGGTTTGGTTTATTTGTCCAATTACTTTTGACCTCCTAAAATGTGGAGTGTTTGTAAAGAAATGTGTACAATTCCTACAATTTCTATCAGATATTTTTGTTCAAACCTTCAAATTAAACGTTACAATCTGCACTTGAATTCTGTTGTAGAGGTTTCATTTCAAATCCAATGTGGTGGCATGCAGAGCCCAACTCGCGAAAATTGTGTCACTGTCCAAATATTTCTGGACCTAACTGTATATATATATATATATATATATATATATATATATATATATATATATAAAGTTTTTTACACACCTTCTCATCTCTAGAGCAACTGTTAAGAGGAGACTTTGTGCAGCAGGACTTCATGGTAAAATAGCTGCTAGGAAACCACTGCTAAGGACAGACAACAAGCAGGAGAGACTTGTTTGGGCTAAAGAACACAAGGAATGGACATCAGTGGAAATCTGTGCTTTGGTCTGATGAGTCCAAATTTGAGATCTTTGGATCCAACAACCGTGTCTTTGTAGAAAAGGTGAACGAATGGATTCTGCATGGCTGGTTCCCACCGTGAAGCATGGAGGAGGAGGTGTGACGGTGTGGGGGTGCTTTGCTGGTGACCCTGTTGGGGATTTATTCAAAATTTAACCCCTTCAGCCCCCGGGCACTTTCCGTTTTTGCGTTTTTGTTTTTTGCTCCTTTTCTTCCAAGAGCCGTAACTTTTTTATTATTCCGTCAATCTTGCCATATGAGGGCTTGTTTTTTGCGGGACGAGTTGTACTTTTAAATGAAATCATAAGTTTTACCATATAGTGTACTGGAAAACGGCAAAAAAATTCCAAGTGCGGAAAAATTGCAAAAAAAGTGGGATCATACAATAGTTTTTGGGATATTTTATTCACGGTGTTCACTATATGGTAAAACTGATGTCTGGGTGTGATGCCTCAGGTCGGTGCGAGTTTGTAGACACCAAACATGTATAGGTTTACTTGTATCTAAGGGGTTAAAAAAAATTCACAAGTTTGTCCAATAAAAGTGGCGCACGTTTTGCGCCATTTTCCGAAACACGTAGAGTTCTTATTTTTTGGGATCAATGGCTCAGTGATGGCTTATTTTTTGCGTCTCGAGCTGATGTTTATAATGGTACCATTTTTGCGCAGATGCTACGTTTTGATCGCCTGTTATTGCATTTTGCGCAAAACTTGCGGCGACCAAAAAACGTAATTTTGGCGTTTGGAATTTTTTTGCCACTACGCCGTTTACCAATCAGAATAATTGATTTTATATTTTGATAGATCGGGCATTTCTGAACGCGGCGATACCAAATATGTGTATATTTATTTATTTTTTAACCCTTTAATTTTCAATGGGGGGAAAGGGGGGTGATTTGAACTTTTAGGTTTTTTGTTTTTTTTTTTATTTTTTAAAACTTTTTTTTTTACTTTTTTTTTTTATTTTACTAGTCCCCCTAGGGGGCTATAGCAATCAGCAATCCGATCGCTGATCGCTATCTGCTGATCACAGCAATACCGCTGTAATCAGCAGATTCACTCACTTTGGTTTTCCCTCTGCTCTCGGCCGAGGGAAAATGAAAGTGAAAGATCATAGCAGCAGGCGTCATCACATGACCCTGTGCTACGATGGCAACCACCGATAGTCACGTGATAACACACGTGACTTCCGGTGGGGGCGGCGGTGAGTAACAAACATGGCCGCGCGCATTTAAATCTTGCTGCCAGACTTTGGCAGCAAGATTTAAGGGGTTAATGGCCGCGGGTGGAAGCGATTCCACCCGCGGCTAGCAGGCACACATGTCAGCTGTTGAAAACAGCTGATATGTGTGCCGATCCACGCCGCCTGCCCGCGGCAGGGGGCGGGGCTTAACGGGACACGATCTATGACGGATAGATCCGTCCAAGGTCGTGAAGGGGTTAAGGCATACTGAACCAGCATGACTGCTACAGCATCTTGCAGCGGCATACTATTCCATCCGGATTGCATTTAGGTGGACCATCATTTATTTTTCAACAGGACAATGACCCCAAACACACCTCAAGGCTGTGTAAGGGCTATTTGACTAAGAAGGAGAGTAATGTGGTGCTACACCAGATGACCTGGTCTCCCCAGTCACCAGACCTGAACCCAATCGAGATGGTGTGTGGTGAGCTAGACCGGAGAGTGAAGGCAAAAGGGTCAACAAGTGGTAAGCATCTCTGGGAACTCCTTCAAGACTGTTGGAAAACCATTTCTGGTGACTTCCTCTTGAAGCTCATCAAGAGAATGCCAAGAGTGTGCAAAGTAGTAATGAAAGCAAAAGGTGGGATCTAAAATGGCCGCCGTTGGAGGAGGACGTTCATGAGAGAGCTCCCACATATCCAGCGCCATCTGGGCTCCTGATCGGGCCAGTGACAGCCAAACACCCCATACGTCATCTATGAGACTTGGGGGACCCTAAGAGGCGCAAATTATAGGAAGGGACCCATCTTAAAGCCCTACGGGACACCATCTTCAGAGTAGGCCCGGGACCACACTGAAGACGCCGGGGCCTGAAGCATGGTGAGCGGTGCCCAAGGGAAAGAGAGCCACCGGGGGAGAGCCACTGGGCATCCATCGGAGCAGAAGAGGAACCCGGAGGAAGGGGAGCCTTGTCCGGACACCGGCCGCTGAGGCAGAAGGTGGGATTTGCGGCTATCACGGGTGCTGGGAAGAGAGCCGGCGTCATTTTGTGACAGCGGGAGCGGAGGCCTGAGGAGCGGTGAGGCATAAAGGAGAGGCAGAGGGGGCTCTGAGAACCCACGAGCGGAGGAGAAGTCACTCACCTGGTCTGGGAGAGAGGCGTCGGAACGGAGCCGGGAACAAGCCGGACGCGGTGCCTGGAGGCCGCTGGAGGTTGCCATGCCTGAGCGGTGGTCGGTCGGAGGAGAGAGGCAGCGTGACAGGTGACCTGTGGGCGTGAGGAGACTGGTGAGTGAAGCTTTCCTGATAGCAGGAGTGACAGTTGCAATGGTGTGCTTGCCTGCCCGGGGGAGCGATCATCTGCTGGTCTAGAAATCAGCTCCATAACCCCCCCCGGGACCGTCCATTAACCCCAACTCCTTCAACGCTGATTGCGCTGGCCTGTCAGGGATGTAGGGGCCAAGCCATAAAAGGACTTTTAGTTGGCTATACTGAAGAGTGAGTGGCATTGAGGGGGTGCGGAGGGCCTGACCAGGGGAGAAGAGGAAGGGCTGAGACCCTTGGAGAGGAGAGTGCCCCTTAGGGCGTGGCAACATCCAGTACCCTGATAATGTTTAAAGAGCTTAACCCCTGCCTCGCTGGAGCCCCAATCTATATAAGGAGTGGTGATCCTGAGCACTGGAGATGTAAAGGGGGATAGAAAGGGTGTTTATGCTGATCTATCTATTGTCTCCTCACCAGAATTAACCCTAAACTGCCCTTACTAAATCTTCATCGGGTAACATTGGATCTTCAGCATTACTGAGTAGTGGTGCCTGGCTCCCCCTGCAGCCCGACAGGAGTATCAACACACATCTATATAAGAATAGTTTAACCCTCCCCCACTGCCATTGTAGTTGAACACAATACATTAAAGTGGAAGTCCCACTCCATTCTTTCTTAACATCATACCCAGTGTGGAGTTAAAATGAGTTAAACCCATCAGAGATAGAGACCGGATAGGGGTCAATTTCTTTATCTAAGCAGTCGAGAATACAGGATGGTGAAAATTGGAAACAAGGCTGCGGGAGCCACTGTGAGGTAGCGTGGTCGGCTGCGCGGCAGAAGACACGGGATCCAGGCACCAATGGTCACAGCACACGGTTTATTGCACAAACAAAGTCCAAAACAGCACACCACACGTTCCGGAATGTCCTCCTCCTGGACCAACAAGCCAGGTTCCAGAAATGGCTCACATGTGCTTCTTTGGCAGAAACTCAGGGAGTTGTGTTCACTCCCTCACACTAGGGGCCCACGCCCATGTTCCTGTTTCCTTTTAACCCTCCTTTCAGCCTGCAGGGAAACAGCAATAAACCATGGAGTGGAGTTGCTTTCTATACATGGAGGGAGCACAACCGGGGCGAGATGTACCGGCCGTTATAGACAACCCCGGTCACAGTCTCACATACCCCCCCCCAGTTCAAGCGTGTGGGGTTGAACTCCCGTCATCAAACACGGGCCGTGGGACAAGGCATCGGCGTTGCCCTGCAACCTACCGGCCCGGTGTTCAACCGTAAACCAGACGTTCTGTAGAGAAAGGAACCACCCGGTAACCCGGGCATTCCGTTCCTTGGCGGACCTCATCCAGACCAGCGGAGAGTGATCAGTCACCAAGCGAAACTGCCGTCCCAGCAGGTAATAGCGTAGGGACTCCAAGGCCCACTTGATCGCCAGGCACTCCTTCTCCACTACGCTATAATTCCGCTCGGGAGGGGTGAGCTTCCTACTTAAGAAGCTGACGGGGTGTTCCTCCCCCTGAACCACCTTAGACAGAACTGCCCCCAGGCCGACCTCAGAGGCGTCAGTCTGTACTACGAACTCCTTCCGGAAATCAGGGTTGACAAGAATGGGCTGTCCGCACAGGACCCCCTTCAGGGCCCGGAAGGAGTCCTCGACCTGCGGAGTCCAGCGCACCATGACGGACTTCTTGCCTTTGAGAAGGTCCGTCAAGGGGGCTGATAGTCCTGCAAAATTTTTTACAAACCTCCTGTAGTACCCCACGATACCCAGGAAGGCCCTAACCTGCTTCGTGTTCAGGGGTCCAGGCCACTTCTGGATCGCCTCAACTTTGTTAATTTGGGGCTTAATCACTCCTTGGCCTATTACGTAGCCCAATTAGCAGGCTTCCGTGAGCCCCAACGCACATTTCTTGGGATTGGCTGTCAATCCGGCTGTTCGGAGCGCGTTCACCACCGCTTGTACCTGTTCCAAGTGGGTCTGCCACTCGGAGCTGTAAATAATGATGTCATCAAGGTACGCTGATGCATACGCCTGGTGGGGTTCCAGCACCAAGTCCATCAACCTCTGGAACGTGGCCGGAGCGCCATGTAACCCAAAAGGCAAGACAACATAGTGGAAGAGACCCTCCGGCGTAACAAAAGCGGTTTTCTCCTTGGCGGACTCCGTCAGTGGCACCTGCCAGTACCCCTTGGTCAGGTCGAGCTTGGTGAAATATCACGCCTGTCCCAGCCTATCAATCAGCTCATCCACCCGGGGCATGGGGTAGAGATCAAACTTTGATATTTCGTTCAATCTCCTAAAGTTATTGCAGAACCTTAAGGAGCCATCGGGTTTTGGTATTAGGACAATGGGACTAGCCCATTCACTCCAGGATTTTTCGATGAACCCCAGGCGTAGCATTGTCTTCACTTCCTCTGATATGGCTTGTCTTCGAGCCTCCGGCACCCGGTATGGCTTCAGGCGTACCTTCAGGTGAGGCTCGGTGACAATGTCATGTCGTATCAGAGTGGTCCTACCAGACAGCTCGGAGAAGACATCGGGGTTCTGCTGAACCAGCCGTCTGGCCTCTCGCCTCTGTTGCTTGGTGAGGGCTTCTCCAATCCTTACTTCCGGTTCGTCCTCTCCGGAGGTCGCTGGAGCCAGGTTTGAATGACCCAAAGAGGAGGGAGATGGGGAAAAATCAACCATCAGGCTTTCCCGTTCCTGCCAAGGTTTTAACAGGTTGACATGGTATATTTGTTCAGGTTTCCGCCTACCGGACTGCAATACCTTATAGTTGACCACATTCTTTCCTTTATCTCGTAGGGGCCTTGCCACTGAGCCAGGAATTTACTCTCTGCCGTGGGGACCAATACCAACACCCGATCCCCGGGGTTAAAGGTCCGCACGGTGGCTTGTCTATTGTAGCGGCCGCTTTGCGCGGCCTGAGCCTCCTGTAAATGCTCCTTCACAATTGGCATGACCGCGCTTATGCAGTTCTGCATTCCTAAAATGTGTTCAATCACACTTTTATGGGGGGTGGGCTCCTGCTCCCATGTTTCCTTTGCCAGGTCCAACAATCCCCGGGGATGTCGCCCGTATAACAACTCAAAAGGCGAAAACCCCGTGGATGCCTGTGGCACCTCTCGGATGGCAAACATCAAATAGGGAAGCATCATATCCCAGTCTTTCCCGTCTTTGGAAATCACCCTTTTGAGCATGGTTTTCAGGGTTTTATTGAATCGCTCCACTAAACCGTCCGTTTGAGTATGATACACAGACGTACGCAACTGCTTGATCTGGAGTAGCCGGCATAGCTCTTTGGTCACTTTAGACATGAATGGGGTCCCCTGATATGTAAGGATCTCCTTGGGCAACCCCACCCGGCAGAACACAGCAAACAACTCCCGAGCTATAAGCTTCGCTGCAGTATGTCTGAGAGGTATCGCCTCTGGATACCGGGTGGCATAGTCAACGATCACTAGGATGTGTTGGTGCCCTCGAGCGGACTTTACGAGGGGTCCCACCAGATCCATCCCTATCTGTTCAAAAGGGACTTCTATTATGGCTAACGGTACCAACGGACTGCGAAAGTGGGCCAGGGGTGCGGTAAGCTGACACTCCGGGCAGGTTTCGCAGAACCGTTTTACCTCCCCAAAGACCCTGGGCCAATAGAACCTTTGCAATATTCGCTCCTGCGTTTTCTTGACTCCTAGGTGGCCACTCATCAGGTGTTTATGAGCCAAGTCGAGGACCCGCCGGCGATACGGCTGGGGCACCACTAACTGCTCTACCCCCACGCCCGTATTTCATCTACCCGGTAGAGTAAATCCTGCTTAAGAGCGAAATGGGGGTACCTTACCTGGGCACCGGGCAGCTGTGCCACCCCGTCAACCACTGTCACCCGACTCCGGGCATGTATTAATGTAGGGTCCTGGAGTTGGGCTGTCCCAAATGTATCCGGGGACGCCTCCAACTCCGGGATGGGCTCGACCATCTCAGCCTCTCCTGCCAATACCTCTAGGGGTGACTTATCGGGTTCACATTCTGTCCCTATCATGGGGACACCTACGGCAGGCGTCCCGGATTTGGGATTGTCGGGCTCAGGTCCCGGACTGTCCAATACCTGAGGGGACTTAGGAGGCCCCTTCCATAGAGTCCAAAAATACGGCAGATCCCTTCCTAGGATCACGTCATAGGGAAGAGTGTTCATAAGTCCCACCTCATGTTGCACCTGACCGCAGGGTGCTGTGATGGTGACAACCCCCGTGAGATAGTCTCGGCGGTCCCCATGTATGCAATCCACCCCCACTGTACGTCCTGTGGCCTTTACTTCAGCCATTAGGGTTGATCGCACAAGGGTCACTAAGCTTCCGGAATCCAACAAGCCTGTAACCGGACATCCATTCACCTGCATTTGGCACAAGTGGGGCTCAGTCTCCGGGCAGACAAGGTCCGCGGTACACACCACCTGAGCATACATTGAACCCCGCCGGGTAACCCCACAATCCATGGGCTCCGTGGTGAGTGGACACTGGGCTTCCATATGTCCCACCCGCTGGCACCGCCAACATCTAATAGGGAAGGAAACCCCCTTGAAGAGTTGTCGTTTAGGGTACATAGCCTTCCGGACCTCAGGGATGGCGGGCGCGGCCTCAGACGGGACGGTAGCGGACTCCCGCACCGGTGTCAGCGGTGGGTCCTTGGCCCGAGGCTTGGAGGGGCCAGACCGACGGGCGGCACGCAAAGTCTCAGTGTCCCGTATCAAGTCCTGCGTAGCCACATGCCGCTCCACCAGGCACACTAATTGGTCCAGGGTGCTTGGGTCGCCCTGTCCTACCCACCGTTGAATGGTGACGGGTAAAGTGTGCACAAAGCGATCAACCACTACCCTCTCCACGATTTGTGCAGGGCTCAGAGTGTCAGGCTGCAACCACTTCTTTACCAGATGCAACAAGTCATAGGCCTGGGAGCGTACGAGTTTGACTTCCTCATAGAACCACTGATTTACCCGCTGAGCCCGTACATAAGTATTCACCGAGCAAGGATTTCGGCTTTCAGGGTCTCATATTCTATGGCGTCCTCGGTACAGAGGTCCAGGTACGCTTTTTGGGGCTCCCCCGTGAGATAGGGCGACAATACCTCAGCCCACTGGGGGTCGGCAGCTTCTCCCGCTCGGCCACCCGCTCAAACACCGCCAGGAACGCTTCCACATCATCCCCCGGGGTCATCTTTTGCAACGCTTGTCTCACCGCTTTCCGGACGCTGCCGTCGTCACCCGGTCCCGGGGATTGTTGCTGCCGGTCCGGCACGGATCGACTTGGCCAGGAGAACCATCTGTTCTTGGTGCCTTTGTTCCTGCAATAGCAAGGAGTGCTGGTGCTGTTGCTGCTGACGATCCAACGACTGGAGCAGGTGTGCATTGGTCTGTTGTTGCTGTGCATTAGCCTGAGCCAGCTGCTTTAGTATGTCCTCCATGGCGTCGCCGGGTTTGGGCTGTAGTATAGCCGCTCGAATCCAGGACATGCGCTACTGGGTCACCAGGGATGGATGCTACACCTCACCGGGCTGGCATGCCCACGTTCTCCACCATCTGTGAGGTAGCGTGGTCGGCTGCGTGGCAGAAGACACGGGATCCAGGCACCAATGGTCACAGCACATGGTTTATTGCACAAACAAAGTCCAAAACAGCACACCACACGTTCCGGAATATCCTCCTCCTGGACCAACAAGCCAGGTTCCAGAAATGGCTCACATGTGCTTCTTTGGCAGAAACTCAGGGAGTTGTGTTCACTCCCTCACACTAGGATCCCACGCCCATGTTCCTGTTTCCTTTTAACCCTCCTTTTAGCCTGCAGGGAAACAGCAATAAACCCTGGAGTGGAGCTGCTTTCTATACATGGAGGGAGCACAACCGGGGCGAGACGTACCAGCCGTCATAGACAACCCCGGTCACAGTCTCACACCACCTATAGACCAGCTTCATCATCTACCCAAGCAGATATTGATAAATTCATTAAAAAGCACATGCAAAACCCAAAACAGATGGCATCTCTTCTTCCGGCCCCACCTGCAAGGGAAGCTTCTGAGTGTGAGGAAGAGAGTGACATGGAGGAGAAAGGAAAGCAGAAAGAGCAACCTCTGTCAAGATCATTTATGAAGCGCCATCTTGCTAAAACTATGGCACCTGTCCTAAAAGACATAACGGACATCAAGCAGGATGTAGCGCAAATTGGCCACAGAGTGGATGCGTTGAAGTCCGCCAACTCTGCTGTAGTTCATCAAGCAAACTCTGCCCTCACCTGTCTCCAAGCCCAAGAAAGTCATATCAACCAAATCTACTACACATTGGAAGATCACGAGAACAGGGAACAAAGAAACAACCTTCGTGTTAAATGCCTACCAGAGACGGTCGCTACAGAAGCAGTAGATTCTGCTCTCAAAGAAATAATCACCAAGTTGCTCCTCCCAGACGACTCGAGCTCACTAGATATAGTCAGAGCACACAGGTCTCTAAGACCCGGACCCAAGACGTCTGACCTTCCTCGGGATATCATAAGCCGCTTCTTGGACTTTCGTGCAAAAGAGCTAGTGCTCAAAAGAGCCAGAGAGGTGGAAAGTATCACCTATGAAGGAACCAATATTTTAATTTTTAAAGCTCTTGCTGCCTCCACTCTCAACAAGAGACATGCCCTTAAACCCTTTACAGAAGCCCTGGGCCTGAAACAGTTCCAATATAGGTGGCTGTTTCCATTTGGGATTGCAGTCACTGCCATGGATAAAAGATATCAGGCCAGGATATTAACAGAAATCTTTAAGATCTGTGAAGAGTAGAGTTGAGCGCGGTTCGCG
The DNA here is from genome assembly GCF_048569485.1 of Anomaloglossus baeobatrachus. NCBI lineage: Eukaryota > Metazoa > Chordata > Amphibia > Anura > Aromobatidae > Anomaloglossus > Anomaloglossus baeobatrachus. The sequence goes on from NC_134354.1 coordinate 72,665,770, forward strand.
GTTCGTGGTTCTCCAGTTCGCGGTTCGGGTGATTTTGGGGGCTGTTCTAGATCGAACTAGAACTCGAGCTTTTTGCTAAAGCTCGATAGTTCTAGTTACGTTCGAGAACGGTTCTAGCAGCAAAAAGCTAAGCTAATTACTAGCTGGCTTTCCGCTGTAATAGTGTAAGTCACTATGTGACTCACACTATTATGAAATTTCAGCGTATAGTGTGCGGGAACAGCGCATTCAGATCACTGCCGCTGGGATAATGGCGATCGCCATTTTTTTTCCCTTGTCTTCCTTCCCTAAGCGCGCGCGTGTAGTGGGGCGGCCCAGCATGTCAGCCAATGCCAGACACATACACAGCTAAGTGGACTTTTAGCCAGAGAAGCAACAGCATGTGTGATAGGATGTCCATGTCACGTGTCCCTGCATTATAAAAACAGGTATCTGCCCGTCTGGACGCCATTATCTCTTCTGCGTCTGGGTGTCAGTCACCGCTGGCGTAGCTCCTGTCTCCGACACTGCTATGTGCGCTCGACACACAGCGCTATACAGAATAGGGATAGAAGTTTCTATTAGCCCTTGTAAGGGCTAATAACAGCAGGCTCAGAGTCATAGGTGACAGTCAGGTCCGTGGAAACAGATTTTAACAGCTACAAATAACAGCGTCTGTGTAGCTAAGGTCAGGGACTTCCTCACTGCATTTCCCCATTAGGAAGGATAGAAAGTGAGGCTTCCTTTCCTGTACACTGACCCACAACCCTGCCACTGTACCCTCCTGCCCTTTGCACACTCAAGCTCAATGTTACTAAGCAATTATACTAGCAAACACTGAGTAAACTTAGTGGCATCCTAAAAGTGACTGTTGGACTTCCATTAGTGTCCCACTAGTGCAAATTTATTTGCAGCACCTCTGCATTGCACACTCAAACTCATTGTTACTAAGCCATTATACTAGCAAACACTGAGTAAACTTAGTGGCATCCTAAAAGTAGCTGTTGGACTTGAATTAGTGTCCCACTAGTGCAAATCTATTTGCAGCACCACTGCATTGCACACTCAAACTCATTGTTACTAAGCCATTATGCTAGCAAACACTCAGTAAACTTAGTGGCATCCTAAAAGTGGCTGTTGGACTTCCATTAGTGTCCCACTGGTGCAAAGCTATTTGCAGCAGCACTGCATTGCACACTCAAACTCATTGTTACTAAGCCATTATACTAGGAAACACTGAGTAAACTTAGTGGCACCCTAAAAGTGGCTGTTGGACTTCCATTAGTGTCCCACTAGTGCAAATCTATTTGCAGCACCTCTGCATTGCACATTCAAACTCATTGTTACTAAGCCATTATACTAGCAAACACTGAGTAAACTTAGTGGCATCCTAAAAGTGGCTGTTGGACTTCCATTAGTGTCCCACTAGTGCAAATCTATTTGCAGCACCTCTGCATTGCACACTCAAACTCATTTTTACTAAGCCATTATACTAGCAAACACTGAGTAAACTTAGTGGCATCCTAAAAGTGGCTGTTGGACTTCCATTAGTGTCCCACTAGTGCAAATCTATTTGCAGCATTACTGCATTGCACACTCAAGCTCATTGTTACTAAGCCATTATACTAGAAAACACTGAGTAAACTTAATGGCATCCTAAAAGTGGCTGTTGGACTTCCATTAGTGTCCCACTGGTGCAAAGCTATTTGCAGCACCACTGCATTGCACACTCAAACTCATTGTTACTAAGCTATTATACTAGGAAACACTGAATAAACTTAGTGGCACCCTAAAAGTGGCTGTTGGACTTCCATTAGTGTCCCACTAGTGCAAATCTATTTGCAGCACTTCTGCATTGCACACTCAAACTCATTGTTACTAAGCCATTATACTAGCAAACACTGAGTAAACTTAGTGGCATCCTAAAAGTGGCTGTTGGACTTCCATTAGTGTCCCACTAGTGCAAATCTATTTGCAGCACCTCTGCATTGCACATTCAAGCTCATTGTTACTAAGCCATTATACTAGCAAACACTGAGTAAACTTAGTGGCATCCTAAAAGTGGTTGTTCGACTTCCATTAGTGTCCCACTGGTGCGCACCACTGCATTGCACACTCAAACTCATTGTTACTAAGCCATTATACAAGGAAACACTGAGTAAACTTAGTGGCACCCTAAAAGTGGCTGTTGGACTTCCATTAGTGTCCCACTAGTGCAAATCTATTTGAAGCACCTTTGCATTGCACACTCAAACTCATTGTTACTAAGCTATTATACTAGAAAACACTGAGTAAACTTAGTGGCATCCTAAAAGTGGCTGTTGGACTTCCATTAGTGTCCCACTAGTGCAAATCTATTTGCAGCACCTCTGCATTGCACACTCAAGCTCATTGTTATTAAGCCATTATACTAGCAAACACTGAGTAAACTTAGTTGCATCCTAAAAGTGGCTGTTGGACTTCCATTAGTGTCCCACTAGTGCAAATCTATTTGCAGCACCTCTGAATTGCACACTAAAACTCATTGTTACTAAGCCATTATACTAGCAAACACTGAGTAAACTTAGTGGCATCCTAAAAGTGGTTGTTGGACTTCCATTAGTGTCCCACTGGTGCAAAGCTATTTGAAGCACCACTACATTGCACACTCAAACTCATTGTTACTAAGCCACTATACTAGGAAACACTGAGTAAACTTAGTGGCACCCTAAAAGTGGCTGTTGGACTTCCATTAGTGTCCCACTAGTGCAAATCTATTTGAAGCACCTTTGCATTGCACACTCAAACTCATTGTTACTAAGCCATTATACTAGAAAACACTGAGTAAACTTAGTGGCATCCTAAAAGTGGTTGTTGGACTTCCATTAGTGTCCCACTAGTCCCACTGGTGCAAAGCTATTTGCTGCACCACTGCATTGCACACTCAAACTCATTGTTACTAAGCCATTATAATAGGAAACACTGAGTAAACTTACTGGCATCCTAAAAGTGGCTGTTGAATTTCCATTATTGTCCCACTGGTGCAAATCTATTTGCAGCACCACTGCATTGCACACTCAAACTCATTGTTACTAAGCCATTATACTAGCAAACACTGAGTAAACTTAGTGGCATCCTAAAAGTGGCTGTTGGACTTCCATTTGTGTCCCACTAGTGCAAATCTATTTGCAGCACTACTGCATTGCACACTCAAGCTCATTGTTACTAAGCCATTATACTAGCAAACACTGAGTAAACTTAGTGGCATCCTAAAAGTGGCTGTTGGACTTCCATTAGTGTCCCACTAGTGCAGATCTATTTGCAGCACCTCTGCATTGCACATTCAAGCGCATTGTTTCTAAGCCATTATACTAGCAAACACTGAGTAAACTTAGTGGCATCCTAAAAGTGGCTGTTGGACTTCCATTTGTGTCCCACTAGTGCAAATCTATTTGCAGCACTACTGCATTGCACACTCAAGCTCATTGTTACTAAGCCATTATACTAGCAAACACTGAGTAAACTTAGTGGCATCCTAAAAGTGGCTGTTGGACTTCCATTAGTGTCCCACTAGTGCAAATCGATTTACAGCACCTCTGCATTGCACATTCAAGCTCATTGTTACTAAGCCATTATACTAGCAAACACTGAGTAAACTTAGTGGCATCCTAAAAGTGGCTGTTGGACTTCCATTAGTGTCCCACTGGTGCAAAGCTATTTGCAGCACCACTGCATTGCACACTCAAACTCATTGTTACTAAGCCATTATACTAGCAAATACTGAGTAAACTTAGTGGCATCCTAAAAGTGGCTGTTGGACTTCCATTAGTGTCCCACTAGTGCAAATGTATTTGAAGCACCACTGCATTACACACTCAAGCTCATTGTTACTAAGCCATTATACAAGCAAACACTGAGTAAACTTAGTGGCATCCTAAAAGTGGTTGTTGGACTTCCATTAGTGTCCCACTGGTGCAAAGCTATTTGCAGCACCACTGCATTGCACACTCAAACTCATTGTTACTAAGCCACTATACTAGGAAACACTGAGTAAACTTAGTGGCACCCTAAAAGTAGCTGTTGGACTTCCATTAGTGTCGCACTAGTGCAAATCTATTTGAAGCACCTTTGCATTGCACACTCAAGCTCATTGTTACTAAGCCATTATACTAGCAAACATTGAGTAAACTTAGTGGCATCCTAAAAGTGGCTGTTGGACTTCCATTAGTGTCCCACTAGTGCAAATCTATTTGCAGCAACTCTGCATTGCACACTCAAACTCATTGTTACTAAGCCATTATACTAGCAAACACTGAGTAAACGTAGTGGTATCCTAAAAGTGGCTGTTGGACTTCCATTAGTGTCCCACTAGTGCAAATCTATTTGAAGCACCTTTGTATTACACACTCAAACTCATTGTTACTAAGCCATTATAATAGGAAACACTGAGTAAACTTACTGGCATCCTAAAAGTGGCTGTTGAATTTCCATTATTGTCCCACTGGTGCAAATCTATTTGCAGCACCACTGCATTGCACACTTAAACTCATTGTTACTAAGCCATTATACTAGGAAACACTGAGTAAACTTAGTGGCATCCTAAAAGTGGCTGTTGGACTTCCATTTGTGTCCCACTAGTGCAAATCTTTTTGCAGCACTACTGCATTGCACACTCAAGCTCATTGTTACTAAGCCATTATACTAGCAAACACTGAGTAAACTTAGTGGCATCCTAAAAGTGGCTGTTGGACTTCCATTAGTGTCCCACTAGTGCAGATCTATTTGCAGCACCTCTGCATTGCACATTCAAGCTCATTGTTACTAAGCCATTATACTAGCAAACACTGAGTAAACTTAGTGGCATCCTAAAAGTGGCTGTTGGACTTCCATTTGTGTCCCACTAGTGCAAATCTATTTGCAGCACTACTGCATTGCACACTCAAGCTCATTGTTACTAAGCCATTATACTAGCAAACACTGAGTAAACTTAGTGGCATCCTAAAAGTGGCTGTTGGACTTCCATTAGTGTCCCACTAGTGCAAATCGATTTGCAGCACCTCTGCATTGCACATTCAAGCTCATTGTTACTAAGCCATTATACTAGCAAACACTGAGTAAACTTAGTGGCATCCTAAAAGTGGCTGTTGGACTTCTATTAGTGTCCCACTGGTGCAAAGCTATTTGCAGCACCACTGCATTGCACACTCAAACTCATTGTTACTAAGCCATTATACTAGCAAATACTGAGTAAACTTAGTGGCATCCTAAAAGTGGCTGTTGGACTTCCATTAGTGTCCCACTAGTGCAAATCTATTTGAAGCACCACTGCATTACACACTCAAGCTCATTGTTACTAAGCCATTATACAAGCAAACACTGAGTAAACTTAGTGGCATCCTAAAAGTGGTTGTTGGACTTCCATTAGTGTCCCACTGGTGCAAAGCTATTTGCAGCACCACTGCATTGCACACTCAAACTCATTGTTACTAAGCCACTATACTAGTACACAGAGTAAACTTAGTGGCACCCTAAAAGTAGCTGTTGGACTTCCATTAGTGTCGCACTAGTGCAAATCTATTTGAAGCACCTTTGCATTGCACACTCAAACTCATTGTTACTAAGCCATTATACTAGCAAACACTGAGTAAACTTAGTGGCATCCTAAAAGTGGCTGTTGGACTTCCATTAGTGTCCCACTAGTGCAAATCTATTTGCAGCACCTCTGCATTGCACACTCAAGCTCATTGTTACTAAGCCATTATACTAGCAAACACTGAGTAAACGTAGTGGCATCCTAAAAGTGGCTGTTGGACTTCCATTAGTGTCCCACTAGTGCAAATCAATTTGCAGCACCTCTGCATTGCACACTCAAACTCATTGTTACTAAGCCATTATACTAGCAAACACTGAGTAAACTTAGTGGCATCCTAAAAGTGGCTGTTGAACTTCCATTAGTGTCCCACTAGTGCAAATCTATTTGAAGCACCACTGCATTACACACTCAAGCTCATTGTTACTAAGCCATTATACAAGCAAACACTGAGTAAACTTAGTGGCATCCTAAAAGTGGTTGTTGGACTTCCATTAGTGTCCCACTGGTGCAAAGCTATTTGCAGCACCACTGCATTGCACACTCAAACTCATTGTTACTAAGCCACTATACTAGTACACAGAGTAAACTTAGTGGCATCCTAAAAGTGGCTGTTGGACTTCCATTAGTGTCCCACTAGTGCAAATCTATTTGCAGCACCTCTGCATTGCACATTCAAGCTCATTGTTACTAAGCCATTATACTAGCAAACACTGAGTAAACTTTGTGGCATCCTAAAAGTGGCTGTTGGACTTCCATTAGTGTCCCACTGGTGCAAAGCTATTTGCAGCACCACTGCATTGCACACACACTCATTGTTACTAAGCCATTATACTAGCAAACACTCAGTAAACTTAGTGGCATCCTAAAAGTGGCTGTTGGACTTTCATTAGTAGATTAGCGCGGTTCGCGGTTCGTGGTTCTCCAGTTCTAGGCTCGAGTGATTTTTGGGCTGTTCGAGATCGAACTAGAACTCGAGCTTTTTGCTAAAAGCTCGATAGTTCTAGATACGTTCGAGAACGGTTCTAGCAGCAAAAAGCAGGGCTTTTTACAGCTACAGTGAGCAGGAGCCATCGCTGGCAGCCTGCCAGAAGCTGGTAACCAAGATAAACATCGGGTATCCAAGCAAAGCGCTTTGGTTAGTAACCCGATGTTTATCTTAGTTACGTGCAGGAAGCCCACACTTTCCCGCTCAGCTCGCTCCGCCCCCTCCTGCCCGCGGCATGTACACATACATACACACACACACACACAAACATCCACACACACCCCCCCCGCCCGCTCGCCCGGCTTACCTGCGGTGATGAAGTCCCGCCATCCCGACCTCAGCGCTGTCACTGTCCTCCATGGCCGCCGCTTGTCACATCACCTATCGCTTCCGACCCGAGACTGACACTGGCGGTGACGTCACGGATCTCTCGCGATACTTGATGTGAAGGCGCCGGTCATTGACCTCAGTGACAGGGCTGTCGGCAGTGCTGGAGATCAGCGCAGGTAATGTACCTCGCTGACAGCAGCACTTGTCACCCCCCTGCAGTGACCTGGGCTGACCCATTGATGTTAGCTCAGGTCACTGCATTGCTCTCCCAGCCAATGGGGAACATCCTGCTCTTCATTGACTGGGACAGTGTGGATCGTCATGGCAACCCCTTGGATTACACCAGACCTGGATTTGTTTTTCAATCTAATAAATTGGTTAAAGAGGGAATGTTTTGGGGAGTGTTTTTTCAAATAAAAATGTGTTTGTCGTCTATTTTTTTTATTACTGACTGGGTTGGTGATGTCGGGTATCTGATAGACGCCTGACCTCACCAACCCCAGGGCTTGATGCCAGGTGACATTACACATCTGGTATTAACCCCATATATTACCCCGTTTGCCACCGCACCAGGGCGCGGGATGAGCTGGGGCGAAGCACCAGGATTGGCGCATCTAATGGATGCGCCACTTCTGGGGCGGCGGTGGCCTGCTATTTTTAGGCTGGGGAGATTCCAATAACCATGGACCTCCCTAGTCTGAGAATATCAGGCCCCAGCTGTCTGCTTTACCTTGGCTGGTGATCCAATTTTGGGGGACCCCTACGTGTTTTTTTTTTAAATTATTTATTTAATTTAAAATAACAGCATGGGGTGCCCTCAGTTTTGGATTACCAGCCAAGGTGAGGTTGCCAGCTGTGGTCTGCAGGCTGCAGCCGTCTGCTTTACCCTAGCTGGCTACAAAACTAGGGGGAACTGTTACGAGGGGGACCCGGGGAAGCGTGCCAAGATGGGGAATGGACAGCTTCCGCCGGTCAAGGTCCACTGTGCGGTGTAAGGGACCGCTGCTATGGTGGGTGAAGAGTGAGCGGGTTGCTGCTAGCGATCGTCTGGAATGTCACAGACGATCTATGTACACCGGTCTGCCCTAACCCGTGTGGGTTGTATGGCAGGGATCACACGGCTCGGTGTACCTGTTGCACGGGGAAGCACAGAGGTGCCCACGCACGTGTGCCAGTGGAAGTCACGAGAATATGGCACGAGGGTAGCACAGAGGTGCCCACGCACGTGTGCTTTCAATAACCAGGTGAGTCCAGTGGAGACTCGAGGAGCTCACCTGGGACAGGAACACGGCCTGTAGAAGGAGCTACTGCCGGAGCAGCAAGGCAGGGACACGGCCTGCAAACCAGGTGCTGCCGGAGCAGCAAGGGCCAAGCCCACAGAAGAAGATAATGCCTGAGCAGTGGCGTGGCAGCACGCTGCCAGACATCCAAACATAGAAGGACGGTCGCGCGCCGCCATGATGGCAGGAGGAGCTTTTAAGGAGGTGTAGCTCCAGCCAAGGGCGGGCGCGAGGCGGAGATGACGGACTTGACCCAATCAGGATCCACGACATCCCAGCCTGGCCAGTCAGGATTCACCACGTCACCAGCCTTGTCATCAAGCCGTGTGACGTCAGTGGGCGAATCAGGATCCACCAAGCATAGCACATGCTCACCCTCCTGCCTCTGGGAAATAGAGGCGGGATCCTCGGTCTCACAATGTGTAGAGATAACGGGAGTCTCACTGCTTCCCTGAGCAGCAAATCTCTGCACATTGCGCAACCTCACAGACCTTCGAGGCTGCTGAGCAGGAGGAGCTGCGGCAGGCAAGGAATGGGAGACCGCATCATTTCTTGCAACAGGAGTACCACTAGGTGTCACCCTTGTGCTGCCTCTCTGAGGAGGTTTCTCCTGCAGTCTGGCAGACCTTCGGCGCTGCTGAGGAGGAGCGCTCGTGGCAGGCAAGGAGGCTGGCTCATTCCTTGCCACAGGAGAGCCACGAGGTGTAACATTACCCCCCCGTCTAGGCCCCCCCCCCTGCCCGTGCTCGAAGGCCGCTATCAAACCCGGGGCGTGGATATGATCCTCCAATTCCCAGGATCTATGCTCCGGACCACGGCCGACCCACTCCACGAGGTAGTACCTCCTGCCCCGTATAACTTTTGTCTCCACAAGCTTCGCCACCTCAGAGTCGTCGGGCGGGGAGTCAGTTTGAGGCGTCAGGGACCCCGAGAACTTATTAAGTCGTACGGGTTTCAGGAGGGACACATGAAAGGTGTTGGCTATAGCCCAGCGTGGAGGGAGCTGGAGTCGGTATGCCACCGGGTTCACCTGCTCTAGCACTTTAAACGGACCCAGGTACCTAGGGGCGAACTTGGCTGCCTGTACCCGTAGGTTAACATTCTTAGAGGACAGCCACACTAGGTCACCAGGGGCGAAGGATGGTGCAGGGCGGCGGCGCTCATCAGCCGTTGTCACCATCCGGTCTTTAGCCCTCTTAAGGGCCTCTTGGGTGTTATCCCAGATCTCCCGGGCCTCGGTCGCCCAATCCTCCACTCTAGGATCGGGTGACGTAATGGGCATTGGAACCGGGATTCTGGGATGTTGTCCGTTATTGAGCAGGAACGGAGTCTGACCAGAGGATTCATGGACCGAATTATTAATGGCAAATTCGGCCCAAGGAAGGAGGTTAGCCCAGTTGTCGTGGTGTGCGGAGATAAAATGGCGGAGGTAAGTTACCAAGGTCTGATTGGTCCTCTCTACCAGTCCATTGGTTTCGGGATGGTATGCGGAGGAGATGTTCAGCTCTATCTGCAGGAGCTTACAGAGCTCTCTCCAGAAGCGAGACGCGAACTGGGGACCCCGGTCACTCACCACCTTGTCAGGCATGCCATGCAGCCTAAATACATGCCTAATGAATAAGGTGGCGAGAGCACGTGACGTCGGGAGTCGTGGGAGAGGCACCAAGTGGAGCATTTTAGAGAAGTGATCCGTGATGACCCATACGACCTTGTGACCTGCTGACTTGGGCAGATCTCCCAGGAAGTCCATTCCCACCACTTCCCAGGGACGATCCGGCACTGGCAGTGGGTGAAGAAGACCTGCCGGTCTCTGCCGGGACGGCTTATTCCGTGCACACGACATACAGGCTCCCACATACTCCTGTATGTCCTGGGGTAGTCTCGGCCACCAATAGTGCCTAGTCACAAGGTCTCTGGTCCTTTTGACCCCAAAGTGACCCCCGACCTTGGAGGCATGGGCCCACGATAGCACCTCATTCCGTAGTTCAGGGGGAACGAGGGTCTTGCCAGGTGGCACCTGGTCCAAAGAAGTGGGAGTGACCATCCTCAAGCTGTCCGGGGGTAGTATAAGACGAGGCTCCTCCTCGTCCTCCTCCAACACAACCATACAACGTGACAAGGCATCGGCCCGTACGTTCTTCTCACCGGCCAGGTGGCGGATAATAAAACGGAACCGGGAGAAGAACAAGGACCAACGGGCCTGCCTTGGGTTCAGGCGTTGTGCTGTCTGGAGGTATGTGAGATTTTTATGGTCGGAAAATACTTCAAATGGATGCTTCGCACCCTCCAGGAGATGCCGCCATTCCTGGAATGCTAGTTTCATCGCCAGTAACTCCCTATCCCCTATGGAGTAGTTCCTCTCGGCCGGAGAAAAGGTCTTGGAGAAAAAGAAACAAGGATGCTTCCTTCCTCGTTCGTCTTTCTGGTACAGGACTGCACCAGCACCGACCGAAGAGGCGTCTACCTCTAGTAGAAAGGGTTTGGAGATGTCTGGACGATGAAGGATGGGAGCTCTGGAGAAGTAAGTTTTGAGAGTGTGAAATGCCTCTACCGTTTCCCGTGTCCATGCTTTGGGATTAGCGCCCTTGCGGGTAAGGGCAATGATGGGTGCTGCCACCGTCGAGAAGTTGGGAATGAACTGGCGATAATAATTGATAAACCCCAAGAATCGCTGGATCGCTTTCAGCGAGCGGGGCTCAGGCCATTTCATCACTGTCTCCAACTTCCCCGGATCCATTGCTAACCCCTGACTGGACACGATATACCCCAGGAACGGCAAGGATTCACGTTCAAAAACGCACTTTTCTAGCTTAGCATATAACGAATGAGTGCGGAGCCTCTTAAGTACTCGGATGACATCCCTCCGATGGGTGGCAAGATCGGGGGAGAAGATAAGGATATCATCCAGGTATGCAACCACGGAAGGATACAAATCCCGGAAAACATCATTCACAAAGTCTTGGAATACGGCGGGGGCATTGCAGAGTCCGAAGGGCATTACGAGATACTCGTAGTGACCGTCCCTGGTGTTGAAGGCGGTCTTCCACTCATCGCCCTCTCGGACTCGCACTAGATTATACGCCCCGCGTAGATCCAGCTTCGTGAAGATCTTTGCCCCGCGGAATCGATCAAATAACTCCGTAATGAGGGGCAAAGGGTATTTGTTTTTGATCGTGATTGCATTTAATCCCCTGTAATCGATACAGGGGCGTAGATCCCCTTCCTTCTTTTGCACGAAGAAGAACCCCGCACCGGCCGGTGAAATAGACTTGCGAATGAACCCTTTTGCCAGGCTGTCCTGAATATATTTGGACATAGCCTCCGTCTCTGGAGCAGAGAGGGGATACACTCTGCCCCTAGGGGGCTCGGAGCCTGGCTTCAGGTCTATTTGGCAATCGTATGGCCGGTGGGGAGGAAGGGTATCTGCGGCCCTCTTGGAGAAGACGTCCCTGTAGGCCTCATAAGGTGTCGGTAAACCTGGCTCCCCTGTATTCCCTGAGGACCCAACCGACCTAATGGTAGCGGGTGGTTCGGTAGTCACGAGGTGCTCCCTACAGGATCCTGCCCATGATGAGATCTCCCCTGTTGCCCAGTTGAGTATAGGAGCATGCTGTCTCAACCAGGGGAGGCCCAGTAGGATCTCATCCGTCCCCCCTGGAAGCACCAGGAAGGACACCTGCTCATGGTGTCCTGGTGGTACTTCCATCCTGAGAGGGATGGTGATCTGGGTGATGGGATCGACTAGTAGGGACCCGTTGACTACCCGAACCCTGAGTGGCTTGGGTAAGAGAACCAGGGGAACTGAGTATCGGGTTGCCAGGGAGGTCGAAATGAAATTGCCATCAGCGCCTGAGTCCAGGCAGGCCAGAGCAGAGAAGAGAGTAGTGCCAAACTGCAACTGGGCGCTGATAGTCAACCTAGAGGGAGAAGCAGCGTCTAGTAACCCCCCTCTGATGGAAACTAGACGCTGTCTTTTCCCGACGGTTTGGGACATCGGGTAGCTATGTGTCCCCTCTGCCCACAGGAAAAGCAGATGACACCAGACCGAGAACCTGGGGTAGAGGAGACCGCTTTTGACACCTCCATTGACTCCACGGAGTCGCCTACAGAGCTGGCTGGGAGACCTGTCTGGTGGAAGATGGGAGCCAGACGCTTTTTAGGCCGTGAGGACGTGGGTGCTGAAGAGACCTCGAGCCTCCGCTCCGCCTGGCGGATGTCTATGCGAGAGGCAACCACAATCAAGGACTCTAAAGTAGCAGGCACCTCACGCGTGGCCAGTGCGTCTTTGACGAACCCTGCCAGGCCCTCCCAGAACACAGGGACAAGGACCTTATCGGGCCAGTCCAGCTCTGCGGCAAGTGTCCTAAAGTGTACGGCAAAGTCCCCGACTGAAGCGGACCCTTGCCGAAGTCGTAGGAGGCGCAGCGCGGAGTCGTGGGTGACTTGAGGCCCGAGGAACACCATTCTCATGGCCCCAAGATAAGATGCTAAGTTATTCACCACCCGATCTCCGCGCTCCCACAACGGCGTGGACCACTTCAGCGCTCTCCCTGTGAGCAGGGACTGGACGAAGGCTACCTTCGCCTTCTCGGTAGCGTAAAGAGTCGCGGACAGCTCTAAGTAGGTGGTAACTTGGTTTATAAACCCACGGCACTCGGAGCTGTCCCCGCTAAAACGCTCTGGAAGCGCAAGGCGAGGAGACCTTCCGCCCAATAGCACAGCCTGGGTAGCCGCCTGGGTGGCGACTGTCGTCAGAGCAGTCTTGTCGGAGGAAGACTGCTCCACTGCTGCCAAACGTGATTCCAACTGCTGCACATAACGCAGCAACTGCTGCTGCTCTTCAGCCATAGCCAGACCTTTGGCGCGACCGTAATGTTACGAGGGGGACCCGGGGAAGCGTGCCAAGATGGGGAATGGACAGCTTCCGCCGGTCAAGGTCCACTGTGCGGTGTAAGGGACCGCTGCTATGGTGGGTGAAGAGTGAGCGGGTTGCTGCTAGCGATCGTCTGGAATGTCACAGACGATCTATGTACACCGGTCTGCCCTAACCCGTGTGGGTTGTATGGCAGGGATCACACGGCTCGGTGTACCTGTTGCACGGGGAAGCACAGAGGTGCCCACGCACGTGTGCCAGTGGAAGTCACGAGAATATGGCACGAGGGTAGCACAGAGGTGCCCACGCACGTGTGCTTTCAATAACCAGGTGAGTCCAGTGGAGACTCGAGGAGCTCACCTGGGACAGGAACACGGCCTGTAGAAGGAGCTACTGCCGGAGCAGCAAGGCAGGGACACGGCCTGCAAACCAGGTGCTGCCGGAGCAGCAAGGGCCAAGCCCACAGAAGAAGATAATGCCTGAGCAGTGGCGTGGCAGCACGCTGCCAGACATCCAAACATAGAAGGACGGTCGCGCGCCGCCATGATGGCAGGAGGAGCTTTTAAGGAGGTGTAGCTCCAGCCAAGGGCGGGCGCGAGGCGGAGATGACGGACTTGACCCAATCAGGATCCACGACATCCCAGCCTGGCCAGTCAGGATTCACCACGTCACCAGCCTTGTCATCAAGCCGTGTGACGTCAGTGGGCGAATCAGGATCCACCAAGCATAGCACATGCTCACCCTCCTGCCTCTGGGAAATAGAGGCGGGATCCTCGGTCTCACAATGTGTAGAGATAACGGGAGTCTCACTGCTTCCCTGAGCAGCAAATCTCTGCACATTGCGCAACCTCACAGACCTTCGAGGCTGCTGAGCAGGAGGAGCTGCGGCAGGCAAGGAATGGGAGACCGCATCATTTCTTGCAACAGGAGTACCACTAGGTGTCACCCTTGTGCTGCCTCTCTGAGGAGGTTTCTCCTGCAGTCTGGCAGACCTTCGGCGCTGCTGAGGAGGAGCGCTCGTGGCAGGCAAGGAGGCTGGCTCATTCCTTGCCACAGGAGAGCCACGAGGTGTAACAGGGAACCCTACGTCATTTTTTTTTCATTTTTTTGGCTAAATACAAAGCTAAGCACCCCTTAGTGCCACATGAAAGGTACCAAAGGGTGTTCCACTTTTTCTCCATTTTTTTCTCCACTTTTTCTCCACTTTTTCTCCACTTTTTCTCCATTTTTTCCTCCACTTATTCTCCACTTTTTCTCCTCTTATTCTCCACTTTTTCTCCACTTTTTCTCCTCTTATTCTCCACTTTCTCTCCACTTTTTCTCCACTTTTTCTCCACTTTTCTCCATTTTTTTCTCCACTTTTTCTCCACTTTTTCTCCGCTTTTTTCTCCACTTTTTCTCCTCTTATGCTCCACTTTTTCTCCACTTTTTCTCCTCTTAATCTCCACTTTTTCTCCACTTTTTCTCCACTTTTTCTCCACTTTTTCTCCACTTTTTTCTCCACTTTTTTCTCCACTTTTTTCTCCACTTTTTCTCCTCTTATGCTCCACTTTTTCTCCACTTTTTCTCCACTTTTTCTCCACTTTTTCTCCTCTTAGGCGGGCTTTGCACACTACGACATCGCAGCCCGATGCTGCAATGTCTAGTGCGATAGTGCCCGCCCCCGTCGCAGCAGCGATATGTGGTGATAGCTGGCGTAGCGAAAGTTATCGCTACGCCAGCTTCACACACACACTCACCTGCCGTGCGACGTCCCTGTGGCCGGCGACCCGCCTCCTTGTTAAGGGGGCGGGTCGTGCGGCGTCACTGCGACGTCACACGGCAGGCAGCCAATCAGAGCGGAGGGGCGGAGATGAGCAGGATGTAAACATCCTGCCCACCTCCTTCCTTCCGCATATCCTACGGAAGCCGCAGTGAGGCCGGTAGGAGACGTTCCTCGCTCCTGCGACTTCACACACAGCGATGTGTGATGCCGCAGGAGCGAGGAACAACATCGGACCGTCGCGTCAGCGTAATCATGGATTACGCCGACGCTGCACCGATGATACGATTACGACGCTTTTGCGCTCGTTAATCGTATCATCCAGCCTTTACACACTGCGATGTCGCATGCGATGCCGGAAGTGCGTCATTTTCAATTTGACCCCACCGACATCGCACCTGCGATGTCGCAGTGTGCAAAGTGCCCTTTATGCTCCACTTTTTCTCCACTTTTTCTCCACTTTTTCTCCACTTTTTCTCCACTTTTTCTCCATTTTTTTCTCCACTTTTTCTCCACTTTTTCTCCACTTTTTTCTCCACTTTTTCTCCTCTTATGCTCCACTTTTTCTCCACTTTTTCTCCTCTTAATCTCCACTTTTTCTCCACTTTTTCTCCACTTTTTCTCCACTTTTTTCTCCACTTTTTCTCCACTTTTTTCTCCACTTTTTCTCCTCTTATGCTCCACTTTTTCTCCACTTTTTCTCCACTTTTTCTCCTCTTATGCTCCACTTTTTCTCCACTTTTTCTCCACTTTTTCTCCACTTTTTCTCCTCTTATTCTCCACTTTTTCTCCACTTTTTTTCCACTTTTTCTCCATTTTTTTCTTCACTTTTTCTCCACTTTTTCTCCACTTTTTTCTCCTCTTATGCTCCACTTTTTCTCCACTTTTTCTCCTCTTAATCTCCACTTTTTCTCCACTTTTTCTCCACTTTTTCTCCACTTTTTCTCCACTTTTTCTCCTCTTATGCTCCACTTTTTCTCCACTTTTTCTCCTCTTATGCTCCACTTTTTGTCCACTTTTTGTCCACTTTTTCTCCACTTTTTCTCCACTTTTTCTCCTCTTAATCTCCACTTTTTCTCCACTTTTTCTCCACTTTTTCTCCACTTTTTCTCCACTTTTTCTCCTCTTATGCTCCACTTTTTCTCCACTTTTTCTCCACTTTTTCTCCTCTTATGCTCCACTTTTTGTCCACTTTTTGTCCACTTTTTCTCCACTTTTTCTCCACTTTTTTCTCCACTTTTTCTCCTCTTATGCTCCACTTTTTCTCCTCTTATGCTCCACTTTTTCTCCACTTTTTCTCCACTTTTTCTCCAATTTTTCTCCACTTTTTCTCCTCTTATTCTCCACTTTTTCTCCACTTTTTCTCCACTTTTTCTCCACTTTTTCTCCATTTTTTTCTCCACTTTTTCTCCACTTTTTCTCCACTTTTTTCTCCTCTTATGCTCCACTTTTTCTCCTCTTAATCTCCACTTTTTCTCCACTTTTTCTCCACTTTTTCTCCACTTTTTCTCTACTTTTTCTCCATTTTTTTCTCCACTTTTTCTCCACTTTTTCTCCACTTTTTTCTCCACTTTTTCTCCTCTTATGCTCCACTTTTTCTCCACTTTTTCTCCTCTTAATCTCCACTTTTTCTCCACTTTTTCTCCACTTTTTCTCCACTTTTTTCTCCACTTTTTCTCCACTTTTTTCTCCACTTTTTCTCCTCTTATGCTCCACTTTTTCTCCACTTTTTCTCCACTTTTTCTCCTCTTATGCTCCACTTTTTCTCCACTTTTTCTCCACTTTTTCTCCACTTTTTCTCCTCTTATTCTCCACTTTTTCTCCACTTTTTCTCCACTTTTTCTCCATTTTTTTCTCCACTTTTTCTCCACTTTTTCTCCACTTTTTTCTCCTCTTATGCTCCACTTTTTCTCCACTTTTTCTCCTCTTAATCTCCACTTTTTCTCCACTTTTTCTCCACTTTTTCTCCACTTTTTCTCCACTTTTTCTCCTCTTATGCTCCACTTTTTCTCCACTTTTTCTCCTCTTATGCTCCACTTTTTGTCCACTTTTTCTCCACTTTTTCTCCACTTTTTCTCCACTTTTTCTCCTCTTAATCTCCACTTTTTCTCCACTTTTTCTCCACTTTTTCTCCACTTTTTCTCCTCTTATGCTCCACTTTTTCTCCACTTTTTCTCCACTTTTTCTCCTCTTATGCTCCACTTTTTGTCCACTTTTTGTCCACTTTTTCTCCACTTTTTCTCCACTTTTTTCTCCACTTTTTCTCCTCTTATGCTCCACTTTTTCTCCTCTTATGCTCCACTTTTTCTCCACTTTTTCTCCACTTTTTCTCCACTTTTTCTCCACTTTTTCTCCTCTTATTCTCCACTTTTTCTTCACTTTTTCTCCACTTTTTCTCCACTTTTTCTCCATTTTTTTCTCCACTTTTTCTCCACTTTTTCTCCACTTTTTTCTCCTCTTATGCTCCACTTTTTCTCCACTTTTTCTCCTCTTAATCTCCATTTTTTCTCCACTTTTTCTCCACTTTTCTCCACTTTTTCTCCACTTTTTCTCCACTTTTTTCTCCACTTTTTCTCCACTTTTTCTCCTCTTATGCTCCACTTTTTCTCCACTTTTTCTCTACTTTTTCTCCACTTTTTCTCCACTTTTTCTCCTCTTATGCTCCACTTTTTCTCCTCTTATGCTCCACTTTTTCTCCACTTTTTCTCCACTTTTTCTCCACTTTTTCTCCTCTTATGCTCCACTTTTTCTCCACTTTTTCTCCTCTTAATCTCCACTTTTTCTCCACTTTTTCTCCACTTTTTCTCCTCTTATTCTCCACTTTTTCTCCACTTTTTCACCTCTTATGCTCCACTTTTTCTCCACTTTTTCTCCTCTTATTCTCCACTTTTTCTCCTCTTATGCTCCACTTTTTCTCCACTTTTTCTCCACTTTTTCTCCACTTTTGTCTCCACTTTTTCTCCTCTTATGCTCCACTTTTTCTCCACTTTTTCTCCACTTTTTCTCCTCTTATGCTCCACTTTTTCTCCACTTTTTCTCCACTTTTTCTCCACTTTTTTCTCCACTTTTTCTCCTCTTATGCTCCACTTTTTCTCCACTTTTTCTCCACTTTTTCTCCACTTTTTCTCCACTTTTTCTCCACTTTTTCTCCATTTTTTTCTCCACTTTTTCTCCACTTTTTTCTCCTCTTATGCTCCACTTTTTCTCCACTTTTTCTCCTCTTAATCTCCACTTTTTCTCCACTTTTTCTCCACTTTTCTCCACTTTTTCTCCACTTTTTCTCCACTTTTTTCTCCACTTTTTCTCCACTTTTTCTCCTCTTATGCTCCACTTTTTCTCCACTTTTTCTCCACTTTTTCTCCTCTTATGCTCCACTTTTTCTCCACTTTTTCTCCACTTTTTCTCCACTTTTTCTCCACTTTCTCTCCTCTTATGCTCCACTTTTTCTCCACTTTGTCAGGTTTCCGGGTTTTCCAGTTCTCTGTTGAAGAAGCTTGCCCTCGGTTAACATGGAGTTTACTGTTCTGTTGCCCTACTTCCTGTCCAGCTGCTTAAAAGGCCGCCTCTAAGCCTAGTCCAGTGCCTGAGTATACTGCTTGCTGTGTGCTCCTGCTTTGCTGTTTCTACTTCCTGATTGCCTTGGATTTTCCTGAAACTCTACCGACCGACTCTGGACCATACCCGGTTTTCTTCAAGCTGTGCCCGGACTCCGTCTGCCGTCTTTGATCAGCACTCTGCCCGGTTCGTAACCACTCTGGACAATCATCCCGTACGGACACTCCTGGACTATACCACTTGCCCCTTGTGTACCGGCTGCTGCGCATTTAGGCCTTCCGGGGTTGATTGCCGGACAGTCCCTGTATAGGGGTTCGCTCTGGTGGTCTCCCTGGGGGAGTCCGGTGCGTGGCCCCGGGAATCCCCTTCGCTCCGTTTCGTGAAAGTGTTTTGTGTGTTGTTTTACTGTGTTTATTCCCGTTGTGTATCTACCGTGGTTACATATTATATAACATCTTGTACCAAGAACTCGTCTCTGTTGTCATTGCCCTAACGCTATCGAAATCCTCAGAACATACAGTAGTATTACATTATACTCAGGCCTTAAGAGGATTTCGCTGGGGCAATGACTGAGACACGAGTAGATCAGCTCTTTTCCATGATCAACTCCTTGCAGCAGGAGATGGAGGCGGTGCAAACTAAACTCAGAGATGTGGAGGCACAGCTGGGCCATGATCACCAGGTACTGGGTCCGGCTATTCAGGATTTGCAAGTCAGAGTGGAGGCTCAGGAAGCCGTCCCCACTACGTCCGTATCAGCTGCCGGTATGCCTAGGTTACCCCCATTCCGTTTCAATGGTGATCGTAGTCAGTTTCGTGGATTTGTGAACCAATGTATACTGTTTTTTGATGTACATGCTGATTATTACCGTTCTGACCGGTCCAAAGTGTTATGTATAATCATGTTATTAACCTCACGAGCACTGGCTTGGGCTAATCCTATGATAGAGAATCGGGACATCCGTTTAAATCACCTGGATGACTTTCTGAA
The DNA here is from genome assembly GCF_048569485.1 of Anomaloglossus baeobatrachus. Taxonomy (NCBI): domain Eukaryota; kingdom Metazoa; phylum Chordata; class Amphibia; order Anura; family Aromobatidae; genus Anomaloglossus; species Anomaloglossus baeobatrachus. The sequence continues at coordinate 72,685,096 of NC_134354.1, forward strand.
CGCAATGGCGCAAATGTTTGATGATCCGAATCGCCGTGCTACCGCTGAATCGGCTCTCCTTTCCTTACGTCAGGGAAAGCGTTCTGTCGTTGAATACGCCACTGAGTTCCAGAGGTTAGTGGTAGACACCGACTGGGGAAACAATGCATTATTGTCTGTTTTCAGAAAAGGTTTGTCCGGTACCATCAAGGAAGAGTTAGCTCGTTCCGAATCTCCAGGGGATTTTGAACTGTTTCTCCAGCACTGTGTGCGTATTGATACCCGCTTGACGGAGCGTAGACAGGAAAAATGGGCAGCTGTAAACCGTGTAAACAACTTTGCGTTTCCTTCTAGAGAACCCGCTCTCAGGACACCACGGGAGGCCGAGGACGTTCCTATGCAAGTGGACTCTCTGCAAAAGCGAGAGACCAACGAACGTCGCGAACACCGGCTCCGTGAGCGTTTGTGTTTCTATTGCGGTCAATCGGATCATTTCTTGATCGACTGCCCGAAACGTCCGAATCGCCCAAATAAGGTATTGGCAGCCATGGCAGAGTGTGACAACACGGACGCAGAGTCCGATATCTCTGAGGCAAGTGGGCACTTGGATGCGGTATTTCCCTTGACTGTAATGTCAACCTCACCGAAGGACTCAGAAGGGAAATATACCCATTGCTCGCTCCCCATTCAGATCCGGTGGGAGGGGCATCTAATACCTACCTCTGCAATGATAGATTCTGGGGCAGGGGGAAATTTCATGGACTCCTCTTTTGCCAGGAAACACGGTATCCGGACTCAGCAAAGATCCTCACCGGTTACCATGGAGACGGTAGACGGATCTCCGTTAAGCTCTGGACCAGTGGATCGGGAAACAGTACCGCTAGAATGCGTGATGAAGCCAGGTCAGCAGGAGACCCTTGTTTTCATGATAATTTCTTCTCCTCATTTTCCGATTATTTTAGGTATTCCGTGGCTACGGTCTACGAATCCGGTCATCGATTGGGAAACTAAGGAAATATCCTTCCCACCGCAGAGTGGTCCGACCATTAGTCCAACTGTTCCGGTTCCAGTAACACCGAATGCGGAGGGCACTGTACAGGTACCTGTTCTACCCCCGGTTTATGATGACTTTGCTGACATATGCGACAAAAGAAAAGCCGATCGGCTTCCCCCGCATAGACCGTATGATTGCCCCATAGACTTACTCCCAGGGGCGGAGATTCCGTTTGGCCATGTCTACCCGTTGGCGGCACCTGAGCTAGAAGCACTAAAAGAATACATTGATGAGAGCCTAGCCAAGGGATTTATTCGCCCGTCTACCTCACCAGCAGGGGCACCCATCTTTTTCGTGAAAAAGAAAGAGGGGACTCTGAGACCCTGTATTGACTACCGGGAACTGAATAAAATAACCATCCGGAACCGGTATCCGTTACCGTTGATTCCTGAGCTATTGGAGAGGGTCCAACAGGCAAAAATATTCACCAAATTGGATCTCCGTGGGGCATATAATCTACTTCGCATACGTCCCGGAGACGAGTGGAAGACCGCGTTCCGATGTCGGTATGGACATTTTGAGTACCTAGTGATGCCTTTTGGACTTTGTAACGCTCCCGCGGCTTTCCAACATCTAGTTAACGATATTTTTAGGGATATCATGGACCAATTCATGGTGATTTATCTGGACGATATCCTAATCTTTTCTGATTCCCTACAGGAACACCAGGAGCACGTCAAGACCGTACTTACCCGGCTGAGGGAAAATCACCTGTACATTAAACTGGAGAAATGCGAATTCCATTGCTCACAGATACAATTCTTAGGGTATGTCATCTCTCCTCAGGGACTGAACATGGAGTCTGGCAAGATACAAGCAATTCTGGACTGGCCGGAACCGGGTAACGTCAAAGAGGTACAACGCTTTGTCGGTTTTGCCAACTTTTACCGACGTTTTATCCGTAATTTTTCAGAGATCGTTCGTCCCATCACTCTGTTAACCAAGAAAGGACAGAAGTTTGTGTGGTCCGCCCAGGCCCAGGAAGCCTTCCATCGTCTCAAGGTTTGTTTTACCTCAGCGCCTATATTGGTACATCCGAATCCCGCACTTCCCTTTATCGTGGAAGTCGACGCTTCCGACTACGCATTAGGGGCCATCCTTTCTCAAAGGACTGGGGACAAGAGTCTCTTACATCCGTGTGCTTTCTTTTCCCGCCGGTTGTCCCCTGCAGAAAGGAACTATGACATTGCGGACAAGGAATTGTTAGCGATTATTTCAGCTTTCAAGGAATGGAGACACCACTTACAGGGAGCCGCGCAGCAAGTGATAGTACTCACAGATCATCGTAACTTGGAATTTCTTAAGTCTGCCAGGTGCCTGTCTCCACGGCAAGCCCGTTGGAGCCTATTCCTTAACCAGTTCAATTTTGTCGTTACATACCGTCCAGGTTCACGTAATGGGAAAGCCGATGCCTTGTCCCGAATCCACGCCGTGGACTCCGTGCCTGGAACCCCGTCTCAGACCGTGTTATCGGATGCCAATTTCGTTGGAGTAATCCAGGACCAGGACTTGTGGAAGGACATCAAGCTGGCCTATGATGGTGACGTATTTCTTGCTGCCCCCCCGAATGATGTAACTCTTGTTCTTCGGAATGGTGTGTGGTTAAGAGAACGACGCATTTATGTCCCGGAGGCCGTAAGACTTCGGGTTCTCAAGTTTGTCCATGACTCCGTGTTGGCTGGTCATAGGGGGGTACAGAAGACGCAGGAATTTCTAAGCCGTTTTTTCTGGTGGCCTACCTGTTTAAAGGATGTGAAGGACTATGTCCACTCATGTGTGGTTTGTGCCCGGTGCAAGGTTCCTCGTGTGGCTCCTACGGGACTCCTCCAACCGTTACCCGTTCCATCTCGCCCTTGGGGGTCCATCTCAATGGATTTTATTGTGGAGTTGCCAGTCTCAGGTGGTCACAATACCGTTTTAGTGGTGGTGGATCGGTTGACTAAAGCTGCTCACTTTATTCCGTGTACCGGTCTTCCCTCAGCCGCAGAGACAGTGGATTTGGTTATCCAGAACGTATTCCGATTGCATGGGATACCAGACGAGATCATATCTGACCGGGGCGTGCAGTTCACGTCTAGGTTCTGGAAGGGGTTTTGTACGGCACTCCAGATTGATGTCTGTTTGTCTTCTGCATACCATCCTCAGACAAATGGGCAAACCGAACGGACCAATCAAACCCTGGAACAATACCTTCGATGTTATGTCAGCCATCTGCAGGACGATTGGTTGAAGATGCTTCCGTTGGCGGAGTTCTCGTATAACAACACTCAGAGCAGCTCCACTAAGGTAACGCCCTTTTTTGCTAACTTGGGTTACCATCCGGCTATTTTGCCTAGGTCACCGGTTGCGGTTTCAGTGCCTGCCGTGGAGGACAGAGTGACAGAGCTACGACAAAATCTGGAAGTTCTAAAGGACACTGTGGCTGCGGCTCAGGAGCGTTACAAGAGGTCGGCGGACACTCACCGGAAACCGGCACCCATGTATAAGGTAGGGGACTCTGTATGGTTGTCCACCAAAAACCTGAGATTGGGTGTCCCTTCGCAGAAGCTGGGACAAAAATTCATCGGTCCGTTTAAGATCACCGGGATCGTGAGCCCTGTGGCCTGTCGGCTGCGGTTACCGCACCATCTGAAGGTACACCCGGTCTTTCATATTTCTCTCCTCAAACCCGTCTCTCCTAATACGTTTCCTGGTCGTGTCGTGCCTCCTCCTCCGCCTGTGATGGTCGACGGCGAGGAGCAGTTCGTGGTTGAGGACATTATTGACTCCCGGCTCCATCGTCGTAGGCTTCAGTATCTGGTACGTTGGCAGGGGTACGCCCCCGAGGACGATTCCTGGGAACCAGTGGGTAACATTCGGGCACCCCGGAAGATCGCTCAGTTTCATCGACGGTACCCGGACAAGCCAGGCCCTGATCCGTCCTGAGGCCGTTTCTGGGGGGGGGAGTAATGTCAGGTTTCCGGGTTTTCCAGTTCTCTGTTGAAGAAGCTTGCCCTCGGTTAACATGGAGTTTACTGTTCTGTTGCCCTACTTCCTGTCCAGCTGCTTAAAAGGCCGCCTCTAAGCCTAGTCCAGTGCCTGAGTATACTGCTTGCTGTGTGCTCCTGCTTTGCTGTTTCTACTTCCTGATTGCAACAAAAATAGCAACTGGATGGGGATATACCGAGGTGAAAGTAGTAATAGCTAGGTAACCCAGCAGAATTAACACGCCTAAAATATAACTTTTAATATGGTATGCATAAAAAGGACTAACAACACTTAGGGTGCAAAATGCACATAAAAATTGTCACTACCTGTGATGTCCTGTAATTGTATTGGTAGGAATATTCTCTCACAGGAGGACAATATTAAAAGACAGCAGCAAACAGACCCTAATCCCAATGAGCTGGATAGGGAATGAAAGAGGAACAATCTCACCAGTCTTCTGGTTACTTATGGATGAACGTTCCTCCCCAATGATCAGATGATGGAGCTCGCCAAAGGCTAAAAGCGATCCCCTGGTTCCACCAGGTATTCAAAGGATCCACTTATAATCAGCTCCGGTATACATATGGAAGGGATTTCTCTCTCTCAACGCGTTTCATCACATATCCTCAGGAGAGTGGAGTAACAAATCCACATAGAGTATTCCGTGTCATACATAGAACCGGCATATCCGCCAAAAGGTCCAGACACAGATCCAAACTTGTTAAGTGTCCTTCATAGGACCGGCAAATCAGCCACTGTATAAATTAAAGAATCATACCATCATTACCAATGACAAAGTTGCCCTGTGTACCATAGTCCCGCCACAGTCAGTTTAAACTTACCGGGGTCCCGACACCTGGCATAAACACATGCTGCGCCGCCATGACCGACGCCAGCACTCTTTTTAAATAGCAGAGCATTGCCGCTCTGGCGTGTGACATCACATCCGCGTCACGGGTGACCGCCCACTTCCTGTCGGGCGCCCCGTGTTGAGACGCAAACTTAGCATTGCGGATGGAGTCTTGGAACGCAGGCCTACTGCGCATGCGCAGAGGGTTCCATTACAATATACCTAATGGGAGCAATGGGTTTTACGAGCCTGCGCTCACTTCAACTAGAATGTTGTAAACCGCAAACATTCATCAATAACGCTGCATTGAGGCAAAAAGATGCCCCATATGCAGCAATCCAGATTAGATAAAGCTGTAAGTTTCTGGTACCGGAACAGTATCAAACATTCGTGGCTAATGAAGCAAGTAGGGGAGAAGGGGGAGGGGGGTTGGGGGAGATCAATATCAGAAAGGACAATCTGGTCAGAAGAGCGGAGAGACCTGGGCCCAAAGGATGGAAAATAAAGTACCACCACCGTAACTATTAATAACCCTACATTAATTCTGAAACTACCTATCATGTGGGGGTCGGCACCCTAAAAGAACGGTGGATGGTGCCCCCACTCGGCCGTCGTATGATCCTTCTACATAACACCCTGTCACTAAGTTACACAAAGGGTGCAAAGGATAGAATCTCATTTAGGCCCAGAGGTCTCACTGTCCTGAGCCAGAAAATCCATCTAGTTTCCTGTTTTAGGATCAGGTTGTCCCAGTCGCCTCCTCTTATAGGTTGTTGTATTAAATCAATGCCTTGGAAAAAGATGACGCTGGGGTCGCCATTGTGATTTTCATTGATATGTCGTGCCAAAGGAGTATCAATGTTCTTTCTTATGTCTCTTAGGTGTTCACCTACTCTACGTCTGAACTCCCTTTTTGTCTTGCCCACATATTCTTTCAGACAAACACAGGTGGCTTTATAGATAACCCCTTTTGATCTGCAATTGATGAAGTGTTTGATAGTGTAGTCTCTTCCAGTCACACTGGATTGGAATTTCTTCCCTGTTTTAATAGAACCACATGCTACACAACCACTGCATCTATAGCAACCTTTTATGTTGTTTTGCAGCCAAGAAGTTTTTTTAGGGGCAAAATGGCTATGGACCAACCTGTCTCCTAAGGAACGTGCCTTTTTGCAGGTGATTGTAGGGGAAGATGTCACCAGTGGGGCAATATCATCATCCATCTGTAGGACTGACCAGTGTCTGTTGAGGATGCTACGGAGGTCCTCAGCACCATTATTGTAAGTAGTTATGAAGCGTACTCTATCCTCCCTTGAATTGTTTTGTGGGCCGGGATTGAGAAGAGTCGTCCTGTTTCTCCCATTTGCTTCATGGAAGGCCTGGTTAATGACCTTCTTGGGGTATCCTCTCTGTTTGAGTCTACTATTGAGATCTGCCGACTGTTTCAAAAAAAGGGGGGTATCAGAGCAGTTCCTTTTAAGTCTCAGGAACTGGCCTTTTGGTATCCCCTTCTTCTGACTCAGAGGATGGCCACTTTCCCATCTTAATAATGAGTTGGTTGCTGTAGGTTTTCGATGGGTACTGGTTTTAATGATACCACCCTCACCCTTTTCGATCAAAACATCTAGGAAAGGGAGTCTTTCATTATTCCATTCAAAGGTGAAATTCAGGCCAAGTGTATTAACATTGAGGGCCTCTACCATCACTGCCAGTTCCGACTCATTCCCTTTCCACAGCATAAACACGTCGTCTATATATCGACACCAAAGGATTATCTTGTCTGTGGGGATGGATGAGTCTTCTCCAAACACCATAGTCTCCTCCCACCAGCCCAGGGTTAAGTTTGCGTACGACGGGGCACTAGGACTCCCCATCGCAGTACCCCTGAGCTGGTGGAAGAAGGCCCCCCCAAAAGTGAAGGTGTTACACTTCAAGCCAAACTCCAGTAGTTCCAAAACGAAAAGGTTGTGACCATCAAACTGTCTGCCTCTACTTTTAAGATAGTAGTCCGTTGCCCTCAGGCCATCCTCATGTTTGATAGAGGAGTACAAGGACTCGACGTCAATACTGACAAGCAGAGTATCATCTTCTATCATTACTCCCTCCAATTTATTGAGAAGATCAGTTGTGTCTCTCAGATATGATCCCAGAGACAAGACAAACGGCCTCAGCACTCTGTCAACATATATTCCTACATTTTGGGTAATACTCCCAATCCCTGACACGATGGGTCTGCCACGTAGGGGTTCAAGCCCCTTATGTATTTTTGGAAGGCAATAAAAAGTAGGAATGGTCGGAAACGTAGGTAGTAGAAACTCAAATTCAGATTTGTCTATGAGGTTATTAGAAAGTGCCCTATCAAGGATCCCTTGTAGTTGATTTGAGTAAATACGGGTCGGGTTACCAGTCAATTTTTCATAGTTGTCTGTCTCATTAAGGATGTTCAAGCATAAACTTTTATATTTGCATACATCCATTATCACGACGTTACCGCCTTTATCAGACTCCTTGATAACAATGTCATCATCATTTTCCAGTTCCATCAAACAATCCATCTCAGATTTTGTCAGATTGAATTTCCTTCTATGCTTACTCACAATGGATTCTAGGTCCCTGGTTACTAGGTTACAAAAGATATCAATGGAATTGACTTCGTTGGTGATAGGTGGCATTTTTTTACTCCTCAGTTTTAGGTCCGTAAATGGGCCTTTTCCCTCAAGATTAGGGTCGGAGTCTGCCAGATTAAATAGAAATCTCACATCCTCCAGCATATCCTCAGGTATCCCCATTTCTTTACATGTTTTTTTATTTTCAAGAGAAAAGTACTTTATTTTCCATCCTTTGGGCCCAGGTCTCTCCGCTCTTCTGACCAGATTGTCCTTTCTGATATTGATCTCCCCCAACCCCCCTCCCCCTTCTCCCCTACTTGCTTCATTAGCCACGAATGTTTGATACTGTTCCGGTACCAGAAACTTACAGCTTTATCTAATCTGGATTGCTGCATATGGGGCATCTTTTTGCCTCAATGCAGCGTTATTGATGAATGTTTGCGGTTTACAACATTCTAGTTGAAGTGAGCGCAGGCTCGTAAAACCCATTGCTCCCATTAGGTATATTGTAATGGAACCCTCTGCGCATGCGCAGTAGGCCTGCGTTCCAAGACTCCATCCGCAATGCTAAGTTTGCGTCTCAACACGGGGCGCCCGACAGGAAGTGGGCGGTCACCCGTGACGCGGATGTGATGTCACACGCCAGAGCGGCAATGCTCTGCTATTTAAAAAGAGTGCTGGCGTCAGTCATGGCGGCGCAGCATGTGTTTATGCCAGGTGTCGGGACCCCGGTAAGTTTAAACTGACTGTGGCGGGACTATGGTACACAGGGCAACTTTGTCATTGGTAATGATGGTATGATTCTTTAATTTATACAGTGGCTGATTTGCCGGTCCTATGAAGGACACTTAACAAGTTTGGATCTGTGTCTGGACCTTTTGGCGGATATGCCGGTTCTATGTATGACACGGAATACTCTATGTGGATTTGTTACTCCACTCTCCTGAGGATATGTGATGAAACGCGTTGAGAGAGAGAAATCCCTTCCATATGTATACCGGAGCTGATTATAAGTGGATCCTTTGAATACCTGGTGGAACCAGGGGATCGCTTTTAGCCTTTGGCGAGCTCCATCATCTGATCATTGGGGAGGAACGTTCATCCATAAGTAACCAGAAGACTGGTGAGATTGTTCCTCTTTCATTCCCTATCCAGCTCATTGGGATTAGGGTCTGTTTGCTGCTGTCTTTTAATATTGTCCTCCTGTGAGAGAATATTCCTACCAATACAATTACAGGACATCACAGGTAGTGACAATTTTTATGTGCATTTTGCACCCTAAGTGTTGTTAGTCCTTTTTATGCATACCATATTAAAAGTTATATTTTAGGCGTGTTAATTCTGCTGGGTTACCTAGCTATTACTACTTCCTGATTGCCTTGGATTTTCCTGAAACTCTACCGACCGACTCTGGACCATACCCGGTTTTCTTCAAGCTGTGCCCGGACTCCGTCTGCCGTCTTTGATCAGCACTCTGCCCGGTTCGTAACCACTCTGGACAATCATCCCGTACGGACACTCCTGGACTATACCACTTGCCCCTTGTGTACCGGCTGCTGCGCATTTAGGCCTTCCGGGGTTGATTGCCGGACAGTCCCTGTATAGGGGTTCGCTCTGGTGGTCTCCCTGGGGGAGTCCGGTGCGTGGCCCCGGGAATCCCCTTCGCTCCGTTTCGTGAAAGTGTTTTGTGTGTTGTTTTACTGTGTTTATTCCCGTTGTGTATCTACCGTGGTTACATATTATATAACATCTTGTACCAAGAACTCGTCTCTGTTGTCATTGCCCTAACGCTATCGAAATCCTCAGAACATACAGTAGTATTACACACTTTTTCTCCTCTTAATCTCCACTTTTTCTCCTCTTATGCTCCACTTTTTCTCCACTTTTTCTCCACTTTTTCTCCACTTTTTCTCCTCTTATGCTCCACTTTTTCTCCACTTTTTCTCCACTTTTTCTCCTCTTATTCTCCACTTTTTCTCCACTTTTTCTCCACTTTTTCTCCATTTTTTTCTCCACTTTTTCTCCACTTTTTCTCCACTTTTTTCTCCTCTTATGCTCCACTTTTTCTCCACTTTTTCTCCTCTTAATCTCCACTTTTTCTCCACTTTTTCTCCACTTTTCTCCACTTTTTCTCCACTTTTTCTCCACTTTTTTCTCCACTTTTTCTCCACTTTTTCTCCTCTTATGCTCCACTTTTTCTCCACTTTTTCTCCACTTTTTCTCCACTTTTTCTCCTCTTATGCTCCACTTTTTCTCCACTTTTTCTCCTCTTAATTTCCACTTTTTCTCCTCTTATGCTCCACTTTTTCTCCACTTTTTCTCCACTATTTCTCCTCTTATGCTCCACTTTTTCTCCACTTTTTCTCCACTTTTTCTCCACTTTTTTCTCCACTTTTTCTCCTCTTATGCTCCACTTTTTCTCCACTTTTTCTCCACTTTTTCTCCTCTTATGCTCCACTTTTTCTCCACTTTTTCTCCACTTTTTTCTCCACTTTTTCTCCTCTTATGCTCCACTTTTTCTCCACTTTTTCTCCACTTTTTCTCCACTTTTTCTCCTCTTATGCTCCACTTTTTCTCCACTTTTTCTCCTCTTAATCTCCACTTTTTCTCCACTTTTTCTCCACTTTTTCTCCACTTTTTTCTCCACTTTTTCTCCACTTTTTTCTCCACTTTTTCTCCTCTTATGCTCCACTTTTTCTCCACTTTTTCTCCACTTTTTCTCCTCTTAATCTCCACTTTTTCTCCTCTTATGCTCCACTTTTTCTCCACTTTTTCTCCACTTTTTCTCCACTTTTTTCTCCACTTTTTCTCCTCTTATGCTCCACTTTTTCTCCACTTTTTCTCCACTTTTTCTCCTCTTATGCTCCACTTTTTCTCCACTTTTTCTCCTCTTAATCTCCACTTTTTCTCCATTTTTTCTCCACTTTTTCTCCACTTTTTTCTCCACTTTTTTCTCCACTTTTTCTCCTCTTATGCTCCACTTTTTCTCCACTTTTTCTCCACTTTTTCTCCACTTTTTCTCCTCTTATTCTCCACTTTTTCTCCACTTTTTTCTCCTCTTATGCTCCACTTTTTCTCCACTTTTTCTCCACTTTTTCTCCACTTTTTCTCCACTTTTTCTCCTCTTATGCTCCACTTTTTCTCCCCTTTTTCTCCACTTTTTCTCCACTTTTTTCTCCACTTTTTCTCTTATGCTCCACTTTTTCTCCACTTTTTCTCCACTTTTTCTCCACTTTTTCTCCTCTTATGCTCCACTTTTTCTCCACTTTTTCTCCACTTTTTTCTCCACTTTTTCTCCTCTTATGCTCCACTTTTTCTCCACTTTTTCTCCACTTTTTCTCCACTTTTTCTCCTCTTATGCTCCACTTTTTCTCCACTTTTTCTCCTCTTAATCTCCACTTTTTCTCCACTTTTTCTCCACTTTTTCTCCACTTTTTTCTCCACTTTTTCTCCACTTTTTTCTCCACTTTTTCTCCTCTTATGCTCCACTTTTTCTCCACTTTTTCTCCACTTTTTCTCCTCTTAATCTCCACTTTTTCTCCTCTTATGCTCCACTTTTTCTCCACTTTTTCTCCACTTTTTCTCCACTTTTTTCTCCACTTTTTCTCCTCTTATGCTCCACTTTTTCTCCACTTTTTCTCCACTTTTTCTCCTCTTATGCTCCACTTTTTCTCCACTTTTTCTCCTCTTAATCTCCACTTTTTCTCCATTTTTTCTCCACTTTTTCTCCACTTTTTCTCCACTTTTTTCTCCACTTTTTTCTCCACTTTTTCTCCTCTTATGCTCCACTTTTTCTCCACTTTTTCTCCACTTTTTCTCCACTTTTTCTCCTCTTATGCTCCACTTTTTCTCCACTTTTTTCTCCTCTTATGCTCCACTTTTTCTCCACTTTTTCTCCACTTTTTCTCCACTTTTTCTCCACTTTTTCTCCTCTTATGCTCCACTTTTTCTCCCCTTTTTCTCCACTTTTTCTCCACTTTTTTCTCCACTTTTTCTCTTATGCTCCACTTTTTCTCCACTTTTTCTCCACTTTTTCTCCACTTTTTCTCCTCTTATGCTCCACTTTTTCTCCACTTTTTTCTCCACTTTTTTCTCCACTTTTTCTCCACTTTTTTCTCCACTTTTTTCTCCACTTTTTCTCCACTTTTTCTCCTCTTATGCTCCACTTTTTCTCCACTTTTTCTCCACTTTTTCTCCGTTCTTTTTCTATGGTCGGTCTACCCATTAGCTCTGCCATGCATACTGTAGCTCTACACCTACTGCACATGTTACTTTATGATTGACATCTCTTTCGTACCAGAGCTGTCTAAGCCTACTCTGACCCCATATTTGTCATTACTATATTGTCCTTGTACTGTATTATGACATTTGTATCATGTGTTTCATTTCTTGCTGTGTTGCAATTTTTTTGCTGCATCCCAATTGTACCTCTACATTGTTCGAGTTTATGTTATTGTTCTCTCACTCTTATGTGATACTGATTATTGTCATTTTTCATGATTACATGCAGATAAGTCCAATCTGACGAAGGCTCAGGCCGAAACGTCATTTGTAACTTGTTTTGGACAAAAACATATATGCTTATGAAAAAAAATCTTTCTTAATACGGACCAATAAAGAGTGATTTTGCATTACTATCCATTGTGACTTACTGACTTAGTCTGGGACATATAGAGTGCCGAGGTTACTCACTAATTTTATCTATTATTACCTCTGAGCACCTATATACCAGTGAGCAGAGCTTCCTCTACAGTAGTTCTCCTGATTAGGCATGCCCTTACCTCATGAGCAGGGCATTGCAGCTTTGGTAGCAACCATTACGACATGGACTCTGCTGCTGTGGACCCGGGGAGAGTGAGTGCAGATTCATTGCACCCACACTCCTCACATGAAGGGTCCGCACTCCTAGAAAATGGGGGATACGTTCCCTGAGTGTCTCCCCCCCATATTCTAGACGGTCCAGAGTCGTCATGGGACCCCTTTATTTTTTTTCTTACAATTAAATTGGTGAAAGAGGAAATGTTTTGGGGACTGTTTTTTCAAATAAATTTCTTTTGTCGATTTTTTGTTTTTGTTAGTACTGACAGTTTATGATGTTGGGTATCTAATAGACGCCATGACATCACAAACTGCTGGGCTTGATCTCAGGTGACTTTACAGCTAGTATCAACCCGATTTATTACCCCGTTTGCCACTGCACCAGGGCACGGGATGAGCTGGGGTGAAGCGCCAGGATTGGCGCATCTAGTGGATGCGCCACGTCTGGGGTAGCTGCGGCCTGCTATTTTTAGGCTGTGAAGGCCCAATAACTATGGACCTTTCCACCCTGAGAATACCAGACCACAGCTGTCCGCTTTACCTTGGCTGGTGATCCAATTTGGGGGGGACCCTACTTTTATTGTGTAATTATTAATATTTATAAAATAATTATAAAAAAGAGCCTGAGGGGACCTCCACATTGGATCCCCAACCACGGTAAAGCTGCCAGCTGTGGTTTTCAGGCTACAGCCGTCTGCTTTACCCTAGCTGGCTATCAAAAATGGGGGGACCCAACGTCATTTTTTTTTTTTAACTATTTTTTAAATAGAAAAAATTAATGGGCTTCCCTGTATTTTGATTGCCAACCAAGGTAATGGCAGGCAGATGGGGGTGGCAACCCATAGCTGTCTGCTTTATCTGCGCTGAGAATCAAAAATACCGCGGAGCGCCACGTCATTTTTTTAAAGATTTATTTTTACAGCACTGTGATGTCCAGCAATCAAAATACAGGGAAGCCCATTTTATTTTTAGTTATTTAAATAAATAATTAAAAAAAATATATATGGGCTCCCGCTGCATTTTTTGTATTGCTAGCTAAGGGTAATCCAAGCAGCTACTGGCTGCTAACCCCCACTGCTTGGTGTTACCTTCACTGGCAATGGAAAATCCAGGGAAGCATTTTTTATTTTTTTTGCCAAAAAGCTACAAAAAAAGGACGTGAGCTTCGCCATATTTTTGTATGCTAGCCAGGTATAGCAGGCAGGTGCTGGAAGAGTTGGATACAGCGCCAGAAGATGGCGCTTCTATGAAAATGCCATTTTCTGAGGTGGCTGCAGACTGCAATTCGCAGCAGTGGGGCCCAGAAAGCTCAGGCCAACCGGTGGTGCGGATTCCAATCCCCAGCTGCCTAGTTGTACCTGGCTGGACACAAAAATGGGGCAAAGCCTACGTCATTTGTTTTCTAATTATTTCATGAAATTCATGAAATAATAAAAAAAGGGCTTCCCTTTATTTTTGGTTCCCAGCCGGGTACAAATAGGCAACTGGGGGTTGGGGGCAGCCGTACCTGCCTGCTGTACCTGGCTAGCATACAAAAATATGGCGAAGCCCACATAATTTTTTCAGGGGGCAAAAAACTTCTGCATACAGTCCTGGATGGAGTATGCTGAGCCTTGTAGTTCTGCAGCTGCTGTCTGTCTGTATGGAGAAGAGCAGACAGCAGCTGCAGAACTACAAGGCTCAGCATACTCCATCCAGGACTGTATGCAGAAGTTTTTTGCCCACCAAAAAAATGACGTGGGCTTCGCCATATTTTTGTATGCTAGCCAGGTACAGCTGGCAGCCACGGGCTGCCTCCAACCCCCAGTTGCCTATTTGTACCCGGCTGGGAACCAAAAATATAGGGAAGCCCGTTTTTTTTAATTATTTCACTTATTTCATGAAATAATTAAAAAACAAATGACGTGGGCTTCGCCCTATTTTTGTGTCCAGCCGGGTACAACTAGGCAGCTGGGGATTGGAATCCGCAGCACAGGTTAGCCCGAGGTTTGTGGGCGCCTCTGCTGCGGATTTCAGTCCGCAGCCGTCCCAGAAAATGGCGCTCTCATAGAAGCGCCATCATCTGGCGCAGTATCCAACTCTTCCAACAGCCCTGGAGCCGGGTGGCTTGTTGGGTAATCATGAGTTAATACTGGCTTTGTTTTACCAGCCAGTATTAAGCCAGAGATTCTTAATGTCAGGCACGTTTGACCCGGCCATTAAGAATCTCCAATAAAGGGTTAAAAAAATGACACCACACAGAGAAAAAATACTTTAATAGAAATAAATACACAGACACATTAGAGACTCCATCTTTATTACCCCCTGTCAGCCCTCCACGATCCTGCTCTTCTGTCTTCTTTCTAGTGTAGTAGTAGTGACGATTGTAGTGAGGAAGGATGAGGTTCACCAGCTCATCACTTGGGGCTGGGGAACCTCATCCTCACTACAATGCTCACTACAATCGTGCAGCCTTCACTCCGTGAGTGATCAGTGCTGGCTGTCAGCGGTAACAGCGGTACCGCTGACAGACGCGTTACCATAGCAATGGTGCTCTCGGAGCCGCGGTTAGCGGTGACGTCACCGCTAACTGCGTTGCTATGGCAACGGTGATCTCCGTTAATGACCGGCTGTGTCAGCCGGTCCCTAACGGAATGGGGAGTCGACCGTGTGGTAGAGCATGTCGCCGGTACACGGCGATACACATATGTGCACCGTGTACCGGAGAGATGCACTCGCAGGTCCTACATGACGTGTCATAGTCATGTGACCAGTCTGTAGCCAATGAGATAATAGCCACGTGACTGGTCACATGGCTATTTTGACGTCACGATAGGTCCTGCATCTCTGCTGGCAGTGCCGGTCGCCGGGAGGATTCAGCGATCATCGGATGGAATAGCGGCAGGAGACAGAGTGCAGAAGGGATCGCGGGGACCGGTAAGTGTTATGGCAATGTTTATTAACTGTTTGTGTACATTTATCATGCATTTTTATGTGTTTGTTATTGCCTCCCATTATAGCCTATACGTTCGAGTTCGGTTCGTCGAACGTTCGACGAACTGAACTCGAACGGGACCTCTGTTCGGCGAACCGCCTCGAGCCGAACCGGGACCAGTTCGCTCATCTCTATTCATTAGTGTCCCACTAGTGCAAATCTATTTGCAGCACCTCTGCATTGCACACTCAAACTCATTGTTACTAAGCCATTATACTAGCAAACACTGAGTAAACGTAGTGGCATCCTAAAAGTGGCTGTTGGATTTCCATTAGTGTCCCACTAGTGCAAATCTATTTGCAGCACCTCTGCATTGCACACTCAAACTCATTGTTACTAAGCCATTATACTAGCAAACACTGAGTAAACTTAGTGGCATCCTAAAAGTGGCTGTTGGACTTCCATTAGTGTCCCACTAGTGCAAATCTATTTGCAGCACCACTGCATTACACACTCAAGCTCATTGTTACTAAGCTATTATACTAGCAAACACTGAGTAAACTTAGTGGCATCCTAAAAGTGGTTGTTGGACTTCCATTAGTGTCCCACTGGTGCAAAGCTATTTGCAGCACCACTGCATTGCACACTCAAACTCATTGTTACTAAGCCACTATACTAGGAAACACTGAGTAAACTTAGTGGCACCCTAAAAGTGGCTGTTGGACTTCCATTAGTGTCCCACTAGTGCAAATCTATTTGAAGCACCTTTGTATTGCACACTCAAACTCATTGTTACTAAGCCATTATACTAGAAAACACTGAGTAAACGTAGTGGCATCCTAAAAGTGGTTGTTGGACTTCCAATAGTGTCCCACTGGTGCAAAGCTATTTGCAGCACCACTGCATTGCACACTCAAACTCATTGTTACTAAGCCATTATACTAGCAAACACTGAGTAAACTTAGTGGCATCCTAAAAGTGGCTGTTGGATTTCCATTATTGTCCCACTGGTGCAAATCTCTTTGCAGCACCACTGCATCGCACACTCAAACTCATTGTTACTAAGCCATTATACTAGCAAACACTGAGTAAACTTAGTGGCATCCTAAAAGTGGCTGTTGGACTTCCATTAGTGTCCCGCTAGTGCAAATCTATTTGCAGCACCTCTGCATTGCACACTCAAACTCATTGTTACTAAGCCATTATATTAGCAAACACTGAGTAAACATAGTGGCATCCTAAAAGTGGCTGTTGGACTTCCATTAGTGTCCCACTAGTGCAAATCAATTTGCAGCACCTCTGCATTGCACACTCAAACTCATTGTTACTAAGCCATTATACTAGCAAACACTGAGTAAACTTAGTGGCATCCTAAAAGTGGCTGTTGGACTTCCATTAGTGTCCCAGTAGTGCAAATCTATTTGCAGCACCTCTGCATTGCACACTCAAGCTCATTGTTACTAAGCCATTATACTAGCAAACACTGAGTAGTGGCATCCTAAAAGTGGCTGTTGGATTTCCATTATTGTCCCAGTAGTGCAAATCTATTTGCAGCACCTCTGCATTGAAATTACCAAAAGGAGACCATACAGAGAGCCATAAAATATAATTTTTATTAATTTAAGAATAAAAACAAGGTATAGACAAGAGTGATTGAAAGAAACACCAACATAAACAGCAGGGGAGAAATGAGTAAAAAAATTGTGCCGGTACAAAGCTATGCATACACAGCACTGCTTATACTGTCAGAGAAGTTTTAGTAATAATGGAACAATTATATGCATAAGCAGGCAGGGTCATAGATAATAGAGGGTACAAGTGACAATCAGAAATATACCATCACATTAAATCCACAGCGATCAGAGTGATATCTTCAAAATGATCCATAGCAATTACCTAATGGCATCTCCTCCTGCTGGTGCTGGCGTCCGTCCCTACACGTGTTTCAGCATAAAGCCTTCATCAGGGGGCGTGGCGTCAGACCAGCGGAGGTTACGTTATATGCGCCCAACAGCCAATGGGCTGTTAAATGACATCACTAACCGGGATTGATTGGCAGCGCATGCGTCCAGCCAGGGAACCCCCGCGAACACACGGAGCCGCGTCATCCAAGGAGGAAGGACGTGACGCGAGCAGGCTCCGACCATGTGACCAAGCACGTGATCGGAGCCCGGTCACGTGACGCCGCCCCTCCAGGATACTGACGCGGCAACCAGTGACCACCGGAGATCCTGTCAGACGCATGCGCATAATCCCAAGTGGAGAAATCCTGGCTGTGCGCATACATATATTAGAAAAATACATATTAGAAAAATACAATAAAAAGGTAGGGATGAGAGGATCTAATAGACATCAGTGCAAGTAGTCCATGGAAAAAATATATATATATATGGACATAAAATCATGTGCAAATATAAGAACATATGCAGCTATATATAATATGTGAATAAAGTGCAATGTGCAAAAAAAAAAAGAGGAAATAGATTACCCGAATGGATACAAATATTGAAAAGATAATTAAAATAAAATCTGGTGAATAAAATATGAGTTCGCTCATCTCTATTCATTAGTGTCCCACTAGTGCAAATCTATTTGCAGCACCACTGCATTGCACACTCAAACTCATTGTTACTAAGCCATTATACTAGCAAACACTGAGTAAACTTAGTGGCATCCTAAAAGTGGCTGTTGGACTTCCATTAGTGTCCCACTAGTGCAAATCTATTTGCAGCACCTCTGCATTGCACACTCAAACTCATTGTTACTAAGCCATTATACTAGCAAACACTGAATAAACTTAGTGGCATCCTAAAAGTGGCTGTTGGACTTCCATTAGTGTCCCACTAGTGCAAATCTATTTGCAGCACCTCTGCATTGCACATTCAAACTCATTGTTACTAATCCATTATACTAACAAACTATGCTGTCAGTTTAACCCCATAGCGACGTTAGAAAACAGGGTACTTATTCTGTTCCGACGTCTTGAGACGTCAGGCCGGAAAAAGCTTGTAGCGCCCCCCAGTGACGAAAAATCTCGGGTGTTTCAGCTACCGGAGGTAGCTGAGACCCCCAAGATTATGAATTGGGGTGTATTTTTTGGACCCCGATAATGTGATCGCCGGTATACACCGTATACCAACGTACACATAAAAAAAAAAAAATGGCAAATAATGCTGATTTCTTTCTCATCTGACATGATCAAACATGTCAGATGATAAAGAAATATAATCCTCTAGTGCCCCCAAGGCCCCCGGTACCGGAGAGTCCCCCTCCCCACCCCCACCTTCCCTCCGGAGCAGTCAAAATGGTGCCGACTCGCGCCGAAAACTGCAGCCGCCGCCGGCTCTGCATTCATTTCCCTCCGATCTGAAATGATCAAACATTTTAGATCGCAGGGAAATGTCCTCCCCCTCTTGTGCTTCTTTTCTCCGCAGCATACACTGACCTGTGGTGCAGCTTCCCGAGCCACAGCATGTCAATTTATGCTGCAGAGACAAGAGTGTTCTCTGCAGGTAGCATAGAGCTCCACAGCAGCCTGAACCCAAATCGTGGGCATGGGCAGCTGCGTTCTCCTGTGGACAACACTCACATCTCTGCAGGAAGGCTGACACTGTGTATTAGACGCCATGTCGCTGGATCATGGCCACATAGCCTAAAAGTGAGAAATTTGTTGCTACAGCAACATTTTTGTGAAGTACCTGTGGATTCAAAATGCTTACTATACTCCTGAATAAAATCCAGTTTCTAAAATGGGGTCACTTGTGGGGGGTTTCTGCTGTATAGGTACCCAAGGGGCCCTGCTAATGTGACATGGTGCCCGCAATTTATTTCAACTTTTCCAGAATTCAAATGGTGCTCCTTCCATTCCAAGCCCTCCCATTTATCCAAACAGAGGTTTTTGGCCACATGTGAGGTATCCCTGTGCTCATAAGACATTGGATAACAACCTGTGGGGTCCATGGTTTGTTGTTGCCTCTTGAAAAAGTAAGAAATATGATGCTAGAGCAACATTTTTGTGAAAAAAATGAAAATTTTCAATATGGCAACCTAAGCTTATCAAATTCTGTGAAGTATTCTTGGATTCAAACTTCTCAATATACACCTAGATAAAAGCCTTGAGGTGTCTTGTTTCCATAATGGGGTCACTTGTGGGGGACCTCCACTGTTTAGGCACCTTAAGGGCTTTCCAAATGCAACATAGCGTCCGCTAATGATTCCAGCCAATTGTGCAGTCAAATGGCGCTCCTTCCCTTCCGAGCCCTGCTGTGCACCCAAACAGTTGATTTTCATCACACATAAGGTATCAGCATACTCAGGAGAAATTGCACAATAAATCTTATGCTGAATTGTTTCCTTTTACACTTGTAAAAAAAAAGTTACCTGCTTGAAGTAAAAATTTTGTGGTAAAAATGTATTTTTTTATTTTCACAGCTCAACATTATAAACTTCTGTGAAGCACCTGAGGGTTCAGGGTACTCACCAAACATCTAGATAAATTCCTTCAGGGGTCTATTTTCCAAAATGGGGCCACATGTTGGGGAGCTTCACTGTATAGACACCTCAGGGGCTCTCCTAATGCAACATAGCGTCCGCTATTGATTCCAGCCAATTTTGCAGTCAAATGGCGCTCCTTCCCTTCCGAGCCCTGTTATGCGCCCAAACAGTTGATTTCCACCACATATAAGGTATCGCCAAACTCAGGAGAAATTGCACAATAAATTTCATGATGATTTTTTTCCTGTTACTCTTGTGAAAAAAAAGCTACCTGGTTGAAACAACAATTTTGTGGTAAAATTTTATTTTTTTATTTTCATGGCTCAACGTTCTAAAATTCTGTGAAGCACCTGGGGGTTCAGGGTACTCACCAAACATCTAGATAAATTCCTTGAAGGGCCTAGTTTCCAAAATGGGGTCACTTGTGCGGGGTTTCTGCTGTTTAGGTACCTTAGGGGACCTCCAAATGCGACATGGTGCCCGCAATCTTTTTCAATCAAATTTCCTTTCCAAAATTCAAATATTGTTCCTTCCGTTCCAAGCCCTCCCATTTGTCCAAACAAAGGTTTCAGACCACATGTGAGGTATCACCGCGCTCATAAAAAAGGGGGTAACAAACCTTGAGGTCAAATTTTTGGAATTACCTCTTGAAAAAGTGAGAAAATTGATGCTAAAGCAACATTTTTGAGAAAATTATTAAAATTTTCAATATGACAATGTAACGTTAACAAAATCTGTAAAGTACCTGTGGATCCAAAATGCTCACTATACCCCTAGATAGAAGCCTTGAGGGGTCTAGTTTCTAAAATGGTATCACTTGTGAGGGGTTTCTTCTGTTTAGGTACCTTAGCAGACCTGTAAATGCAACATGGTGCCCGCAATCTATTTCAGCCAAATTTGCTTTCCAAAATTCAAATATTGCTCCTTCTGTTCCGAGCCCTCCCATTTGTCCAAACAGAGGTTTCTGACCACATGTGGGGTATCAGTGCGTTCATAACAAAGTGGGGAACAAGTTTTGTGGTCCATTTTGTTGTGTTATTTCTTCTAAAAGTGAATAAATTTGGGTTAGAGCAACATTTTTAGGTAAAATTTAATTTTTGCTTTTTTTCATTCCACATTGCTTTTGTTCATGTGAAGCACCTGAAGGGTTAATAAACTATTTGAATGTGGTTTTGAGTACCTTGGGGGGTGCAGTTTTTAGAATGGGGTCACTTTTGGGTATTTTCTGTCATCTAGGCCTATCGAAGTCACTTCAAATATGATGTGGTCCCTAAAAAAATGGTTTTGTAAATTTTGATGTAAAAATGAGAAATCGCTGATAAACTTTGAACTCTTCTAATTCCTAACAAAAAAAAAAATTGTTTCCAAAATTGTGCTTATGTAAAGAAGACAAGTGGGAAATGTTATTTATTAACTATTTTGTGTCACAGAAATCTCTGGTTTAACGGTATAAAAATTCAAATGTTGAAAATTGCTAAATTTTCAAAATGTTTGCCAAAATTCTATTTTTTTCATAAATAAACGCAAAAAATATTGTCCTAAATTTGGTACTAACATGAAGTCCAATATGTGATGAAAAAACAGTCTCAAAATCACCAGGATCCGTTGAAGCGTTCCAGAGTTATAACCTCATGAAGTGACACTGGTCAGAATTGCAAAATTTGGTCTGGTCATTAAGGTGAAAATTAGCTCCGTCACTAAGGGGTTAAAGGCCGTAGTTGCATTGTCAGGGATAGTTATTGTTGTTTATTCTGCTGTTAATAAAGATAGATCACCACTGCAATCTACACCACCTCTCAATTTTTACTACCACATTTTCAGTGCACAATCTTGTCGCAATCAAAATGAGTGGCAAAATGACAGATGCTGGTGGAAAGGGGAAGAAGAGGCATGTTGGAAAAGGAAAAAAAGGATTTGTCCGTGGAGAAGGTGGCAAAGCTCTATTAACATCTGCTGAAGATAGACCATCTTCCAGCAAAAGTAAGATGTCTACTACCTACTGTGGACAATCTGATGTGCTCCCTTTTTTACAGACACGAACAACTGGAACAAAGGTAGATGATGGCCAAAAAAAGAAAATGCTTGAATGGATCTCAAGATGTCCAACAAGTGCCCTCTCCGCCACCTCAACTACCGCATCCAAAAAACACCAGTCCTCTGAGTTGTCATCCCAATCACACTTGCTTTCTCCCAACTCTGAAGTCTCTATCTGCCCTGCACAGTATGGTGGAACTGAGATGGCTGAGCTGTTCAGTCACACTATAGCCTGGGAATCAGAGGTCTGCTCCCAAGCTACAGTGAGTACAGACCAGGAAATGGTCTGCAATGATGCCCAGAACCTTTGTGACTCTGATTCAGGCCGTGAGGACCAAGTTTCTGAGCATAATGTTGACCCTTATTCACAAACTGTAACACCTGTTGTTATAGACAATGAGGAACATACTGATGACGATGAGACGCAGATACCAGATTGGGATGACAACTTAAATATTGGTTCACTTCAAGAAGAGGCTTGGTCTGAGGGTGAGGGGAGTGCAAACACAACGCTTGATGAGGAAGTTCTAGATCCCACCTACTGTCAACCCACAGTCAGGCACTCGAGGAGGTCAACAGAGGCGGTGGAGGAGGATGCTACTGACGATGAAGTTACCTTGCGCCTTCCTAGACAGAGGAGTAGTACTGGCAGCATGTCTACAACTGCATCCTCAGCCTTCACTCTGCCTCTGAGCACTAGTCGGGGGGGCTCAGCAGGTTGCATGCCCTCTAAGCCTTGCCTAGCCTGGACCTTTTTTGACATAAAAAAAAGCCCAAATCATGTGATCTGTAAAATTTGTCGTGATTCTGTTAGTAGAGGGCAAAACCTCAGGAGTTTGACAACTTCGTTCATGAATCGTCACATGAATAAATATCATATGTCCCAGTGGGAAGCTCACTGTGCTGCAATGCGGTCTAGCGGAGCGAACCATCCACCGCCTGCCCCTTCAAGTGCATACGCGCGCTCTTCATCTTCTAGGACTGTGGGGACAGCTGTCACACCTGGTTTCCCATGCACAACTTCCACCACTGTAACCGCAACAGACAGTTTACTTGTGAAACAAGTGCGTGTGTACAGTTCTCTCAGACATCGATAGCACCAACGTTGGATGAAGGCAACATCATGTCTAAGCCTGCACTTTCCTCACAAACCTGCATTTTTTCAGGGACACCCTACTCACCTCCGTCTACACACAGCAGCCAGATCTCTGTCCCTCAGATGTGGAAAAATAAAAGGCCATTTCTTGTGACCCATGACAAAGCTAAGAGGTTGACTTTATCCCTCTGTAAGCTCTTGGCTACCGAAATGCTGCCTTTCTGCCTGGTGGACACACAGGATTTTAGAGACCTTATGTCTGTCGCTATGCCCCAGTACCAGATGCCCAGTCGCCACTACTTCTCTAAGAAAAGTGTGCCTGCGCTAAACCAGCATGTCGCACACAACATCACCGCTTCCTTGAGAAACTCTTTGTGTGAACGGGTGCATTTCACCACCGATACTTGGACCAGTAAGCATGGACAGGGACGTTACATGTCGCTGACTGGGCACTGGGTAACTATGGTGATAGATGGTGAAGGGTCTGCTGCACAAGTTTTGCCGTCCCCACGACTTGTGTGTCAATCCTCTGTCTGTCCAAGTTCCGCCACTGCTTCTGCCTCCTCCACCTCGTCTGGGTCCTCCACCTCCGCCCCAAGCCTGCCTGGTCAGGCCAAAAGTGTTGTAACTGCGCAGAAGGAATCACGCACCCCTCATTACTATGCTGGCAGCAGAGCGCAACGGCATCAGACGGTCTTTAGCTTGAAATGTCTTGGAAATAAGAGTCACACAGCGGCTGAGTTGTGGGCAGCTCTGGAGACTGAGTTTAATAAATGGTTGTCTCCACTCAACCTGCAGCCTGGTAAGGCCGTGTGCGACAATGCTGCAAACCTGGGTGCGGCCCTTCGCCTGGGCAAGGTGACACACGTGCCTTGTATGGCTCACGTGTTGAACGTTGTTGTCCAGCAATTTTTAACACACTATCCCGGCCTAGATGGCCTTCTGAACAGGGCACGAAAACTGTCTGCTCACTTCCGCCGTTCAACAACCGCTGCTGAGCGACTTGCATCGCTCCAGAAGTCTTTCGGCCTGCCAATTCATCGCCTGAAATGCGATGTGCCGACACGCTGGAATTCGACTCTCCACATGTTACAGCGACTGTGGCAGCACCATCGAGCCCTGGTGCAATACGTCATGACGTATAGCCTGGGCCAACGAGATGCAGAGGTAGGGCAGATCACCCTGATGGAGTAGTCTCAGATCAAGGACCTATGCACCCTTCTGCACAGTTTCGACATGGCGACGAATATGTTTAGCGCTGACAATGCCATTATCAGCATGACAATTCCAGTCATTTACATGCTTGAGCACACGCTAAACACTATTCGGAGTCAGGGGGGGACAACAGGAAGGGGAGGAACTACAGGAGGATTCATATGCGCAAGACACAACAACATCACCAAGGTCCAGATGTTCATCATCACCAACGTGGCAGGCATGTGACCATGAGGGACAGGGATCAACAAGGGCGCATAGTAGCAGGCGAAATGTTGAGGAAGGTGCAGGAGAACATGAAGAAATGGAGGACGAACTGTCCTTGGACATGGCAGAATTTCTGTTGAAAGAGGTTGGGGGGAGATGTCAGAGGAAGAAAGAATGGTTAGCACCTCTATGCCAAAAACACAGCATGGACTTGGTCCGCATGGCTGCGCAAGACACATGAGTGCCTTCTTGCTGCACTACCGCCAACATGACCCTCGTATTGTCAAAATTAGAAGTGATGATGAGTACTGGCTTTCCACACTATTAGATCCCCGGTACAAGTCCAAATTGTGTGACATAATTCCAGCCATAGAAAGGGACGCACGTATGCAGGAGTATCAGCAGAAGCTGTTACTCGATCTTAGCTCAGCTTTTCCACCAAACAACCGTGGTACAGGGAGTGAATCTCCCAGTTGTAACCTGACAAACATGGGATGGTCTCGTCATCTGTTACTGTTAACAGCAATTTTATTGAATCTTTTTATAATTTTTTTAGACCATCCTTTGCAAGGCCACCAGAGACAACAAGTCTGACACACAGTCAACCGCTGGAGAGGATAATACAGGAGTATCTCCAAATGAACATCGATGCCATGACTTTGCAAATGGAGCCTTGCTCAATTTGGGCTTCAAATCTTGAAAAATGGCCAGAGCTCTCCACTTACGCCTTGGAGATTTTGTCGTGTCCAGCTGCCAGCGTTGTCTCTGAACGTGTTTTCTGTGCTGCTGGGTGTGTGCTGACAGATAAGCTGTTCAGTGACAATGTGGACAGACTAACGTTCATCAAAATGAACAAGTCATGGATCCACAAGGAATTTACTACCCCTGTGTCATCCTGGGGAAAGTAAATGCTTTTGGATTTTGAATGTGCTTGATGCAAATCTACCTGTGAAGTGTACAACTGGGGCACAAGTGCTCCCACTGAAGGGGTGGGTGCGTATGGGGCCCAATTTTTGTTAAAAAAGGGAGACTCCGCTTGGAGTAACTCTTGCTTACATTGTTTTTAAAAATGATCCAAGATGAACAGAGCTGGGATCAGGAAAGCCTTAGCTACCTACCCCGGTGTCATCCTGGGGACGGTTAAGGATGGCGTATTTTTGAATGTGCTTGATGCAAATCTACCTGTGAAGTGTACAACTGGGGCACAAGTGCTGCCACTGAAGGGGTGGGTGTGTGTGGGGCCCGATTATTGGAAAAAAGGGAGACTCCGCTTGGAGTAACCCTTGCTTACAGTGGTTTTAAAAATGATCCAAGATGAACAGAGCTGGGATCAGGAAAGACTTTGCTACCTAACCCGGGGTTATCCTGGGGACGGTTAAGTATGGCGTATTTTTGAATGTGCTTGATGCAAATCTAGCTGTGAAGTGTACAACTGGGGCACAAGTGCTGCCACTGAAGGGGTGGGTGTGTGTGGGGCCAAATTTTTGGAAAAAAGGGAGACTCCGCTTGGAGTAACCCTTGCTTGCTGTGTTTTTTAAAAGGAGCCAAGATGAACAAGTCATGGTTCAGCAAAGGCTTTGCTACCTACCCCGGGGTCATCCTGGGGACGGTTAAGTATGGCGTATTTTTGAATGTGCTTGATGCAAATCTAGCTATGAAGTGTACAACTGGGGCACAAGTGCTGCCACTGAAGGGGTGGGTGTGTGTGGGGCCCGATTATTGGAAAAAAGGGAGACTCCGCTTGGAGTAACCCTTGCTTACAGTGTTTTTAAAATTGTTCCAAGATGAACAGAGCTGGGATCAGGAAAGACTTTGCTACCTACCCCGGGGTTATCCTGGGGACGGTTAAGTATGGCGTATTTTTGAATGTGCTTGATGCAAATCTAGCTGTGAAGTGTACAACTGGGGCACAAGTGCTGCCACTGAAGAGGTGGGTTGTGGGGCCCAATTTTTGGAAAAAAGGAAGACTCCGCTTGGAGTAACTCTTGCTTACATTGTTTTTAAAAATGATCCAAGATGAACAGAGCTGGGATCAGGAAAGACTTAGCTACCTAACCTGGTGTCATCCTGGGGACGGTTAAGGATGGTGTATTTTTGAATGTGCTTGATGCAAATCTACCTGTGAAGTCTACAACTGGGGCACAAGTACTGCCACTGAAGGGGTGGGTGTGTGTGTGGCCCAATTTTTGGAAAAAAGGGAGACTCCGCTTGGAGTAACCTTGCGGTTTTTTACATGATTTTAGAAGGGCATGCCATGCCTATATCTGTGTCTCCTCCTCTTTTTCCTTGTCCAGCTCTTTTGTTTTCGCATGAGTATATGTCCTTGTCACTTTCCTATGTGTTTGTGTTGTGTTGTGAGTTGTTTGTCACCTTTTGGACACCTTTGAGGGTGTTTTCTAGGTGTTTTTATGTGTTTGTGATTGCCTCCCATTGTTTCCTATGCGGTTCGAGTGGTTAGCCGAACCGGTTCGCCGAACCGAACTCGAACGAGACCTCCGTTCGGCGAACCGAACTCGAGCCGAACCGCGACCGGTTCGCTCATCTCTAGTTAAGAGTTGAACATTGCTCTGGAGAAGCCCCTGGACCTGGAGGCAACAGAACTCGCATCCACGGTCCAACTAATGCCGAATCCTACCCCGTGGCACACAGTAACCACACCCAAAGCCCAGAAGCACAAGCAAAAAGCGGCAAAAATACTCCTGCTAAACTTGACAAGCAAGCAGGTCTGACGTACTATCGTAGCCCTACTTCACCACAGGCGTGCTTCCACCCTCACTTCTTTCTTCTGGAGACACTAAGGATCTAGGATCTGGATTTCCCATGGGAACCGTCTAGACCTCTAAATAGCCCATTGTCTTTCCCTTGAGACGTTGAGAAAGAATTGCTCTTTTTTCTAAAGAACTATACCGAGAGCGGTAGAGATGGGTTTCAAAGCCGCGCCAATGACCGACAGATCAGGAAGGTTTCAGATTAATGTTGCTTTATTTTGTGCACAGGTCAACGCGTTTCAAGAGACTCAGCTCTCTAACTCAGGACAAGCTGGCAAAGAACATCAAAAAATGGATTTGAAACCCATCTCTACCGCTCTCTGTTATCTGCCATTGTGGGGTCCGCTGCCGTGGCCTGGAGTTACATGCATTTATAGGAGTTGTGACTTTCACAACCCCTCTTGGTGAGTAGGATTGCATCTTTAGGACCCCGTATATACTGGGGTAAGACCCTATTGCGCTTCTTTTTCCGCAGATTCTCTTATTCTAAAGAACTATGGGAGTCCCCACGTGTGGAACTTTGAATTTAACGCCTTCCTAAAGGCCTTTCTAAACTCGCCTCGGAAGTGTTATGCTGGGAATCCCATCCTGAGGAGACGTCTCAGGGAAGCTACGCCTGCTATCACCATCCCTTACATCTCTAAATGTAGAATCGACAAGCTGTTAAAAGTTACTCATCCCACAAGATTTACACCTATCCGGTCACATGTCATATCGAACTCATATTGTTATATATTAACATTGTTTTATTTTTTCTTCTAGAATTGAATATTTTGTGTTGTCATCCCCCTCCTTTCCTGGTCTTTCCTCCCCCCCTCCAACCTAAGGCTCTGAGAGGTATTCCTGTTGGCGAACCGCCACCTGATCTGTACTCCAGCATGGCTTCTGCACACAAGGTAATTAAAGTAGCTAGTCACAATACACATGGTTTCAATTCCCCCATTCCACGATCACAAGCTCTAGATAGATTCCGCATGGAAGGTATTGACATTTTAGCCCTCCAAGAATCACATTTTTTATCAGATAAACTCCCCAATTTTGATAGAAATTATTATAACCAGTGGTTTCATGCACCTTCCAGGCAAAAAAGGCTCCAGAGGGGTTTCCATCGCCATCTCAAAAAATGTCCCTTTCTCGGTAATCGAGTACAGAGCAGACCCGGATGGCAGATACATCTTTGTTAAAGGTCTAACGGGCAGATCCTTGATTACGATTGGAAGCATATATGCCCCAAACAGGAAACAAATTAATTGGATTCTGTCTACTATCAGGAAATTTGGTCTCTTTTCGGAGGGATTGTGTTTCTTGTGTGGAGACTTTAATTTGGATCCCTCCATGGACTCCACGGCCAAGAGGTATCACATATCTTTAAGAGATTTATCCCGGGTTAAAAACTCTCTGCAATTGTTATCTCTGTTAGACTCCTGGCGATATCTTCATCCCTCCGACCGGGATTACACTTATTATTCACACCCACACCATTCTTATCATAGAATTGACTATATATTTATAACTAAGTCCCTCTTGCCGGCAGTGCTCAAGTCTGATGTCCTACCAGCAGTTTTATCAGATCACTCGATCATCACAATTCACCTTACACTCCAGAAATCACACTCAGACTTTAGATCTTGGAGGCTTAATGAGTCTATCCTATCTTCCCCTGATAACAAGAAATGCATACAGGCTGCTTTGCAAAATTATTTTAGATTTCTTTGCCCACGCTCTGGGAAGCTCACAAGGTGGTAATTAGGGGGGGGATGATCTCCATCGCATCATATCTAAAGAAAATACGGAAGAATAAACTTCACAATTTATACGAAGAAATAGCAGCCCTGGAACTATCACATAAGAAATCCCAGATCGGTTCGGTATTGGAACAGTTAGCCGCTAAAAGGCAGAGCTTGAAAGATTTGCTTATCAAGCAATCAGCCAAGTTTTATATGAATTGGAAAAATAAGCTATGTACATGGGGACAGGGCATCAAAACTGATGATGTCCCTAATCAAAAAGCGCCAAGCATGCACTTTTGTTCAATCGCTTAAAACAGCAGGGGGCGGCCGTACCACTGACCCTTCTGGAATCTCTGCGCAATTTTTAAGATTTTATACAGATCTCTACCAAATCCGCCCGAGCGGGACACCTTTGGAAAAAGAAAAGAGAATTCCTCTCATTCATGATTTTCTTTCCAAACTACTGCTACCCAAGTTAACCCTAGACCAACAAACAGCTCTTTCCAGACCCTTTAACTTTACGGAACTCCAGTCCACCCTATCCAAAGCCCTTCTGGGAAAAGCGCCAGGACCTGACGGTCTTCCGATGACTTACTACAAATCATTTTCTAGAATATTAACACCTCATCTACTTAACACATGTAACGCTGTCATGGCTGGGCATCCCTTTCCTAAACTGGCTTTAGAAGCTCACATTTCGCTGATACATAAAGAGGGGAAGGACTCGGAACTTTGTAGTAATTATAGGCCAATTTCTCTCCTGAACATTGACTTAAAAATCTTTGCTAGTATGATTGCTAGCAGAATGGCCAAGTACCTCCCCAATCTTATCTCCACTGACCAGAGAGGATTCGTAAAGGGAAGGGAGGGCATAGATAACGCTATACGTGTTTTGCATCTCCTCCAGCATGCTAATCTGAACAAAATCCCCTTGGTCCTATTGGGCACAGACGCTGAAAAAACGTTTGACAGGGTGGACTGGACTTTTCTTAAGGGGACCCTCACACATCTACTTTTCCCCCAGCCCCTCATCCAGGTTATAATGCAAATGTTCACCTACTCATCAGCAAGAATCAAACTCAACAATTCCTTGACTGACCCATTTGATGTCCAGAACGGGACTAGGCAGAGGTGCCCGCTGTCCCCTATTTTTTTTGTCTTGGTGATGGAGCCCCTGATACAAGCTATTAAAAATTGCGGGGATATTCGGGGAATAAAAGTAAGTGGCGCAACACATAAAACCGTGGCTTTTGAGGATGACCTCCTTGTCATCTTGATGCAACCCTCCAAAGGCTTCCCATTGCTCATGACAATACTGGAAGAATACAGCTTATTTAATTTTAAAATAAATCCATCTAAGTCGGAAGCCATTGGTTTAAACATTCCTGCACATCTAATTAACAGCCTTAAAGCTAACTTTCCTTTCCGTTGGCCACCAAAGTACATTACATACCTAGGTATTAAGATTGGCCGGAACCCCAAAGATCTTTTTGAGCTCAATTTCAAACCCTTACTACCAAAGATATCAGAGTGTATTAATTCCTGGAGGGATCCATATTTGTCGTGGATAGGAGAAAAGAACTTGATAAAGAGTATAATCCTTCCAAAATTCGTTTACTTGTTCCAAATGCTACCAATTCAGGTTCCAGAATCCTTCTTAGCCCAGACCAACTCACTTATTAGAAAATGTATTTGGAACAACAATAGATCCCGCATAAACTTCCATACTCTGTCTCTACCCAAACATGGAGGAGGAATGGGGGCACCAAATATTCGTTTATATTCATGCGGTACTAGCTACCAGAGCACTGGATTGGACCTGGAAACCCAAGGAGAAGGCATGGGTTAATATAGAGGATTGTTTGGCCCCAATTCCCCTCCGCTCCCTCTTACTTTTACCCCCTGAACTCGACCAGAAAAGAAAAATCTCTAACATCCTGACGAGGGCCACGTTCCCGGAGTGGAGAAACCTAGCAAGGGTGCTAGCTCCATTACGGGTCTCCCTTAACCCATATTTCAGATATTCTTTGCCCCCGCCACCCACAAATAGGCTCAAATACTGACAATCTTCTTTTTAACCTCGCTGTCCCCGTACATGAGTTAATGAAAGATGGTGCTCTACTAACATATCACAAATTGTGTACTTTCCCTAGGCTCGCTAACTTAACTTTTCTTCATTATAATAGAATAAAAAACTTTGTTCACCACTTGCAACTAGAAAAGAGCCCACCAAGGCCACTCACGAAATTTGAGGCACTATGTTCTCAATTGAGGTCTCCCACGAAGGTCCTTTCACAAATTTACAGTCTTTTAATCTCTGATAGTACACTCAGGAAGAGGGCCTTTGTGGGAAACTGGGAGAAGGACATAGGCACTACCTTTTCTGATTCACAGGTCAACCTTATTTATAGGCGATCACACGGTCCTTCGCGCTGCATCAGAATTCAGGAAAACTCATGTAAAGTGGTAACCAGGTGGTACACTACGCCAGTGCAGTCACACCAATGGTATCCATCCTCTTCCTCATTGTGCTGGAGAAGTGGTGCGGAGGAGGGTACGTACATTCATATATGGTAGGGTTGCCCAATAATTAGTTCCTTTTGGCGGGACATCTCCCTGCTCGTTTTGTCTCTCGTGGGCGGTAAAGTCCAGCTCACCCCAGAAATGGTCCTTTTCAACTTTCCGATCTGGCCGGCTAATAACTCTCTGTCAAAACTGGCGGCCTTTGTTGTGGCAGCATGTAAGTTTTTGGTCCCCACCCTTTGGCTTACACCCAATAATCCGTCTAAAAAACAGGTTCTTAGCAAAATAGACCTCTTATTTTGCACTGAGGAATTGGCCTCCCTTTCTCAACTTAGCTCAGATTCCTTCCACAAGGTTTGGAACCCTTGGATGACCTTTAGGAAATCCGCAGAATATCTTTCAATAATTGCAACAGAAAAGGAAACACTCAAGTGATGTTCATAGATGACAAGCCGTACCTTTCCTCACCATGCACCTTCTTTCTCACTTGAATGCTCCCAGAGTCTACCCATCTCTTATTCCCATACCCTACCCTTCCCTACTCATCTCTCTTCTTCCCTTTGTCTTATGTGTAGTTTTACTGACTTGATTATATAGTTGATAATTGATCTTGTTATATGCTAAGGCCATTCTTGAGATTTTTCAGTACCAAACCAGCGATGGCCAATGTCTGAAACAATATATGCTGTCATTGTTTCTTCTCTGAAATTCATTCTGATGAGATATGCATATGTTCCAATGAGAAATGGTATGTTATATGTGTTGAAAACTTAATAAACAAAATATTGAAAAGAAAAGATGAAAGCAAAAGGTGACTACTTTGAAGGACCTAGAATATAAGACATATTTTCAGTTGTTTCACACTTTTTTAAGTATTTCATTCCACATGTGTTAATTCATAGTTTTGATGCCTTCAATGTGAATCTACAATTTTCAGAGTCCTTAAAGGGAATGTATCGTCAGAAAAAAAAAAAATTAAATACCTGAAAAAATGTAAAGTAATATTATATTATTTTAATGTTTTGTTTAAATATTATTTTCTTTTTTTAATTGAGCAAAATGTAAAAAAAAATTAAAAAGTTTAATATTTTCCACTGTTTCCACTGTTAAACACTAGGGGGAGCAGCTTCTGAAATCCTACAGAAATCCCACTGTAGGAAAAAGCTCACGTTACAGCTTGCAGTAAAGTGGGCGGAGTCTGCTCTCCTGTGTGTGGTGGCACGCCTCCCCCCTCCCAATCTGAGTGTTTACAAAGGATAACAGAGAATGACATGTAGGGACACAATGCAGAGCCATTTTGTTGGTGACCAGAAATGTCTAAAGTGTCACCAATGACAGCAGCAGTATCACACAGGACAGGATTAGATACACGGCTCTGCAGACAGTATCACACAGGAGAGGATTAGACACACAACTCAGCAGACAGTATCACCCAGGCTAGGATTAGATACACAGCTCAGCAGACAGTATCACACAGGCTAGGATTAGATACACGGCTCAGCAGACAGTATCACACAGGCTAGGATTAGATACACGGCCGTGCAGACCGCATCACCCAGGACAGGATTAGATACACGGCCGTGCAGACCGCATCACCCAGGACAGGATTAGATACACGGCCGTGCAGACCACATCACCCAGGACAGGATTAGATACACGGCCGTGCAGACCGCATCACGCAGGACAGGATTAGATACACGGCCGTGCACACAGCATCACCCAGGACAGGATTAGATACACGGCCGTGCAGACCGCATCACCCAGGACAGGATTAGATACACGGCCGTGCACACAGCATCACCCAGGACAGGATTAGATACACGGCCGTGCACACAGCATCACCCAGGACAGGATTAGATACACGGCCGTGCACACAGCATCACCCAGGACAGGATTAGATACACGGCCGTGCAGACCGCATCACCCAGGACAGGATTAGATACACGGCCGTGCACACAGCATCACCCAGGAGAGGATTAGATACACGGCCGTGCACACAGCATCACCCAGGAGAGGATTAGATACACGGCCGTGCAGACCGCATCACCCAGGACAGGATTAGATACACGGCCGTGCACACAGAATCACCCAGGACAGGATTAGATACACGGCCGTGCAGACCGCATCACCCAGGAGAGGATTAGATACACGGCCGTGCACACAGCATCACCCAGGACAGGATTAGATACACGGCCGTGCACACAGAATCACCCAGGAGAGGATTAGATACACGGCCGTGCACACAGCATCACCCAGGAGAGGATTAGATACACGGCCGTGCACACAGCATCACCCAGGACAGGATTAGATACACGGCCGTGCACACAGCATCACCCAGGAGAGGATTAGATACACGGCCGTGCACACAGCATCACCCAGGACAGGATTAGATACACGGCCGTGCAGACCGCATCACCCAGGACAGGATTATATACACGGCCGTGCACACAGCATCACACAGGAGAGGATTAGATATACGGCCGTGCACACAGCATCACCCAGGACAGGATTAGATACACAGCTCAGCAGACAGTATCACCCAGGACAGGATTAGATACACAGCTCATCAGACAGCATCACCCAGGACAGGATTAGATACTGTCTGATGAGCTGTGTATCTAATCCTGTACTGGGTGATACTGTCTGCTGAGCTGTGTATCTAATCCTGTCCTGGGTGATGCTGTGTACACGGCCGTGTATCTAATCCTGTCCTGGGTGATGCGGTCTGCTGAGCTGTGTATCACCCAAGAGAGGATTAGATACACGGCTCAGCAGATAGTATCAAACAGGAGAGGATAATACACAGCCGTGCAGACAGCATCAGCGGCGGTACTCGAATGCAGTGGGGCAAGGGCACACACATACACAGCAGCGGCGAGCAGAGCGGTGGCTGGGGAGAGCGGAGGGAGGAAGTGTCATCGGAGATGGTAACGGCGGGGGGAGGGGCGGCGGTAGCAGTAACGGGGGCTGGGGAGAGCGGAGGGATGGGGTGTCAGCGGAGACGGGAACGGCGAGGGGGA
This sequence comes from Anomaloglossus baeobatrachus, assembly GCF_048569485.1. Classification (NCBI taxonomy): domain Eukaryota; kingdom Metazoa; phylum Chordata; class Amphibia; order Anura; family Aromobatidae; genus Anomaloglossus; species Anomaloglossus baeobatrachus. The sequence goes on from NC_134354.1 coordinate 72,719,374, forward strand.
GGGGCGGCACTAGCGGGGGCTGAGGAGAGCGAAGGGATGGGGTGTCAGCGGAGATGGGAACGGCGAGGGGCAGCACTAGAGGTAGCAGTAGCGGGGGCTGGGGAGAGCGGAGGGAGGCGGTGTCATCGGTAACGGGGGCAGGGGAGGGGAGGCGGCCTGTACTCACACATCCCGGTGGTTGACAGGGGTGGAGTGGAGCAAACAGCATACGCTGTGAGCTCCACGATGATGGCGGCTGAACTCCTCCCTTTGCTGTGATCTGGACAGCCCAGGGGGCGCGTCCAGGTCACAGCATACGCCCACTGTAACGTTAAACATAGGGTCGGATAGCGACCACTATTCTCTATGCACAGGGGCTGCCATAAAGGAGTGTGTAACTGTCGTTACACACACAGCAAATCCAACATGGCCCCCAGTGCATACAGTAAAATTAGAATAACAGAAAAAGTAAATAAGCTACGATTTTCATTTTGTATTAGAAATACTTGATTTCAGAATCACTATTTTTAATACAAAAATAAAAAAACGCGATACTGTCCCTTTAAAATAAAGAAAACTCTTTGAATGAGAAGGTGTGTCCAAACTTTTGGTCTGTACTGTATATCTATATATATAATTGCCTTATTCTGTCTGTCTGTCTTGCTTCAAAATTGTGTCACCGTGACAGTGTCGTTACAGTGACAACTGTCGGATTGGCCGCTGGGCTCGGCCTGGCCCCGCCCCCCCACGGATTGGCCACTTGCCTCGGCCTGGCCACGCCCCCCGCATGGATTGGCCGCTCGCCCCGGCCCTCTGCACGCATCGCCTGCTCCAGCGTCCACCGGCTCCCGGTACACATGTGCAGGGAGCCGGCATATGCTGACGCCTAACCCGCTCAACCCCGCTCCAGCGTACACCGGCTCCCGGTACACATGTGCAGGGAGCCGGCATACGCTGAGTCGCTGATGCCTCTCCCGCTCGCCCCCACCACACGTTGGCACACTCGGCCCCGCTCCCGGCGGACATAACCTTGCGATGCTGGGATCGTGACGGAGCCGGTGTACGCTGGTATCCATGATACACATCGCGTAACTATAGGAAGCGCTTCCCTTAGTTACACGATGTGTATCATGGTTACCAGCGTACACCGGCTCCCAGTACACATGTGCAGGGAGCCGACATACGCCTCGCCCGCTCAGCCCCGCCCCCGGCACACGTTGCCACGCTCAGACCCGCCCCCGGCGGCCCCAGCATAGGGGATAGAGCACGATGGGGGGTGTGCAGCATGGAGGATGGAGGACGATGGGGGATGTGCAGCATGGAGGATGAAGCATGATGGGGGGTGCGCAGCATGGGAGATGTAGCACGATAGGGGGTGCACAGCATGGGGGATAGAGCACGATGGGGGTGCGCAGCATGGGAGATGGAGCACGATGGGGGGTGCGCAACATGGATGATGGAGCACAATGAGGGGTGCGCAGCATGGGTGATGGAGCACGATGAGGGGTGCGCAGCATGGGGGATGGAGCACGATGAGGGGTGCGTAGCATGGGGGATGGAGCACGATGGGGGTGCGCAGCATGGAGGATGGAGCACAATGGGGGGTGTGCAGCATGGAGGATGGAGCACGATGGGGTGTTCAGCATGGGGGATGGAGCACGATGGGGGGTGCACAGCATGGGGGATGGAGCACAATGGGGGGTGCACAGCATGGGGGATGGAGCACGATGGGCGTGCGCAGCATGGGGGATGGAGTACAATAGGGGGTGTGCAGCATGGGGGATGGAGCACGATGGGGGGTGCGCAGCATGGGGGATGAAGCACAATGGGGGTGTGCAGCATGGGGGATGGAGCACGATGGGAGGTGCGCAGCATGGGGGATGGAGCACAATGGGGGGTGCACAGCATGGAGGATGGAGCACAATGGGGGGTGTGCAGCATGGAGGATGGAGCACGATGGGGGGTGTGCAGCATGGGGGATGGAGCACGATGTGGGGTGCGCAGCATTGGGGATGGAGCACGATGGGGGGTGCGCAGCATGGGGGATGGAGTACAATAGGGGGTGCGCAGCATGGGGGATGGAGCACGATGGGGGGTGCGCAGCATGGGGGATGAAGCACGATGGGGGTGCACAGCATGGCGGATGGAGCACGATGAGGGGTGCACACCTCCCCCCAAAACACACACACACTCCACCACATGCGCACCGCACAACACACCCACACACACTGGGAACCACAAACACTGCCCTACGCAGACACCCACACACACACAGACAATGCTGCACACACACACAACACACAAACACCGCGGCACACACAAATATATGCATATACCGCGCAACACACACATTGCTCAAAACATACCTCCCCCAAAACACACACACGCACACACACACACAAACCGCGCAACACACACAGCACCACACACACACAACGCTACAGACACACATCGCTCCACAAACATTGCAACACACAACGCAACACACAAACACCGCTCTCACCACCCCCCCACCCAGACAACACCCAGAACATTTACAGCGCCCTACACAAACACTTGGCAACTACACACAACAACATCTATATATATACAGTATATAACAAAAATCATACATTAACTACACAATACGTAAATTCTAGAATACCCGATGCGTTAGAATCGGGCCATCTTCTAGTATATATATATATATATATATATATATATATATATATATATATATATATATATATATATATCTATAGAACAAAGTGGAGGAAGATCCAGCAAGGTAAGATGACTCCAAAGGGCAATAAAAGGAGTATATATTTCTTTTTTCTTTCCGACTTTATTGTACATGGATAACAATTCCAGAGCTCTTGACAGATAGTTGTATGCAAGGTATACGCAGTATGGACTATGTGTTTTGGCGGTCACAACCGCCTTGATCATGGTCCCAAGTTTGCCCCTTGAAGTCGTCTTACCTTGCTGTATCTTCCTCCACTTTGTTCTACATATCTTGGAAGTCTCCCACTTCAGGTCCATGCAATAAGGATGGCTGAGACACCGGGGCTTGAGCTCAGACAGGTGAGCTGGTCTACAACCTTTTGATCTAAAATATATACAGTTAGGTCCAGAAATATTTGGACAATGACACAAGTTTTGTTATTTTAGCTGTTTACAAAAACATGTTCAGAAATACAATTATATATATAATATGGGCTGAAAGTGCACACTCCCAGCTGCAATATGAGAGTTTTCACATACAAATCGGAGAAAGGGTTTAGGAATCATAGCTCTGTAATGCATAGCCTCCTCTTTTTAAAGGGACCAAAAGTAATTGGACAAGGGACTCCAAGGGCTGCAATTAACTCTGAAGGTGTCTCCCTCGTTAACCTGTAATCAATGAAGTAGTTAAAAGGTCTGGGGTTGATTACAGGTGTGTGGTTTTGCATTTGGAAGCTGTTGCTGTGACCAGACAACATGCGGTCTAAGGAACTCTCAATTGAGGTGAAGCAGAACATCCTGAGGCTGAAAAAAAAGAAAAAATCCATCAGAGAGATAGCAGACATGTTTGGAGTAGCAAAATCAACAGTCGGGTACATTCTGAGAAAAAAGGAATTGACTGGTGAGCTTGGGAACTCAAAAAGGCCTGGGCGTCCACGGATGACAACAGTGGTGGATGATCGCTGCATACTTTCTTTGGTGAAGAAGAACCCGTTCACAACATCAACTGAAGTCCAGAACACTCAGTGAAGTAGGTGTATCTGTCTCTAAGTCAACAGTAAAGAGAAGACTCCATGAAAGTAAATACAAAGGGTTCACATCTAGATGCAAACCATTCATCAATTCCAAAAATAGACAGGCCAGAGTTAAATTTGCTGAAAAACACCTCATGAAGCCAGCTCAGTTCTGGAAAAGTATTCTATGGACAGATGAGACAAAGATCAACCTGTACCAGAATGATGGGAAGAAAAAAGTTTGGAGAAGAAAGGGAACGGCACATGATCCAAGGCACACCACATCCTCTGTAAAACATGGTGGAGGCAACGTGATGGCATGGGCATGCATGGCTTTCAATGGCACTGGGTCACTTGTGTTTATTGATGACATAACAGCAGACAAGAGTAGCCGGATGAATTCTGAAGTGTACCGGGATATACTTTCAGCCCAGATTCAGCCAAATGCCGCAAAGTTGATCGGACGGCGCTTCATAGTACAGATGGACAATGACCCCAAGCATACAGCCAAAGCTACCCAGGAGTTCATGAGTGCAAAAAAGTGGAACATTCTGCAATGGCCAAGTCAATCACCAGATCTTAACCCAATTGAGCATGCATTTCACTTGCTCAAATCCAGACTTAAGATGGAAAGACCCACAAACAAGCAAGACCTGAAGGCTGTGGCTGTAAAGGCCTGGCAAAGCATTAAGAAGGAGGAAACCCAGCGTTTGGTGATGTCCATGGGTTCCAGACTTAAGGCAGTGATTGCCTCCAAAGGATTCGCGACAAAATATTGAAAATAAAAATATTTTGTTTGGGTTTGGTTTATTTGTCCAATTACTTTTGACCTCCTAAAATGTGGAGTGTTTGTAAAGAAATGTGTACAATACCTACAATTTCTATCAGATATTTTTGTTCAAACCTTCAAATTAAACGTTACAATCTGCACTTCAATTCTGTTGTAGAGGTTTCATTTCAAATCCAATGTGGTGGCATGCAGAGCCCAACTCGCGAAAATTGTGTCACTGTCCAAATATTTCTGGACCTAACTGTATGTATATATATATATATATATATATATATATATACATATATATATAGTACAGACCAAAAGTTTGGACACACAATCACATTCAAAGAGTTTCCTTTATTTTTAGGACTCTGAAAATTGTAGATTCACATTGAAGGCATAAAAACTCTGAATTAACACATGTGGAATGAAGTACTTAAAAAAGTGAAAAAGTGTGAAACAACTGAAAATATGTCTTATATTCTAGGTTCCTCAAAGTAGCCACCTTTTGCTTTCATTACTACTTTGCACACTCTTGGCATTCTCTTGATGCGGTGCGGTGTTTTGCCGCATTTTTTTTGCAGTGGTTTTCTTTTTACGGGATTTTTGCCACTTTTTTTGCCAGGAGGTGCACATTTGGTGCTGAAATTGTCTGCACCAGATTTCAGCACCTAATTTCCACCTGCTGGCAGGATTTTATTTTTTCTTCCAGCCTGCCATTCTCTGAACATGAGCGTGTATGCACCTAGAAACATGTGCACGCACCTGTCAGAAGAGTGCTGCTGTGCTGGTGATGTCAGACTGTTGCGGGTCTGCCAAGCATGACATCACCCAGCACAGCCTGCTGTTCTCTGAGCACTAGCGTGCATGTACCTAGAAACACATGCACGCTGCTGTCAGAAGTGTGTGGCTGTGGTGCGATGTCAGACTCGCAGGAGTCCCTCGCATGCAGCTTTTTTTCATTTAAATAAATAATTAAAAAAAAAATCCGACGTGCGGTTCCCCCCAGTTTTCATCCCCAGCTATGATAATGCCGGCTGGGGCCTGGTATATATATATAGCCCGCAGCCGCTCGGTATTGCCGCATCTATTAGATGTGACAATCCTGGTGGCTTGATGCGGTGCCAATCGGGGTAATAGCAGGGGTTAATAGCGGCGCACAGCTGCTACGAAACTCTAGGTTTGTGATGGCACAGGCGTGTATCAGATACCTGCATCACACAAACCTGTACATGAACACAGACACAGAAAAATCCTTTATTTGAAATAAAGTTCAAAAAACGCCCCCTCCTTCACCACTTTATTAACCCCCCAAGACCCTACAGCTCCGGCGTAATCCACATGATATCCCACAACGACACATCCAGCTCTGCTACATGTCAGAGCGAGCAGCCATAGAGGAGACTGCCAGCTCTGAGTGCAGCCTATTACTGAGCCGCGATAAGCGATGACCGCAGCAGACAGTGTCACAGGCTGGGAACGCATCAGCCTGGAACCAATCACAGATGAGAGGACGGCCGTTGGGTGGGCAAAACACGGAAAGCTGTGTGATTGCGTGCACAGTACAGGAAGTGGAAGCGTGACCTTGAAGCAGTGTGCCGCCATGACACCGAGTCTCGGTAAGTATGAAACTCTCATTTATTTCTGGTTTTGTTTATTTTTATTAATTACCGAATCCGGATCATACACCTGGAATCCCGCGCCCGGGTCCGGCACAGATATAGCACTGAAACCGTGCGGATCCGGACTTTTACAGTCCGGATCTGCTCAGCCCTACTCACGACATTCTTTCTTTCTTGGAGGGGTCTCCTCAAAAATGAGGCCTTTGTATTACAAAAGAAAAATACATTTACAATTGTCATAAAATCAAAATTTGTAAATGTTACTACTAGAGGTTGGCAGATTTAATTAACTATCTGAGTTCCTGAAGGGCTACATCCTGTAAAGATGTCACAGAGATGTTCAGTAAAGTGATCTATAGATGAAGACAAATATACTAGCTTATCTTTAAAAACTGCATCTACCAAAGCTTCTTGCTAAGTGTGATTATTAGTGATGAGCGAGCATGCTTGTCACTACTCGGTACTCGCACGAGTATCACTGTACTCGGGCTGCTCGGCGGGGACCGAGTAATCTCGCGATACTCGTGCTTTACTCGTGGTCTTCATTTCTGCATGTTGGCGCTCTTTTGAGAGCCAGCCCTCATGCAGGGATTGGCTGGCAGACCACTGCAATGCCACAGCCCTGTTAGTTGTGGAATTGCAGTGATTGGCCGGCCTGCACAGCGTCACCGAGCCTTTATATCGGCCGGCGCGCTGTGCTCTGCTCACAGCTATTCTGACAGTGAGTGTAGGGAGAGTGTCGCTGATTCAGGGAAAGCTTTGCGGCCCTTTATAGCTTTTTCAGTTGCAGGGCTGCAAACAGTGTGACCAAAAGTCCTTCTCAGGACTATTCTAGTTGTATACAGGCAGGCAGGGTATAGCCAGGTCGGAGTACAGTAGCAGAGTCCTTCTCAGGACTATTGTTGCTATATACAGGCAGGGTATAGCCAGGTCTGAATACAGGCTAGTGACCAAAAGAGTCCTTGTCAGGACTATTGTAGCAGTATACAGGCAGGCAGGCAGGCAGGGTAGTGGTGACCGTATACCAGCCTTCATATCTGGGGCTGGTGTACACAGTGTAAAACAGTCCAGATAGTGTCTGACTTGTCTGTACTGTAATTGTCGCTCCCCAAAAAAACCTGTTAGTAGGTTATTATTGCGTCCGTGCTTGGTTTTTAAAACCGCACGTGTGTGCCTGTTGGTGGCAGCGTACAGGTGCACTGGTGTGCGTTTACCAAACTATTATATAACGCACAAGTGTAGTGTATAATACACGTCAGTCAGCAGTGGCTGATAGTGTCAGAGTTCTTAATTTTTGCTCCTAAAACCTGTGTTAGGTTATTATTGCGTCCGTGCTTGGTTTTTAAAACCGCACGTGTGTGCCTGTTGGTGGCAGCGTACAGGTGCACTGGTGTGCGTTTACCAAACTATTATATAACGCACAAGTGTAGTGTATAATACACGTCAGTCAGCAGTGGCTGATAGTGTCAGAGTTCTTAATTTTTGCTCCTAAAACCTGTGTTAGGTTATTATTGCGTCCGTGCTTGGTTTTTAAAACCGCACGTGTGTGCCTGTTGGTGGCAGCGTACAGGTGCACTGGTGTGCGTTTACCAAACTATTATATAACGCACAAGTGTAGTGTATAATACACGTCAGTCAGCAGTGGCTGATAGTGTCAGAGTTCTTAATTTTTGCTCCTAAAACCTGTGTTAGGTTATTATTGCGTCCGTGCTTGGTTTTTAAAACCGCACGTGTGTGCCTGTTGGTGGCAGCGTACAGGTGCACTGGTGTGCGTTTACCAAACTATTATATAACGCACAAGTGTAGTGTATAATACATGTCAGTCAGCAGTGGCTGATAGTGTCAGAGTTCTTAATTTTTGCTCCTAAAACCTGTGTTAGGTTATTATTGCGTCCGTGCTTGGTTTTTAAAACCGCACGTGTGTGCCTGTTGGTGGCAGCGTACAGGTGCACTGGTGTGCGTTTACCAAACTATTATATAACGCACAAGTGTAGTGTATAATACACGTCAGTCAGCAGTGGCTGATAGTGTCAGAGTTCTTAATTTTTGCTCCTAAAACCTGTGTTAGGTTATTATTGCGTCCGTGCTTGGTTTTTAAAACCGCACGTGTGTGCCTGTTGGTGGCAGCGTACAGGTGCACTGGTGTGCGTTTACCAAACTATTATATAACGCACAAGTGTAGTGTATAATACACGTCAGTCAGCAGTGGCTGATAGTGTCAGAGTTCTTAATTTTTGCTCCTAAAACCTGTGTTAGGTTATTATTGCGTCCGTGCTTGGTTTTTAAAACCGCACGTGTGTGCCTGTTGGTGGCAGCGTACAGGTGCACTGGTGTGCGTTTACCAAACTATTATATAACGCACAAGTGTAGTGTATAATACACGTCAGTCAGCAGTGGCTGATAGTGTCAGAGTTCTTAATTTTTGCTCCTAAAACCTGTGTTAGGTTATTATTGCGTCCGTGCTTGGTTTTTAAAACCGCACGTGTGTGCCTGTTGGTGGCAGCGTACAGGTGCACTGGTGTGCGTTTACCAAACTATTATATAACGCACAAGTGTAGTGTATAATACACGTCAGTCAGCAGTGGCTGATAGTGTCAGAGTTCTTAATTTTTGCTCCTAAAACCTGTGTTAGGTTATTATTGCGTCCGTGCTTGGTTTTTAAAACCGCACGTGTGTGCCTGTTGGTGGCAGCGTACAGGTGCACTGGTGTGCAATTTCCAGAAACTTTGATATAACGCACAAGTAGTGAATATACACGTCAGCAGTGCACAGCATTGCAAAATGCGCAAGGGCATTGGCAAGGAACAAGGAAGTGGACGTGATGGTGGTGCAGGCAGAGGCCGAGGTCGTGGGCAAGCTCTAATTTCGCCACAACAAAGGGCCACATCTAGTCGCTCGCACGTCCTGTCCCAAATTCTTGGGGACCGCAGCAGTACACCGCTCTTGAACCAAGACCAGTGTCAACAGGTTGTTAGTTGGATAGCGGATAATGCTTCCAGTCAGATTGGCACCACCACAAACACTCTGTCTTCCACACGGTCAAGTGTCAGTAGCCGTGATACTGCACCGCACATTTCTGAACCTGATCCTCCTTCCTACCACCAGGCTGAGTACACGTCCTCCTCGGACATTAATGATCCCACACTTGGACACTCGGAAGAGCTGTTCACGTTTCCATTCACACATTCTGGCCTCTCGCCAGCTCATATTGAAGTGGGTCATGAGGAGATCGTCTGTACAGATAGCCAAATATTTGAGCAGCCACGTTCTCACGAAGTTGGCAACGTGTCTCAACAAGTGGTGGACGATGATGAGACACAATTGTCAGCAAGTCAGGAGGAGGAGCAGGGTGCGGAAGAGGAAGACGACGTGGTGGATGATCCAGTAACTGACCCAACCTGGCAGGAGGATATGCAGAGCGAGGACAGCAGTGCACAGGGGGAGGGAGGCGTAGCATCACAACAGGCAGTAAGAAGCAGGGTGGTGGTCCCAGGCAGAAGTCAGGCAACCGTTCCCCGTAACAACACGACGACACAAGGTGCCTGTACAAATGTTAGGTCTTCACGAGTCTGGCAGTTTTTTAAGTTGGATCCAGATGATTCAAAAAAGGCCATTTGCAACACCTGCCGTGCCAGCATCAGCAGGGGTACCAAAACTAGCAGCCTGACCACCACCAGCATGATCAGGCACATGTCAGCCAAGCACCCGACTTTGTGGGAAGTACAACAGAGTCGAGGAGCAGTGCTTGCTGATGTCACTGCTACGTCTTCGCTGGTTGTGCATGCGAGCCAATCCTCTGTCCATGCTGCCTGCGAACAAGCCTCCTCCACTCCTGCACCTGCAGTTGCCTACGCAGAAAGAACACCATCATCAAGCACGTCCTTGTCCCAGCGCAGCGTTCAGTTATCCATTCAGCAAACCTTTGAACGCAGGCGCAAATACACTGCCAACACCCCACATGCCACAGTTCTAAATGCTAACATTTCGCGACTGCTTGCGCTGGAAATGTTGCCTTTTAGGCTGGTGGAGACAGAAGCATTCCGTGACCTGATGGCGGCAGCTGTCCCACGTTACTCGGTCCCCAGCCGCCACTATTTCTCCCGGTGTGCCGTCCCCGCGTTGCATAACCACGTGTCACAAAACATCACACGTGCCCTGAACAACGCTGTTTCACCCAAAGTCCACCTAACCACAGACACGTGGACAAGTGCTTGTGGGCAAGGCCGCTACATCTCGTTGACGGCACACTGGGTTAATATTGTGGAAGCTGGGACCCAGTCTGAGCGAGGGACGGAACACGTCCTTCCCACACCAAGGTTTGCAGGCCCTACCTCAGTCAGTGTTTCACCCACACTCTACAGCTCCGGAATGTCATGCTCTTCAGCCTCCTCCTCCTCCTGCGCATCCTCATCCACTGTGCCCTCCACACCAGTCACAAGCTGGAAGCACTGCAGCACTGCCTCGGCGAAGCGGCAACAGGCTGTGCTGAAGCTAATCTGCATAGGTGACAAACCCCACAATGCAGAAGAGCTGTGGACAGCTCTGAAACAGCAGGCAGATCACTGGCTCACACCTCTGAACCTAAAGCCAGGAAAGGTCGTTTGTGACAATGGCCGGAACCTGGTGGCGGCTTTGAGGCGAGGCCAGCTGACACATGTTCCATGCGTGGCCCATGTGCTCAACCTCGTGGTTCAGCGGTTTATAAAGTCATACCCAGAGCTGTCTGATCTGCTGGTAAAAGTTCGCCGCCTGTCTGCACATTTTCGAAAGTCACCTACTGCTTCAGCCGGCCTTGCCGGCTTTCAGCGCCGTTTGCATCTTCCGGCTCACAGACTGGTGTGTGATGTCCCCACGCGTTGGAATTCAACTCTGCACATGTTGGTCAGGATATGTGAGCAGAAGAGGGCAGTTGTTGAGTACCTGCATCACCTAAGCCGTCGGGAAATGGGTCAAACTCCACACATAACACCTGAGGAGTGGAGATGGATGTCAGACCTATGTACCATCCTCCAAAACTTTGAGGACTCCACCAAGATGGTGAGTGGTGATGACGCCATTATTAGCGTCACCATACCGCTACTCTGCCTTCTAAAACGGTCCCTTTTGAAAAACAAACATGATGCATTGCAGGCGGAGCGCGATGAGTTGCAGCAAGAAACAGTAGTGGGTGTGGGTGATAACACACAGCCCAGCCTCGTCTCATCACAACGTGCAGTGGAGGACTATGACGAGGAGGAGGATGAAGACATGGAGCAACTCTCCGGCCAAATTGAGGATATGACATGCACACCAGTCATATCCTCGATTCAGCGTGGCTGGCCAGAGGACAGGGTAGATGAGGAGGAGGAGGAGGAGGAGGAGGAGGAGGACAGCATGTTCAGTCATCTTGTTGGTCAGGCTACTGAAGTCCTGGCTGTTAAGAGTCTGGCGCACATGGCTGACTTTATGGTAAGCTGCCTGTCTCGTGACCCTCGCGTTAAGAACATCTTGGCCGACAATCATTACTGGTTGGTAACACTGTTAGACCCACGCTACAAGGAGAACTTTTTGTCTCTTATTCCCGTGGATGAGAGGTCAACCAAAATGCAGCAGTTTCGGAAGGCCATACTCACGGAAGTAGGCAAAGCATTCCCCTCACAAAACGCTAGCGGCATAGGTCAGGAATCAGTGGACAACCGAGGCGTACAGCCGAGAGAGGCACAAGTCCAATCCGCCAGAGGTAGGGGAACAGTCTTTAAGATGTGGGACAGTTTTCTCAGCCCCTCACGTACCACAGCCCCTGAGGTGCGGGGTAGTGCCACAAGAAATCCTAAGTTTGCCCAGATGCTGAAGGAGTACCTTGCAGATCGAACAACTGTACTCCGACATTCCTCTGTGCCTTACAATTATTGGGTATCCAAGCTGGACACGTGGCATGAATTGGCTCTCTACGCCTTGGAAGTCCTGGCCTGCCCTGCTGCTAGCGTTTTGTCAGAGCGTGTTTTTAGTGCCGCAGGTGGAATCATTACAGATAAACGCACCCGCCTGTCAACTGAAAATGCTGACAGGCTGACTCTGATAAAGATGAACAAGGGTTGGATTGGGCCAGACTTCACCACACCACCAGCAAATGAGAGCGGAATTTAAAGTTTGCCATGTACCTCCACTCACCCATGGGTACACTTCTCGACTTTGGATAATCGCTGGACTGCTCCTCCTTCTCCTCATGCGCCATCATGATGACCGTTACAATAGTTAGGTCTTTGTTTCAGGTATACCCCCAGTGGTAAATTTTTTCGCCCATTCTTTGCAGAATGGACATTACAACGACAGGAGACCCGCTCCTTTGCAATGGGAACAATGTTTTGAGGCCCTCATGCACGTCTCTACCCAGGGACAACGTGTAGCCTCCCAATTTTTGGCTGCCCTGCCTAAGGGCTATACTGAAATACACCCACTTCCTTAAAATGGACAATTAATGTTTTGAGGCCCTCATGCACGTCTCTACCCAGGGACAATGTGGAGCCTCCCAATTTTTGGGTGCCCTGGCAAAGGGCTATACTGAAATAGACCCACTTCCTTACAATGGGCACTTCAGGTTTAAAGGCCATCATGCACGTCTCTACCCAGGGACAATGTGGAGCCTCCCAATTTTTGGCTGCCCTGCCTAAGGGCTATACTGAAATACACCCACTTCCTTAAAATGGACACTTAATGTTTTGAGGCCCTCATGCACGTCTCTACCCAGGGACAACGTGTAGCCTCCCAATTTTTGGCTGCCCTGCCTAAGGGCTATACTGAAATACACCCACTTCCTTAAAATGGACACTTAATGTTTTGAGGCCCTCATGCACGTCTCTACCCAGGGACAATGTGGAGCCTCCCAATTTTTGGCTGCCCTGGCAAAGGGCTATACTGAAATAGACCCACTTCCTTACAATGGGCACTTCAGGTTTAAAGGCCATCATGCACGTCTCTACCCAGGGACAATGTGGAGCCTCCCAATTTTTGGCTGCCCTGCCTAAGGGCTATACTATAATACACCCACTTCCTGACAATGGACACTTAATGTTTTGAGGCCCTCATGCACGTCTCTACCCAGGGACAATGTGGAGCCTCCCAATTTTTGGCTGCCCTGGCAAAGGGCTATACTGAAATAGACCCACTTCCTTACAATGGGCACTTCAGGTTTAAAGGCCATCATGCACGTCTCTACCCAGGGACAATGTGGAGCCTCCCAATTTTTGGCTGCCCTGCCTAAGGGCTATACTGAAATACACCCACTTCCTTAAAATGGACACTTAATGTTTTGAGGCCCTCATGCACGTCTCTACCCAGGGACAACGTGTAGCCTCCCAATTTTTGGCTGCCCTGCCTAAGGGCTATACTGAAATACACCCACTTCCTTAAAATGGACACTTAATGTTTTGAGGCCCTCATGCACGTCTCTACCCAGGGACAATGTGGAGCCTCCCAATTTTTGGCTGCCCTGGCAAAGGGCTATACTGAAATAGACCCACTTCCTTACAATGGGCACTTCAGGTTTAAAGGCCATCATGCACGTCTCTACCCAGGGACAATGTGGAGCCTCCCAATTTTTGGCTGCCCTGCCTAAGGGCTATACTATAATACACCCACTTCCTGACAATGGACACTTAATGTTTTGAGGCCCTCATGCACGTCTCTACCCAGGGACAATGTGGAGCCTCCCAATTTTTGGCTGCCCTGGCAAAGGGCTATACTGAAATAGACCCACTTCCTTACAATGGGCACTTCAGGTTTAAAGGCCATCATGCACGTCTCTATCCAGGGACAATGTGGAGCCTCCCAATTTTTGGCTGCCCTGCCTAAGGGCTATACTGAAATACACCCACTTCCTTAAAATGGACACTTAATGTTTTGAGGCCCTCATGCACGTCTCTACCCAGGGACAATGTGGAGCCTCCCAATTTTTGGCTGCCCTGGCAAAGGGCTATACTGAAATAGACCCACTTCCTTACAATGGGCACTTCAGGTTTAAAGGCCATCATGCACGTCTCTACCCAGGGACAATGTGGAGCCTCCCAATTTTTGGCTGCCCTGCCTAAGGGCTATACTATAATACACCCACTTCCTGACAATGGACACTTAATGTTTTGAGGCCCTCATGCACGTCTGTATGCAGGGGCATTGGTGAACCTCACAATTTAGGACTGCCCTGGCAAAGGAAAATACTACAAAGACTCACTTCCTCAAAATGGGCACATTAGACTCAAGAGGCCTTCATGTACGTCTCTTCTCAGGGACATCGGAGTGCCACACAATGTTTTCACGTAAAATCTTTCATGTATTGATCTCAAAAAGTAACATACACCAGATCTATCTCACTATTGGGTATGTGCCCTTAACATTTCCGCCATGAAAAATCATTTTGGGGTCATTTTGGAAGGTTTTCTGGTGAGTCCGTAAAAATGGCGTAAAACGCGGACAAAATTGTTCACAGCTGTGACTTTTGAGTGATAAATGCTTCAAGGGGTCTTCCCCATGCTGTTGCCATGTCATTTGAGCACTCTTCTGAGACTTTTGTGACATTTTTAGGGTTTCTCCATGCTGCCGGGAGGTCATTTCACAAAAATACTCGGGTCTCCCATAGGATAACATTGGGCTCGTTGCTCGGGCCGAGTACACGAGTATCTTGGGAGGCTCGGCCCGAGCTTCGAGCACCCGAGCTTTTTAGTACTCGCTCATCACTAGTGATTATAATCCTTTATATGATTATTCTTATTTAATTCATTTTTTTAGCATAGATATTTTGAGAGATAAATTGTAAGGAGCTGTTTCTACTGATATAATTTTATAAAAATCTACTTCTAAACTTGCATGAAAAATAAAAGTTTCATGATACCATTGTTAAACATAATACGTGTTAAACAATCAGAAAAGGGTCTTGCTGTGAATTACGGAATAATTGGTAGTCAAAATTAAACTTATATCTATCTCTAGGGGAATGGCTATTATACCCCTATTTGGCAGATTAGCATATGCCTCTTCACAACAAATCTGATTATTTTGATACTACCAAAACCATTTGGCCTGAGGTCCACCCATATGTCTTTTTCCAAAAAGGAAACAGAAAAAGGATGTATTTTCTCATTTTCAAGGGATATGTGTTTTACAATGACTGGTGTGAATCCAATTGGCTCTTCCTTCTAACTTCACAAAAGTGAGTGTGGACAGCAGGAATTGGAATGGACCGGAAACTCTGGGCTCCAGGATTTACCTGACGGGTCATTGTCCATAACCAGATCTCTAGGCTTCAAATCATGAGTCCCTTCTAGACTGGATCTGGAATGGAAGAAAATTCCTGCTTGTGCAGAGAAGTTATCTTATTATGTAAACTTTGCACATAACAGAACAAGTCATCATACTTCAAAATAATAACTTGAAGAAAATAGAATCCTTTATTTCCTGTCCTCCTGAAGATTAGCTTAAACAGGGTCAATCCTGTCTTCCTTTTTGGGGTATGTCTTACAGAAAACAAAGCAAGTGGTCTCTGCTATTGCTTTCTGTATCTTCAGCTTCAATGTTCCATTCAACCATTCCACCTTGCTCTACTCTGTGGGTGGTAAAGGGTGTGGAAAGCTTGCTCTACTCCTAAGGAGGTGAGTATTTCTTATACGACCTCTGCAGTTAAGTGGGTACCTCTGTTATTCTCTACCACCACAGGGACCCCATACCTACAGAAAAACTCAGCTAGAAGTTTTTTAGCAGTTGTTTTGGATATCAGCTATACCTCGGGCCATCCTGTCAACAGGTCAATACAAACCAACACGTATTCATAAGTGCCTACTTTAGGTAACTGTATCTAGTCTATTTGTAGCCTTTGGAAAGGATATTGACTTTTAAATTTGCTCATCTTAGATGGTTTTACTACTTGACCTACATTATGCTGAGCACACACAAGACATGATTGGATGTATTTTGCTGCCAACGTACTAAATTCAGGTGGTACCTAGGTAGTCTTCATCAGGTCACACATAGCTGTTTTGGAGACTTGGGTTGGGGAATGCACTAGCATAGCCATATGGTAATACAAACTTCCCTCCTTTTGCCATTGCCCATGCTCCCTGTGCTCTGCTCCCATTTTTAACCACTTTTTTCTTTCCTCCTCAGTTTGTGACTGAAGCTTGAAAAGAAGCCTAAGACTTACTGGCCCCGTTGCTTTTGTTTGAGCTAGCTGTTAAAACTTCAAAAAACCGAGGGATCCTTCAGAGCTGCCTCTTTAGCTTCCTGATCTGCTAGTACACTACCCTTTTCTTGTGATTTTTTGGCACACGTATGTGCCTTCTCTTTGATTATGGTCACCCTGCTAGGTTTTTGTCAGTGCTTCCTTCAGTTCCATTCTTGCCTAAATGTTCATAATGGGCTTTCCCATTGCCTTGAGGAAAGATCTAGCTTTCCATATTTGTCCATAGTCATGTGATATGCCGAATTCAAATCTGCTATCAGTATAAATGTTAGTAGTTAGTACCTAGTATACAAGCTTCAGCAAGGACCTTCAACTCTGCTTCCTGAGCTGACGTGTGTGCTGGAAGTGGCCTTGCTTGTATGACTGCACGTTGCATAGAAATTGCATCTTACCTTGCTTTTTGTGAAGTGAACGCTTTATATGTCCATTCTAGGAGATGTTACATCGAAGCAGACTGGATAGAAGTAGTAGTTGTTGTCCAGCCCATGCAGGAACACCAAATCAACTGTGAGTGCAATGGAGCCACTAGAGTTGAAGTGCAAGTCTACATTAGAGATGATATACAAAATGAGCACATAGAATCAAGAGACGGGACACCTATGTAGTGTTATAGGAAAAAGATTCTACTTTATTGGAATGCAATCTGGGTTTATGCACACCCTTGAGCTTGAAGAAAGAAGTCTACATTCAGGTATTGCATGGTTTCAGATAAAATACAGTGTGGGCACCATTGACCGACTAGAGTTGATGTGCAAGGCCAAATTAGAGGTGATATCATAAACGAGCTTGGAGAATCAAGAGACAGGACAACTGTGTAGTGTTCTTCAAAATGATTCTACTTTACTTGAATGCAAGCAGGGTTTATACACCCCCGGACCATGAAAAAAGGAGGCTACATTCTGTGCCAGATAGAATGCTATGGTTATACATGTTTTCTGAAGAGATGTGTTTTAATTTTTGTATATAGCTCAGTTCCTCAGGCATTTAGGAGCAATTGGGAAATGCGTAGACGAGGTGTATTGTAAAGGTGCTACTTGGTAGATTTGAAACATCAAATGGAGACATAGAACACAACATGATCTCCCATAACAGTATTCACATTATTTATAAACATTTAAAAAAGTCTGGTAATTTCTTAAGACGCACTCCAAACTTCATTATAGTGAGATGGGACTTTTTTTTTTAAATTAACTGTTAAAAACAAACAAAGTTACTTTAGAGTTTTTTTCTGACATTAGAAATTGCAAAATGTTGCCTTTTTTAGCCTCCTCTTAATTGTCTACTAGGTTTTTCCTTTTTTGAGAATTTTGTGTCAAAGTTTTGGGACATAGACAGGGATGAATTTGATTTTCGTATGGTGTAGTTAGTTTTCACAATTAGTAAAAAAGGAACAAAAGCCTTTTTTCCTGTTTTAGTTATCCACTAAAACTGTATTATTTTCTTGTGGTGAATATATTAAAGTGGCAGATATATTTAATGCAGAGAGATTAGTTTCATGTGCAGAAAAATAATAAACCTCAAGACATTCCTCCTGAGGTGTAGGAGGTGATGAACTCACTGGTGATCCAAGAGATCCAAGGAATTTGTCACGGGGTATGTAATGACAGAACAGGGGCCCCTAGACTGGCCCTCAGACCCGAGACCCTGCGCTGTACCTTATCTCAGAGGTAGACTTGATGGTAGCCAGGTCTGAGCCCCCTAGCAAGACCCTGACTCGTGTCTGAGCCCTGATCTTACTCCCACTCTCCCTACCCTTGGGGCTGGTCAAAAATCACAACAACAAAACCCCACAAAAAATGACACGGACAAGGGAGAATGAAAACTCGTACGCACTGCACTCAAACACACAGGAGAGACAATATGCGTACAGGGGTACAAATAAAAGGGAAGGAAGTAAACACACACATCAGGGGTCCATACCAGTCAAAATTGATACACAGATCACCATTAAAAGGATCACCACTAAGACCAGAATTGCTGGAGCTATGCTGAAGCTATAATCGGCACCTACTGGAGGAAAGTCATGCCTTAAATACGAAGAAGACAGCTGCATGTGGCAATTAGTAACCTGAGCTCTTAGTTCTTACTCGCCAGTCTGCAGCAATTATCTACTGCAGTACTGAAGACCAGTTAACCTGAATCAGCCAATACCCAGCTCTGGCTATACAATTCATAAGCCTCAGGTTGCTTGTCAGACCCTGTAGTGTGAACCAAGTGTGACGCCGCCGTGCCACCAAGCGTGTGCAGAGCTGAACTTTGCATGACAAAATTAATAGGGTTAGAGGTATGGGATGAACAGGTTGGTGAAGGTAAAGGAATAGTGGGTGTGAGCTGTATAGTATCCCTTTTCTTCATTTCCTTTTTTTGATTTTATTAATTTGCTCTCTGATGTCTCAAATGTTAAAGGAAAACGAGCAATTGCATTAGAATCAGGGAGGGGTTGTTGTGTGTTATTAATTGAAATATAAAGGAGTGGGTTAAGGTGCAGTGAGGTTAGAATGCCGTTTTTTCCTGAGAATGGTAAAGACACCTTTTGTATAGTGATATATGCGGTTAAAGAACACATTCCCTTTCAAATATTTCTGATCGCGTGATGTATTGGTGTTTGGATTAGAACAAGGGTTAGTGGCAAATCAGTCTTTTTCATTATGTGATAGGATGTATCACAAGTTTTTTTGTATACAGTATTACTACTATTATTTTTAAGATCATTTCTGTCCCTATTTATTAATTTTTATATTCTGATGATGGTGGTGTACTCAACCTTTAATAATATAGAAGAAAGGTTTGTATTTATTTTCTTATAGTAATGCAAATGGTAGTAACTGTTCCATTAAATTTATAATTTTACTTGCTGCCTGATCAGCCATATTGGTATGTATTACATATAAATAGTGATGGGCGACAATTAAAATTCTTGAGTGTTCATTACACATTCTAATTGTCACAATTCTCTGTGCAGAGCATCTCACAGACCTGGAGATGGTCTGCGGCACTTACAGATCTGGCAGTGTGTCCATTCCGTGTGCAGAGCATCTTGCAATTGGAAATGCACTGCAGTGCTTACAGATCTGATAATGTGTCTATTCCTTTGTGCAGAGTATCTTGCCCTTTGAGATGCTCTGCGGCACCGTCCTTGATAATGAACTAGCAGCTTGGTCACTATACTGGAGTCCAGGTTGGTTCTGGGAGGTTACTGTTCCATCTTCTGGGTAATTGCTCAGGCTTCTTTAGTGAGCATGCTCCCCCAGAACTCTGCCAGTTGTATTCTTTGGCTCTGCTATGACGACATAGTTTGTGTGCCTGCTGTATTCTGATCTTTGTATTCTGACCCTGTACTGTTATTGGACATCCCTCTGTCCGCTCTCGATTCCTGTCGTGCATTCCTGTCTTGGACCCTGGACCATTATCTGACTACATCTTTGCTTGCTCCCTTTTACTACTACGTGCTCTTCTGGTATTGTGACCCTCAGATTGTGCCCTGACTACGTCTCTGTTTACCCCTTATGATTATACGTGATCTCCTGTAACTAGATCCCGGATCTCTTGACTACCCTTCCGTTCATGTGACCCCCGTAAGGTAGTGACAAGTGTTACGCTAATAGGACGGTGTATAACCTTAAAATCTCAATTTTATTATATTAAATATAAAATGTCATTTAACAATCATATGTGTCAACCATGGAGTCATCAGAAATATCACACTGGACATATCATTATGCCAAAATTATTACAGTAATAACCAGCTGCCTAATCACATAACCAGTATCTAACCCTATAACAGTTATAGTCATTCTATGCAATTTACACATTTATATAGAATATGTGGTGTTAGCAAAATTTGCCCCCACTGGGTGCTCCCATTAGAGCAATATTTAAGTCCCCCAGAAATGTCTATTGCAAATCTATGTTTAGTGTTATGGGCTCAGCGTTTAACATAAGGGTACTCCCCCCTGCACCAGTCGCTGAATCACCTGTTATTAAAGATCTAAATGCAGCGTTTTACTGACCTGAATGCTTTAATGGTTGGCCTGAATGTCCTTTATCCCGACGCGCGTTTCCCACGTCTTCAGGGGACGTGTGTGACGTCCCTAACGAACGACCATTAACGATCAAAATGACTTACCTTATCGTTGATCGTTGACGCGTCGTTCTATTCCCAATTATCATTGCTGTTGGGCCAGATTCCTTCTTAAAAATGCCAATGGGATGAAAGTCATCACTGAGTGCTATATAAGATGAAGCAGATGGGGGCTAAAAGTTGGGTACTAGCATCTGCATGCTGGAAATTACTATATATAGAAGTTATGTAATACAATTAATAGTAATCAATTTTTTTTTTACACATATTGAATATTATGAACAATCTGATACTGCTCTTATCCCAGACGTTCTAGTTCTAAATTTATGGACATTTCTGATAGGCACTTTACGAAAGTATAAAAACAGGCCTATGGCTTGCATACCAGGGCTACCTATTAATAAAATTAGATGACTAATGATAATGCATTTTCACCTATTTCTATAATAGATTGTTCGGGGATGTATTTCAGCTGCTGCAGTACATCTGCCTTCACAGTCTATGGCATCATCATCATAACCAAACTGTTAGCATTTCAATTAGAGCAATTTGTTAAAGCTAATTCAGTGTGTATGGAGAGATACAGTGAAGCTTTGAAGGTAATTTTCAGCTTCAAAACAAGTTAACGCACAGTCACCTGTTCACCTTACCCTCTCATGGGCATTTCCAAAGGAAAAATATATCCGCGACAGTTCCTTGTTTATTTTCAGATTGGCGCACTGTTTGCCACTACTGACCTTGCAAGCAGAATCAAGCCTTCCAGAGTCCGTGACCTTGCAGTCATTAAAATCTAATCACACACTGGGCAGACTTCCATATTCATTAGGAATAGAAGAAGATAGATTTGAACATGCTTTTGAAGTGACCAATACATTCATCAGCCAATTTCCTTTCCTTCTAAACAATCTTAGCCTAGTTAGGAATATTAATTGATTAATTGATACTGAAAGTCTTTTGCGCAAAAACATTAGCATAACAATATTAAAACGCAATATGTTTTGCATGCAAAATAGTTTTTTTAAATAGAAAATCTGAAACATGAAAATTTCACAGCAGATCATATGAAAAAGCAAAGAAGGGAGAACAAGAACTCTGAGCCTGTGAATAGAAAGGTGGGTCTCACAGTATTTTATGGTGGTCTTATAAACTACATTAACGCAAACTGAACCTTTTGGTTTTTGCATAATTCACTGATTATTTAATGTGTTATAATTCCCCTTCCACTGAAAGTCCTCATACGTATGTCTATTTCTCACATGCCTGTTCTAGGCATGTTTAAAGCCAGCTTTACACGCTGCAATATATCTTACGATGTGTCGGCGGGGTCACGTCGTAAGTGACGCACATCCGGCATCGTAAGGTACATTGCAGTGTGTGACACCTACGTGCGATTGCGATTGAACGAAAATCCGTTCATCGCATACACGTCGTCCATTCCTCATGAATTGAACATGAGGTTGTTCAATGTTCCCGAGGCAGCACACATCGCAGTGTGTTACACCCCGGGAACATTGAACAAATCTTACCTGCGTCCTGTGGCTCTCGGCTGGTAATGCGGAAGGAAAGAGGTGGGCGGGATGTTTACGTCCCGCTCATCTCCGCCCCTCCGCCCCTATTGGCCGGCTGCCGCGTGACGTCGATGTGATGCCGAACGTCCCTCCCACTCCAGGAAGTGGACGTCCGCCGCCCACATCGAGGTCGTATGGACGGGTAAGTACGTGTAATGGGGGTTAATCGTTTGTGCGGCACGTTCAACAAATTGAACGTGCCACACATACGATGGGGACGTTGCAAAACGCATACGATATCGTATGCGAAATTGCAACGTGTAAAGCAGGCTTAAGGCTATGACCGCACTTTGTGTCGTCCTAGTTGCATTTATAAACACACATTTTGGAATTAATTGATTTAGCCAAAGTTGCCTTTTTCAGAAATTTAGCGCTAAAAACGCATGCGTATTTACCGCGTTTTAGATGCGTTTTCAGCGCTTTTTACATGCTTTTTCCCTTGCGTTTTGGCAGATGCATTTTGAACATCAAGACACTGCTAAATAAAGATGAAATAGTCAAACAGAATGAAAAAAGAGAAAAAAAAGCAAAACATAATTTTTGAATTATTTTAGAAAATAGTTATATTTCATGAAATTATAGCGGTTTTATAATATTTATTGCTAAAATAGCAATAAAATCCTAATTTTCAAAAATTTAATTGTCGGACTATGTGTGTGTGTGTAAAGGGACATATTATTCCATTATTTTAATGTCTGAAAAGCATGCGTTTTTGAAGTAAAAAACGCAGTGTTTCTGCACCTAAAAAGCAGGCAAAACGCAGGAATTTTGATGTTTGTTGCTTTTTGATACTTCTCATTGACTTCAATGTTAGCAAAACGCTGCAGAAATGGCAAAAACAATTGACATGCTGCTTCTTTGAACGCATGGTTTTTGCCAAAAATTATGCAAATTAAACGCAGCGTTTTAAAATGCAAAGTGCGGTCTAGAAATCTACATTTTCCATATATTATTATGGAAAAGCAAACCGCATGCCTTTTGGCATGAAAACGCTGCAGTTCAAAACGGACCTAAAAAGCAGCTGAAACACAGGTGGAACAAGTGTGCCCGCTATTAAGGAAAATACATATTCACTGGTCCCCCCATGCCCATATTTCCACTCACCTCTAAGTGCTGGTTTCAGTGCAGAGGGGAGGGCAGAATTATTGGCGTCGCAGGCAGTGAATATTAATTCTCTTTTACAGCGGGCACACATATTAGCCCCCAGCCACCGCTGCAGCCTGCCCCTGCCTCCTGTGACCCTACTCCACCGCAGCTGCCACCCACCAGACAAGCAAGCTAGGCATGACTATAGTATGCACCTCTCAATTTCATTCCAAATTTTTAGGGAAAAAAGTGCATTTTATACAGTAGTTACCATGGCAAACAATAAACACAAAAAACCATTGAGGAATTGCACTTTTTTTTTTGAAGTTTTAACGCACTTGGAATTGTTTGCATATTTTGCAGTAAAATATGTGGTAAAATTAATGGTTTCAAGTACAACTCGACCCCCAAAAAACAAGCTCTCATATAGACTATGTGGAAGAAAAAAATAAAAAAGTTATGGCTCTTTAAAGAAAGGGAGGAAAAAACAAAAATGAAAAAAATGTTAAATTGCCCAGGGGTGAAAGGGTTAAATTCCTTTTAAGTCTTAAAATGGCACCAGGAGGGCTCCCTGCCGGCTTAATTCTTTGGATGCTTATGATGGGTTTACTAACAAACATAAAAAATAATCGTATCTGTAAAATGTAAGTAGGGTTTTGGTACCTCCTTAATTCCTAAAGTTGTAGACAGTTATCAGGCAGGCAAAACTTACAAAGCATTAAGTTCAACATTTCCACTAGTGATCACCCTAGTGACCACATAACATAAGACAAGAAGTGTTTTCATAGGGATTTCAGATCCCCAGGATGGTGCGTAATAATTCAAATTAAACTTTTTTTTGTTTAAAAATAGACTTCAGTATGTAGTATATATGATCTCTTTGTTAAAAATTACATTTAAGTAGATAATCCTATGAAAAACTTCTTTTTGCTGACTCTCCAGTTTCTAAAACCTATTTTTTTTAACATTTCTAGGTAACTTGTAATTAATATAAGGAGTCCTGTGTCCAGAATCCCCATCTCTCGGTCACAATATAAGTGACTACAAAGAGCTTCTCTCTCTGGAGGAACCATCCTGTATGACACTGTGGCGCACCGGACTAGCCAGGTCGTCACAGGAAACACACAAACACCCCCACCCACATTAGACAGTAACATTAGCCAAACACAAAATCCTTGTTGCCTCCCTCTGTCACGCTCCCCGGCTCCCGTGTCCCGCTCCCCGGTCCCCCGCTCCACAGCCTCCATGCTCCTTCACCTGCGTCCTCCAGGCGACCCGGTCCCCGCTCCCGGCGCCCGTCTGCGACGCTGAGCCAGCCCGGCACTCCTGCCTCCTGTGCACCGGTTCCTGCTCTGGCTTCTGGCACCCGGGCCTCGCGCATGCGCATTAGGGCGTGCGGTCATTGACCCTCTCTTAAATGGCCAGCGTCCTCCAACAGGATATTGAAGACTCAGGTACAGGGTATATAAGGGGTTCCTTTCCAAGTGGGCGGGGCCTGTTCTTCGTGTTTAGTAAGCTAGGAGTCAGGTCCCCCTGTGCCTTGTCCCATACTTACCTATCTGTCTTGTAGAGCCGCTCCTGCCTCGCCAACCGGTCCTGACGGTTCCAGAACTCCGGTGGTGGCCGTCTGCAGGAGTGGTGAAGCAACGTGGAACCAAAGGACCGGGGTCGGGCATTGGCCGGGGAGCAAAGTGAAGCCAGCACACACAGGCAGGGCCATCGAACCCCGACCAGGCTTGGAGCTGCAATAGTCAAATCCGAGTGTGACCGGAACCCCAGGGGTTTCCTAACAGCCAAAGACCCGATAGAAGGCAACCGTCTGCACCGTGAGGGTATACAGCTACCGCCTTAGGCTAGAGACCCAAGGGCCAGTGCCTGCAGGCAAACGGGCTCCTCCGGCATCCATACACCGGGGAGCGGACTACCGTTGGGGATCCATCGTAGTCAAACAAGTACATCAAGGTGCAGGGAAAGACAGCCGCCATCACCTGTCTGGGGAGAGACACTGCAGCTGGCTGCGGGACCCGTCCATCCAGCCGTTTGGTTTACCGAGGACTTTGTGCATCTCTTACTGAGTGAGTACACCCGTGCCATCCGGCACCACGCCACGCTTTCCCTGCAACCCTGCACCTCACCTACCCTGTCTCCCCGACTCACCACCGGGCCCCGGGACCACCAACCTCTACACATGGAAGGGGAAAACAACATCCCAGCTGCTCCCTACCATCGCTCCCGGGATCGCCATCACCAGCAGCGGTGGTGCCCATCTTCACCACAACCCATGGGTGGCGTCACGGACTAAATCCCCCAAACCAACCACCCCTTTCACTCACGGGCAAGGAGCGCCGCTCGAGTCCCCGGATCCGGCCCACCGCTCGAGCCACTGAGCAGCAACAGCCGCAGCAGCGCCGGACCTGAGCGTTAGCGAGCATGCAGCAGCGGCGGCATCCTCCCTAGTCACCCCCCCTGGAGCCAGACAGCCACACCAGTGGGCGTGGCCAGGTGGTTGGTGCACACCCACCAAGGGGTCTAGACAGCCCAGGGCGGGAAAACAGTGAGTTCAGGTGCCAGGGTAGGAGCCCTGGTGCCTTGGCTAGGAGGCAGACGGTGGTCTCCGTTGGCAGGAGATGGGAAGACGGCTCGGTGGAACCGAGGTGGACCGGGACAAGGTTGTAGCCCGCCGGTACCGACACGGGGAACCGACCTGGAAACCATAGCACAAAGGGGGGTACTCGGACCCTGAAGCCAGCAGCCGGAACCAACCAGACTGGTCAATTAACTGATTGAGGCCAGGATTATAGGTCCTGTTCCACCCAAAGTCCCTCATAGAAGACAACAGCCCACCAATTTGGGATACCGCCAAGGCCCAGAGATCCCACGGGCCAGCGTCTGTGGGCAAGGGCTCCTTAGGCCACATCCAGCCAGGAGCGGACTCCTGAAGTTTCAGGCACAGGCAATCCAACATTCAAAAAGGTGAAGGAGAAAGACAGAGACCACCAGCCAGGTGGGGAACCAGAACGCAGCCGGCTGCAGGCACCGACCACCATCACCTTGGTTTACCAGAGTCTCGTGTGTTTTCTTAATAGTGACTACATCAACACACTCTGCGGCCACTATCACCCCGCACCAAATCCCAACGGGTTCCGGGGCCACCATCCTTACCCACGGAGGGGTTAACAACTTGCTGCGCAACATCGTCCCCGCATGACTCACAACAGCAGCAGTGGTGTCCCACCTCACCACACACCGTGGGTGGCGTAACAAATTCACTACGGTCTAGCCCGTACATCTACGTCCCCATTTATTTTCGGCGTACCCGTGAGGCCCCCAGGTCCGGAGGTCCTCCAGCCACCTCCCCCCCTGAAGGCCCGGACCCGAGCAGCGGCGGCTGCTGGTGCGGGGCGGCACTTATACAGTTAGGTCCAGAAATATTTGGACAGTGACACAAGTTTTGTTATTTTAGCTGTTTACAAAAACATGTTCAGAAATACAATTATATATATAATATGGGCTGAAAGTGCACACTCCCAGCTGCAATATGAGAGTTTTCACATCCAAATCGGAGAAAGGGTTTAGGAATCATAGCTCTGTAATGCATAGCCTCCTCTTTTTGAAGGGACCAAAAGTAATTGGACAAGGGACTCTAAGGGCTGCAATTAACTCTGAAGGCGTCTCCCTCGTTAACTTGTAATCAATGAAGTAGTTAAAAGGTCTGGGGTTGATTACAGGTGTGTGGTTTTGCATTTGGAAGCTGTTGCTGTGACCAGACAACATGCGGTCTAAGGAACTCTTAATTGAGGTGAAGCAGAACATCCTGAGGCTGAAAAAAAAGAAAAAATCCATCAGAGAGATAGCAGACATGCTTGGAGTAGCAAAATCAACAGTCGGGTACATTCTGAGAAAAAAGGAATTGACTGGTGAGCTTGGGAACTCAAAAAGGCCTGGGCGCCAACGGATGACAACAGTGGTGGATGATCGCCGCATACTTTCTTTGATGAAGAAGAACCCGTTCACAACATCAACTGAAGTCCAGAACACTCTCAGTGAAGAAGGTGTATCTGTCTCTAAGTCAACAGTAAAGAGAAGACTCCATGAAAGTAAATACAAAAGGTTCACATCTAGATGCAAACCATTCATCAATTCCAAAAATAGACAGGCCAGAGTTAAATTTGCTGAAAAACACCTCATGAAGCCAGCTCAGTTCTGGAAAAGTATTCTATGGACAGATGAGACAAAGATCAACCTGTACCAGAATGATGGGAAGAAAAAAGTTTGGAGAAGAAAGGGAACGGCACATGATCCAAGGCACACCACATCCTCTGTAAAACATGGTGGAGGCAACGTGATGGCATGGGCATGCATGGCTTTCAATGGCACTGGGTCACTTGTGTTTATTGATGACATAACAGCAGACAAGAGTAGCCGGATGAATTCTGAAGTGTACCGGGATATACTTTCAGCCCAGATTCAGCCAAATGCCGCAAAGTTGATCGGATGGCGCTTCATAGTACAGATGGACAATGACCCCAAACATACAGCCAAAGCTACCCAGGAGTTCATGAGTGCAAAAAAGTGGAACATTCTGCAATGGCCAAGTCAATCACCAGATCTTAACCCAATTGAGCATGCATTTCACTTGCTCAAATCCAGACTTAAGACGGAAAGACCCACAAACAAGCAAGACCTGAAGGCTGCGGCTGTAAAGGCCTGGCAAAGCATTAAGAAGGAGGAAACCCAGCGTTTGGTGATGTCCATGGGTTCCAGACTGAAGGCAGTGATTGCCTCCAAAGGATTCACAACAAAATATTGAAATTAAAAATATTTTGTTTGGGTTTGGTTTATTTGTCCAATTACTTTTGACCTCCTAAAATGTGGAGTGTTTGTAAAGAAATGTGTACAATTCCTACAATTTCTATCAGATATTTTTGTTCAAACCTTCAAATTAAACGTTACAATCTGCACTTGAATTCTGTTGTAGAGGTTTCATTTCAAATCCAATGTGGTGGCATGCAGAGCCCAACTCGCGAAAATTGTGTCACTGTCCAAATATTTCTGGACCTAACTGTATGTGTGTTTGTGTATGTGCATATGCTCTGAGTATAGGTCATGCTAGGTACGAGAAAAAACCTAGCGAGCGGGAAGGGAACCCCTGCATCTAGGGAAGGGGGAAATGGTGACCCCTTACAAACCTACAGCTGGTCCCTGACCACCTTAGATAGGTTCCGCATCTATGCGCTGAGCTGGATACCTGACTCTAGGTATCCCTAGTTCTGCAACCTACATAGAGAATGGGTTGGGTGAGCTCATCATCAACCCCACGAAACGCTAAAGGAAAACACAAGGGGAACACATGGGGGAAAAAGCATGAACCACTTATCCACAGATGACAAAGGCAGTTCAGCAACCTTCAGCAACGATACTACAGGTGAGTATAAACCCCCTGCTTGCAACCAGATCTAGAATTAACTGAATAATATCACCAGCACCAGTCCAAGGAAGATGGAAGTATTTAAGCAGCATGAGAATACAGATGTTCAGCAGCTGGGTGGAAGGTGAGCTCCTGCTTGGTCCAATAGGGGGAGACAAGAAAATCTAGCAGGAAAGCTACTTATACCAATGAATACTGACTGACAGCAAGGACAATAGAAAATAAGGGAGCACTTTGCACAGTAAAACGCTGTGACCTTCTATAGCCAGAAACCACATAACTGTCTGTCACCCGTCATACACCCATGACAATATACATGTGTGTGTATACATATCTGTGTTTGTGTGTGTGCATATGCTTTGTCAATACTTGTGTGTGTGCTATGTGTGTGTATATACATGTATGTGTAGCATACAGTGTTTGTGTCCCATACTGTGTGTATGTAGCGTCCACATTTATAAATGTGCAGATGAGAGTAACTAAGTATAAACATGTCCACAATCTCCTAATGAAAGAGCAAAATGCTGCTGGTTCATTGGGAGATTGGATTGTTTATGGTGGAATAAAATCCTTGTTCTCTGCAGCACATCACCCGGTGCAAACTGCAGATGTGCTGCTGATAACATGATACTATAGGGGAAAGATTAATCTACTAGTGATCATTCTGTCTCCATCATTCTTCCTTATCCTGTGTAAGGCTATGTGTCCACGTTGCTTTTTACCTGCTTTTTACCTGCATTTTTGCTGCTTTTTCAACTGCAGCGTTTAGGGTATGTGTGCACGTGTGCGTATTACATGCAGTTACGCTGCGTTCTGCACCACAGCGTAACTGCATGCGTCCTGCGTCCCCTGCACAATCTATGGAGATTGTGCAGGAGCCGTGCGCACGTGGCATGTTAGAACGCAGCGATTCGGCTGCTTGCCGAATCGCTGCGTTCTAAGACGTGACATGTCACTTCTTTCGTGCGTTCTGCATGCTGTCTATAGGGAGAGGCAGCATGCAGAGCGCACGAATCTGCCGGCACCATGCGCTTCAGAACGCAGCTTTTCAGCTGCGCTCTGAAGCGCACATTTTCGGTGCGGTGCAGAGCGCACACGTGCGCACATAGCCTACATGCCGAAATGGATGTGTTCTGCTTTTCAAGCAAAGTCTATGGGAATTTGGGTTTCTTGTGCCCACTATGCAGTTCAAACTGCAGCCTTTTTGTTGCAGAACTTTGGACAAAAAGTCAGCTTTGCAGTGCAAAACCCAAATGGCAAAAACAATTGACATGTCAATTGTTTTTGCCATTTGCGTTTTGCACTGCAAAGCAGAGTTGTTGCCCAAATTTCTGCCAGAAAAAGGCTGCAGTTTGAACTGCATAGTGGGCACAAGAAACCCAAATTCCCATAGACTAAGCTTGAAAAGCAGAACACATCCATTTTGGCATTAAACGCTGCAGTTGAAAAAGCAGCAAAAAAGCAGGTAAAAAGCAGGTAAAAAGCAACGTGGACACATACAGTCAGGGCCAGAAATATTTGGACAGTGACACAAGTTTTGTTATTTTAGCTGTTTACAAAAACATGTTCAGAAATACAATTATATATATAATATGGGCTGAAAGTGCACACTCCCAGCTGCAATATTAGAGTTTTCACATCCAAATCGGAGAAAGGGTTTAGGAATCATAGCTCTGTAATGCATAGCCTCCTCTTTTTCAAGGGACCAAAAGTAATTGGACAAGGGACTCTAAGGGCTGCAATTAACTCTGAATGCGTCTCCCTCGTTAACCTGTAATCAATGAAGTAGTTAAAAGGTCTGGGGTTGATTACAGGTGTGTGGTTTTGCATTTGGAAGCTGTTGCTGTGACCAGACAACATGCGGTCTAAGGAACTCTCAATTGAGGTGAAGCAGAACATCCTGAGGCTGAAAAAATAGAAAATATCCATCAGAGAGATAGCAGACATGCTTGGAGTAGCAAAATCAACAGTCGGGTACATTCTGAGAAAAAAGGAATTGACTGGTGAGCTTGGGAACTCAAAAAGGCCTGGGCGTCCACGGATGACAACAGTGGTGGATGATCGCCGCATACTTTCTTTGGTGAAGAAGAACCCGTTCACAACATCAACTGAAGTCCAGAACACTCAGTGAAGTAGGTGTATCTGTCTCTAAGTCAACAGTAAAGAGAAGACTCCATGAAAGTAAATACAAAAGGTTCACATCTAGATGCAAACCATTCATCAATTCCAAAAATAGACAGGCCAGAGTTAAATTTGCTGAAAAACACCTCATGAAGCCAGCTCAGTTCTGGAAAAGTATTCTATGGACAGATGAGACAAAGATCAACCTGTACCAGAATGATGGGAAGAAAAAAGTTTGGAGAAGAAAGGGAACGGCACATGATCCAAGGCACACCACATCCTCTGTAAAACATGGTGGAGGCAACGTGATGGCATGGGCATGCATGGCTTTCAATGGCACTGGGTCACTTGTGTTTATTGATGACATAACAGCAGACAAGAGTAGCCGGATGAATTCTGAAGTGTACCGGGATATACTTTCAGCCCAGATTCAGCCAAATGCCGCAAAGTTGATCGGATGGCGCTTCATAGTACAGATGGACAATGACCCCAAACATACAGCCAAAGCTACCCAGGAGTTCATGAGTGCAAAAAAGTGGAACATTCTGCAATGGCCAAGTCAATCACCAGATCTTAACCCAATTGAGCATGCATTTCACTTGCTCAAATCCAGACTTAAGACGGAAAGACCCACAAACAAGCAAGACCTGAAGGCTGCGGCTGTAAAGGCCTGGCAAAGCATTAAGAAGGAGGAAACCCAGCGTTTGGTGATGTCCATGGGTTCCAGACTGAAGGCAGTGATTGCCTCCAAAGGATTCACAACAAAATATTGAAATTAAAAATATTTTGTTTGGGTTTGGTTTATTTGTCCAATTACTTTTGACCTCCTAAAATGTGGAGTGTTTGTAAAGAAATGTGTACAATTCCTACAATTTCTATCAGATATTTTTGTTCAAACCTTCAAATTAAACGTTACAATCTGCACTTGAATTCTGTTGTAGAGGTTTCATTTCAAATCCAATGTGGTGGCATGCAGAGCCCAACTCGCGAAAATTGTGTCACTGTCCAAATATTTCTGGACCTAACTGTATGTGTGTTTGTGTATGTGCATATGCTCTGAGTATAGGTCATGCTAGGTACGAGAAAAAACCTAGCGAGCGGGAAGGGAACCCCTGCATCTAGGGAAGGGGGAAATGGTGACCCCTTACAAACCTACAGCTGGTCCCTGACCACCTTAGATAGGTTCCGCATCTATGCGCTGAGCTGGATACCTGACTCTAGGTATCCCTAGTTCTGCAACCTACATAGAGAATGGGTTGGGTGAGCTCATCATCAACCCCACGAAACGCTAAAGGAAAACACAAGGGGAACACATGGGGGAAAAAGCATGAACCACTTATCCACAGATGACAAAGGCAGTTCAGCAACCTTCAGCAACGATACTACAGGTGAGTATAAACCCCCTGCTTGCAACCAGATCTAGAATTAACTGAATAATATCACCAGCACCAGTCCAAGGAAGATGGAAGTATTTAAGCAGCATGAGAATACAGATGTTCAGCAGCTGGGTGGAAGGTGAGCTCCTGCTTGGTCCAATAGGGGGAGACAAGAAAATCTAGCAGGAAAGCTACTTATACCAATGAATACTGACTGACAGCAAGGACAATAGAAAATAAGGGAGCACTTTGCACAGTAAAACGCTGTGACCTTCTATAGCCAGAAACCACATAACTGTCTGTCACCCGTCATACACCCATGACAATATACATGTGTGTGTATACATATCTGTGTTTGTGTGTGTGCATATGCTTTGTCAATACTTGTGTGTGTGCTATGTGTGTGTATATACATGTATGTGTAGCATACAGTGTTTGTGTCCCATACTGTGTGTATGTAGCGTCCACATTTATAAATGTGCAGATGAGAGTAACTAAGTATAAACATGTCCACAATCTCCTAATGAAAGAGCAAAATGCTGCTGGTTCATTGGGAGATTGGATTGTTTATGGTGGAATAAAATCCTTGTTCTCTGCAGCACATCACCCGGTGCAAACTGCAGATGTGCTGCTGATAACATGATACTATAGGGGAAAGATTAATCTACTAGTGATCATTCTGTCTCCATCATTCTTCCTTATCCTGTGTAAGGCTATGTGTCCACGTTGCTTTTTACCTGCTTTTTACCTGCATTTTTGCTGCTTTTTCAACTGCAGCGTTTAGGGTATGTGTGCACGTGTGCGTATTACATGCAGTTACGCTGCGTTCTGCACCACAGCGTAACTGCATGCGTCCTGCGTCCCCTGCACAATCTATGGAGATTGTGCAGGAGCCGTGCGCACGTGGCATGTTAGAACGCAGCGATTCGGCTGCTTGCCGAATCGCTGCGTTCTAAGACGTGACATGTCACTTCTTTCGTGCGTTCTGCATGCTGTCTATAGGGAGAGGCAGCATGCAGAGCGCACGAATCTGCCGGCACCATGCGCTTCAGAACGCAGCTTTTCAGCTGCGCTCTGAAGCGCACATTTTCGGTGCGGTGCAGAGCGCACACGTGCGCACATAGCCTACATGCCGAAATGGATGTGTTCTGCTTTTCAAGCAAAGTCTATGGGAATTTGGGTTTCTTGTGCCCACTATGCAGTTCAAACTGCAGCCTTTTTGTTGCAGAACTTTGGACAAAAAGTCAGCTTTGCAGTGCAAAACCCAAATGGCAAAAACAATTGACATGTCAATTGTTTTTGCCATTTGCGTTTTGCACTGCAAAGCAGAGTTGTTGCCCAAATTTCTGCCAGAAAAAGGCTGCAGTTTGAACTGCATAGTGGGCACAAGAAACCCAAATTCCCATAGACTAAGCTTGAAAAGCAGAACACATCCATTTTGGCATTAAACGCTGCAGTTGAAAAAGCAGCAAAAAAGCAGGTAAAAAGCAGGTAAAAAGCAACGTGGACACATACAGTCAGGGCCAGAAATATTTGGACAGTGACACAAGTTTTGTTATTTTAGCTGTTTACAAAAACATGTTCAGAAATACAATTATATATATAATATGGGCTGAAAGTGCACACTCCCAGCTGCAATATTAGAGTTTTCACATCCAAATCGGAGAAAGGGTTTAGGAATCATAGCTCTGTAATGCATAGCCTCCTCTTTTTCAAGGGACCAAAAGTAATTGGACAAGGGACTCTAAGGGCTGCAATTAACTCTGAATGCGTCTCCCTCGTTAACCTGTAATCAATGAAGTAGTTAAAAGGTCTGGGGTTGATTACAGGTGTGTGGTTTTGCATTTGGAAGCTGTTGCTGTGACCAGACAACATGCGGTCTAAGGAACTCTCAATTGAGGTGAAGCAGAACATCCTGAGGCTGAAAAAATAGAAAATATCCATCAGAGAGATAGCAGACATGCTTGGAGTAGCAAAATCAACAGTCGGGTACATTCTGAGAAAAAAGGAATTGACTGGTGAGCTTGGGAACTCAAAAAGGCCTGGGCGTCCACGGATGACAACAGTGGTGGATGATCGCCGCATACTTTCTTTGGTGAAGAAGAACCCGTTCACAACATCAACTGAAGTCCAGAACACTCAGTGAAGTAGGTGTATCTGTCTCTAAGTCAACAGTAAAGAGAAGACTCCATGAAAGTAAATACAAAGGGTTCACATCTAGATGCAAACCATTCATCAATTCCAAAAATAGACAGGCCAGAGTTAAATTTGCTGAAAAACACCTCATGAAGCCAGCTCAGTTCTCGAAAAGTATTCTATGGACAGATGAGACAAAGATCAACCTGTACCAGAATGATGGGAAGAAAAAAGTTTGGAGAATAAAGGGAACGGCACATGGTCCAAGGCACACCACATCCTCTGTAAAACATGGTGGAGGCAACGTGATGGCATGGGCATGCATGGCTTTCAATGGCACTGGGTCACTTGTGTTTATTGATGACATAACAGCAGACAAGAGTAGCCGGATGAATTCTGAAGTGTACCGGGATATACTTTCAGCCCAGATTCAGCCAAGTGCCGCAAAGTTGATCGGACGGCGCTTCATAGTACAGATGGACAATGACCCCAAGCATACAGCCAAAGCTACCCAGGAGTTCATGAGTGCAAAAAAGTGGAACATTCTGCAATGGCCAAGTCAATCACCAGATCTTAACCCAATTGAGCATGCATTTCACTTGCTCAAATTCAGACTTAAGACGGAAAGACCCACAAACAAGCAAGACCTGAAGGCTGCGGCTGTAAAGGCCTGGCAAAGCATTAAGAAGGAGGAAACCCAGCGTTTGGTGATGTCCATTGGTTCCAGACTTAAGGCAGTGATTGCCTCCAAAGGATTCGCAACAAAATATTGAAAATAAAAATATTTTGTTTGGGTTTGGTTTATTTGTCCAATTACTTTTGACCTCCTAAAATGTGGAGTGTTTGTAAAGAAATGTGTACAATTCCTACAATTTCTATCAGATATTTTTGTTCAAACCTTCAAATTAAACGTTACAATCTGCACTTGAATTCAGTTGTAGAGGTTTCATTTCAAATCCAATGTGGTGGCATGCAGAGCCCAACTCGCGAAAATTGTGTCACTGTCCAAATATTTCTGGACCTAACTGTAGCCTTAAGAAACACATTCCGAAGGACTTGAATATTGTTGATCGCGCTCATTTACTAGTGTAAACACAGCGCCTGTATAATGCAACCTAAATGGTTGAGTGTGGTGGTGCAATATGTGAGTATTTGGGCCCCACTTTAAACTTTTGCCCAGGGCCTAACTTTGTCTAAATCCAGCCCTTGGGAGCCTTGCGGACCGTCTCCTACCTGCTGACCTGCCATTCTATTAGTCAACTTTGCTCAATGTCACATGAATGATATACAAAAAAGGAGCCGAAGATGCTGGTAGGTAGGAGACAGTTCACAAGGATCCCATTTAGCGACCACGGATTACTACACTAAACCACTGGAAAGGGTCAAGTGAATCTATTTGTTCTTTTCTATGAAATTAAGTTTGCTATGAAAAGGATACACAAAAGATCAGATTAAAAACAGATGGTGTCCATATGGAATCCATTTTTTAACACACAAATTGAATTTAATTTGCAAGTCTCATCCAAAAAAATACATCAGAGAAGTGCATGCTGAGATTTTTTTTTTTTACATGCTGACTATTATGTAAAAATGCTGATTTAAAATACCTTATTGGTCCATGTGTTGTGTGTATGCTATCAGTTTTCAGGCAGACAACACATATACATGTCATCTTGCAGATATACCAAAAATATATATATTTATATACCTGATAACTTCTCTGGTGTCTGTGATCAATGCAGGCAGACTCGGGCATTGCAGAGTGGTAGTTCATAGGCAGGTCAGCAAGAGTTAATCTCTGCCAGTCTGCTTGTTAGACCAGTGTCACACTTACATGTGACTTCCGCATGACTCATGAAAGAATCGAGTCACATCACCCGGCATGACTTGCCGCTCTCCAGACAGGAGTGTGCAACTGCACAGAAATACATGCTGCTGCATGCTCCTGTTCGGATAGTGGCAGGCAGTGCCGAGTGATGCGACTCAAGTCTCATGCGAGTCACAAGTGAGTACACCGGGCTTAGTCTTCTTTAATCATATGTTGTATGGGAACCAATTGCATTTGGTCCCCCTATATATCCTGGTAAGTTCCTTCCTTCTATGCCAGCTATAGTTTATCTTAGCTGATCTAGTGTGGTGTTTTGATCCAGACTGCTGATTGTGGTTTTTCTTGCTGAGTGCAGTTGTGGAGTTAACCCTTGTTGCCTTTTTGTTGCTACCTTCCTGCTCTTGTTTTTCTCCTGAGTCTCTCATTGTCTTTTCCTGTATGTGTGCAGTGTGTCAGAGTTTTAGTTTTCCCTTGTCTGTCTTTATCTTTCTTTCCATCTCACTTGTTCTCCTTCCTTCTTTGTTGGGAGTGGGAAATCAGATTAGATCTGGTCAGGAGCATAGCCAGGCAATGAACGCAGGCATCTCTACCATTAGAAGTAACCCTCAGGTTAGGGATAGCCTAGGGTCCCTAGCATAAGGGACACAATAGGAGGCCATGTCGCTTCTTTTCCTATAGTCACATCGTGACATTCTGCAACAGAAAAAGAGAGTTGTACAAAGCTGTGGAAAAAGAAGCGCAAATAGGGTATTACCCCAATAATATGGGGTGAGGAAGGGGGAGTGAATACTCACCAGATGGAGTTGTGCAAGTCACAACCCCTTTAATCGCATGTAATGTATTGATCCAGGCTGCAGCCACCCGATGGCAGATAACAGAGAATAATAGAGATAGGTGATAATGCCGCGCCACAGATCACTTCTGGAACCGTAAGATTAACGTATCTTTATGCGAATAAAGATACGTTAATCTTACGGTTCCAGAAGTGATCTGTGGCGCGGCATTATCACCTATCTCTATTATTCTCTGTTAGAAAAAGAGAGTTGCAATTTGTAAATAATCATATGTTTAGCACACAACATAATTGGATATTTAGCTAAATAGTCTTTTAAGTTGCTATAGCTTGTTTCACCTTTGTTTACCCTTCTGTTGCTACCCATTTTAGAAGTGGTTGCATACTATAGCAATATTCGATTGCTGTTTAATGGTGGGAGACCCATTCAAAAACTTGGAATTGTTTGGTAGCGTGTTTTTTTCACTTGCACTTGCAGAGGGTTTTTTTTTTATCTGTTTATTTATGGATGAACAGGAATTGCATAAACAACAGTATCAATAACATTAAAGGGAAATGACATTTCCCAAAAGGAATACTTAGTCTAGCAAATAAGACTGAACAATGTTAAAGTGAGGCACTAGAAATGTACATTGTCAGCCCCGGTTGAATGCAAATCATTTTCTCTCGGCTCGGCTCTAATTGCACTGTCAGTATTTAAAAGCAACAGTTTCATTCTTCCTAAGTCATGTTCAATACATATTTTCAATACAAATTATTTTTGCAGCCCTGTGTGGGTTATAGGACAAATGGAAATGAAAACATAAATTCACAAAATATATCTGAAAGTGGCTTTTCATGTGCAGAATAATAAAAGCACAGAACAGCCTCTAGGCAAAGTTGTTGAGGCAAAAAAAAAAGTACTGGTGTCATTGAAGAAACAATTAGAATCCTTCCTTGGGGAAATGAGGTAGGGAGAGGATGTGTCTTGATAGACCAAATGACCTTTACTAACTCTCTGAAAAAAGCTCTCGTGTTCTTTATTATTCTGTGGAATAATGTTTTTGCAGATTGTCCTCCAGCAATGTAGAGCTCTACCTGAATTTATTCTCATCACTCTCTCTCCACCAAAGCTGATTACATAATTTAATGCTCGAAACACAAATCTCCTGTTCTAAACACTGCATTTACAGGTAGCGTAACATTATTATTATCTTTCCTGTTTGGTAGATTTTTTATTTCTTTTTTTTTCTTTGATAAATCACCCATGGGAAGAAATCTTACTCACACAAGATGCATGTGATGTGGAAAGAATTTTTTTCCCTGACATTGAAATTAACTGCTTCATATACAGAAAAGTTTCCTAACTAGATGATTTGCCAAAACTAAGGGGTACTTTGCACGTTGCGACATCGCTACTGCGATATCGTCGGGGTCAAATCGAAAGTGATGCACATCCGGCGCCGGTAACGACGTAAAGCCTAGGAGAGAAGATGAACGAGCGTGAAACAGTCAAAAATCGCTGATCTGTGTCACGTCGTTCATTTTCATAATGTCGGTGCGTCCACAGGTACGATCTTGTTTGTCGTTCCTGCAGCTCCACACATCGTTGTGTGTGAAGCCGCAGAACCGACAAACATCTCCTTACCTGCCTCCACCAGCTATGCGGAAGGGAGAAGGTGGGCGGGATGTTTACATCCCGCTCATCTCCGCACCTCCGCACCTCCGCTTCTATTGGCCACCTGCCGTGTGACGTCGCTGTGATGCCACACGAACTGCCCCCTTAGGAAGGAGGCGGTCGCCGGCCAGAGCGACGTCGCAGGGCAGGTAAGTGTGTGTGAAGCTGCCGTAGCGATAATGTTCGCTACAGTAGCTATCACAAGATATCGCATGTGCCACGGGGGCGGGCACTATCGCGCTCGGCATCGCTGTCATCGGCTAGCGATGTTGCAGCGTGCAAAGTACCCCTAAGTCACAATTAAAATCAGGGCTACGATTAGACTATTGAGTTTAACTATTAAGTGACGGCTGTAGTCCAAGGAGTATGCTGGGTTGTATGCATTCTTGTGGATGGAAGGCATCACACTAAAGGCCTAGTTACACACAGCGTATCGCTAACGAGATATCATCAGGGTCACGGTGTTGGTGACGCACATCCGGCCTCGTTAGCAATGTCGTTGTGTGTGACACCTTTTTGCGATCAGTAACAATTGCAAAAAGGTGTCAAATCGTTCGTCGTGTACACGTCGTTCATTTTCAAACAAATCGTTCCTCGTTTGTAACGCAGGTTGTTTGTCGTTCCTGCAGCAGCACACATCGCTATGTATGACACCGCAGGAACGAGGAACAACATCATACCTATGGCCGTCGGCAATGTAGAATCAAGGAGGTGGGCGGGATGTTCCAGCCGCTCATCTCCACCCCTCCATTTATATTGGGCGGCCGCTTAGTAACGCCGCTGTGACGCCGAATGAACCTCCCCCTTAAAGGAGAGATTGTTCGGCGGCCACTGTGACGTCGGTGAACAGGTAATTGCATGTGACACTGCCGTAGCGATATTGTTCACTACGGCAGCGATTACCCAGTGACGCGCCACCGACGTGGGCGGGTGCTATCACTTGCGACATCGCTAGCGATGTTGCAGCGTGTAAAGCCCCTTTTAGTTAAAGGGTTAAAGGGAACCTGTCAGGTGCAATATGCACCTAGAACCACGAGCAGTTCTGGGTACATATTGCTAATCCGTGCCTAACTGTCCCTGTATCTAGTAGCATAGATAAAGAGATCTTTGGATTTTTAGAAAAAGTATTTCTAAAGATCTGTTATAATATGCTAATGAGGCCAGCGACTAGTCGCAAAGGCATTACTTCTCTTGGCTAGTCGTCCCTCTTAGAATGTAGGCCCACCACTGTGGGTGTGGTGGGTGTGCTAACATGCTAATGAATGTGCATCGTTCAAGGTATGCTTGATCTCACTGCTATTTGATGCCACCGCAGCAGAAGCTGGATTTCGGCTCAGGCCGCATGATCAGAAATCCCAGACCTCCGGACATGCACACTATGAAACTGGGTGTATGCGTCCCAACTTCAAACTGGTATAGTGCGCATGACCGGAAGTTCGGGGATGTTCTGATCATGTGCACTCAGCAGAAATCCAGCAGTAGAAGCAGAGGTGAGAGCGACCATGTCGCTGACACTGCGCATTCATTAGCATGTTAGCATGACCACAGGGGCTGCTAAGGGGGCCGACTAGCCAAGGGAACTAATGCCCTTGTGACTTGTTCCTGGCCTCATTGACACATTATAAAGAATCTTTAGAAATCTTTTTCTAAAGATCTCTATCTATGCTACTAGATACAGGGACGGTTAGGCAGGGATTACTAATATTCACCCAGAACTGCATGTGGTTCTGAGTGCATATTGCACCTGACAGGTTTACTTTAAAATCAATCAGTTATGTAATGACTCAATGTACCCCAGGCTTAAAGGGGTTGTCCACTACTAGGACAATTTCTTCTGATTTCACTTATTTCCCCCAGTTAAAAAAAACCCTGAACTCATTTTCCATTCTGCAGCCATTCTAGTGCTGTCGGCAATCATGGTTTGGGACTGATGTGACACTGTGATGTCATGCAAGCCTAACGTCCAGTCACCGCAGTCTTCTGTCTCCCTGTCTACGGACCAAATGAGCAATCAACAGGAAGTGACAGGCAGCTGCAGCGTAACTTCCTGTTGATTAACCCATTTGGTCCTAAGGCACAGAGAGATAAGCAGGTGGTGATTGGATGTGGTGCTCGCGTGACATCACAATGTCATGTGAGCCTCGAACCTCAATTGGTGACAGCGCTGGAACAGCACCAGAATGGTAGGTGAGTTCATGGTCTTTCGTGTTAACTGGGGTAAACAAGTGGAATCAGAAGGGGTTGTCCTAGTAGTGGACAACCCCGTTTAAGTATGTACCTTTTTCTTTAGTCTTCAGTCAGACGACCTAATACGAGGGCTATAATTTCAGTTTAGTTCATTCAGGAAGATTCCAGTGTTGCCTTATGACATTGCATCTAATAATTATCAATTTCTTTGTGTTGCTTGGATTTAAGTTCCATTGCTGAACTGCAGTTTATAATTACTTTGCACTGAACTACCGCAATTCAAGTTGTATGTGATTGTGCTTAAATCTTTGCATTTTGATTTTTTTTTTATAGCTAGATTTTAAAATTGTGATTAAAAAATGTAATCCATCTATAACTAGTCATTGCATAGGCGTAGAGTTAAGGGTGCTTTACATGCTGCGACATCGCTAGCGATCTCGTTAGCGATGTGACACGCCAGATCGCAGATGCGATCTGCCGAGATCGTACATGTGACCGGCATTATAAAACGACCTATGTGCGATCTAGGCAGATCGCATGTGCGTGTTACATCGCTAACGAGATCGCTAGCGATGTCGCAGCGTGTAAAGCACCCTTTAGGCCTAAGACACATGGCATGAAAATCGGAGCGGGTGGAATGCGATAAAACAATTGCATTCCAGACCAATATTAGCCTATGTGCCAGCACCAATGAGCGATTATTTTCTCAGCCCTAATCGGACCAAGAAAACAATCGCAGCATGTTGCGGGTGTAATGCAATCCTGGTTTCTCTTGCACCCATTCAAGAATATGGGGCGAGAGAAAAATCGCACTGTACTCGCAGTACCCCGGTGTACTGCGAGTGCAGGGCGAGAATGGCAATAGCCGGCTATGGAGGACAAAGGGAGATACATCCTTCCCTCTCCTCCTCAGCACCGGCCTACCCCTCCTCAGAGCCAGTCCTCCCCTCCACAGCTACAGCCTTCCCCTCCCCAGTGCCGACCCGCCCCCCGCAGCTGAGGTCCGATCTCATGATCGGACCTCAGTCGAGGTGACACTCGCATGACACTCGTCTCTCGCTGTGCTGCCAGCGTGAGCCGAGTGTCATGCGAGGATCGCAGTAGATCCCCGTGTGGCCCTGGCCTTATTCAACCTCTATAATGATCTTTAGGCTCGTTTTAGACTAGGCACGACTAAAACTATAAGCATGCCGAGACTCTGTATTATGGAAGTATCCTGAAATAAAACCAATATAGTAAATAATAAATAATAAATATGTTGTCATATAGAGGCACCAAATGATAGCACATAGAGAGCCTAAAGCTCCAGAGTTCAGGGTCACACAGACTTCATGTTCCTCCGCACATGCTCCATACACTCGGCATTTATACTCAACATATATTGTTGTTTTAATATAGGAAGAGGTAGAGGATAATTTTGTGTAATATAGGAATATGTTAATTTAAAATGAAATATACAGTCTCTGTATTCTAAATAAGGTTTACTTTTCCACCTATCTGAAAACACAATATCAAACAAAAAAATGTATCAGTAGCACAATGAATTATTTCTTATCTAAATGGAGTGAAGTTTTTTCCTAAAAGATTTCATGAAAATTCACAAGAAAAATATTTTGACGTGCTCCGCTGCATACCATTTTTTAGGGGTATTCTTCTTTTGAAGCATTGCTTTGTAGACAAAACAAATTGTTTAATTTCCCTGAGGTGACCCCACAAGAAAAAAAAAAAACAACAATGCTCATTCAAATCAATGGGCAATACAAGTGCAGTCCGAGCAAGCGCATTAGAGTAGCTGGAACTTGTGGTGCTGCCCAGGCAGGTAGTCTGTGCTTCATGCCGAGTAGCTAATCCCCAGGAGATGTAATTAGATGTCTCTCTGTTGTGAGCTTTGAGTTGTGCCACACTCTATTTAAACTCCCAGTAGTTTAGAATATCCATTTATCAGTGTGCTCTTTCCCTGGTCTATTCTCTGATTATACTCAGCTGTCTAACTTTGGTTTTTATTGCCAATGCTGCTCACTTTTGAACTGACTTTGCCATCAATTTGCCTAGTAATTCTGATATGCCTCCATCTTTCTGGTTTTGACCTTGGGTATATTTTGACCTCATCCTTGTTTTCTGATTTTGTGTTATATTAGTCCTCTCGGGTTTTGACTCAGCTAAACAACACTCCTCTGTATCTTGCACCCCCGGTTGGCAGCTACTTTGTGGACGCAACCCAATGGAGCTTATATAATTCCGCAGATAGAAGTTAAAGACAGGAGGCCAGGGTTCATTTGGGAGTTGCTAAGCAGAATACCTATAGCAAAGTCCATCCATGGAAACCATATTAAGAACTGTCAAGCTTCCACACACAGGTCACCTTAAGACACTCTCTCCAACATGGCCAAGAAATAAGAATCCTGATAAATTAAAATAGACTTTCTAAAATGGACAATCCCTTTAAGGTAATATGTATGTCAGCTAAATACTTATTGGCTGAGACCTACCTCCCTCAATCTCTTGGCAAAGCATGTATATTTCCTTCTGTAAGGAGGCAAAATATGGACAGGCTTTTCCAAAAAGGGATAATATTCAAGAAAGAATTAGTCATGTTTAGGGCTGAGCAGATCCGGACTGTAAAAGTCTGG
This sequence comes from Anomaloglossus baeobatrachus, assembly GCF_048569485.1. Classification (NCBI taxonomy): domain Eukaryota; kingdom Metazoa; phylum Chordata; class Amphibia; order Anura; family Aromobatidae; genus Anomaloglossus; species Anomaloglossus baeobatrachus. The sequence goes on from NC_134354.1 coordinate 72,762,561, forward strand.
ATCCGCGCGGTTTCAAAGATGCCCGGGTGCTGGACCCGGATCCGGGATTCCGGGTGCATGATTTGGATCCGGCACTGGGGAAAATAATTGAAAAATAAGGAAAAGCAAAAATCAAACCGTGTTTCATTTTTACCGAGACTGCTACTGAGTCGTGCATTGACTTGCTGTACTGTGCATCATATACACACTGTGATTTTTTGCAGGCAGTCGCGCCCCCAGTCTTTGAAAGTATCTGCCTGACGTGCAGTCATCGTGCCTCAGTCATTGTCTGCATAGCCAGTGGTTTTGCTCTATGGCCGCTGGCTGTGTTATGTAGCAGAGCTGAAGTGGCGTGGGACCTCGTGTGGATTACGCTGAACCTGCAGGGTGTCGGAGGTTAATAAAGAGGTGAAGGAGGGTGTGTGTTTTGTACTTTATTCCAAGTTAAGGATTTTTCTCTGTGTCTGTGTTTATTTACTTTCATTTACAGGTTAGTGTGATGCAGGTATCTCATAGACGCCTGTGCCATCACTAACCTAGGGTTTAGTAATAGCTGTGTGCTGCTATTTACCCCTTACTACCCCAATTGGCACCGCTCCAGGCCAACGGGAAGAGCCGGTATAGTAGTAATAGATGCGGCAATACCGGGCGGCTGTGGGCTGAGAATACCAGCCCCCAGCCAGTTTTATCTTGGCTTGGAATCAAAATTAGGGGGGACCGCACGTGGTTTTTTTTTAAAATTTTTTATTTAAATAATAATAAAAAAAAGCCACATCACCGGCACAGCCGCACACTCTGACAGGAACGGATATGTGTTTCTGAAACACATGCACGTTCACCATACTGACCCACAGACACTTGCACTGCTTTCCCCGCCCACTGGCCGTCCTCCCGCCTGTGATTGGTTGCAGTCAGCTGACAAGCTGCCGATAAGCGTGGGGGCACATCTAACTGCAACCAATTACACACGCCGGTGGGCGGGCAAAACAATGAATATTGAATTGTCGGCTCCAGAAGGGAAAAGCGTGACCCGGAAGGAGTTTGCTGCCACGACACAGCCTCGGATGAGTACACCGTGTGTGCTCCTACCCCCCTATACCCTCCACAAATGTGTTTAATCTCCGGATTCTGATCCCCATAGACTTATATGTGCACCAAAATCCGGAGCGGATATAGACTTTTTTTTCAATCCAACAATGATCCCGGATTTTGGCTGCTTCGATCAACTCTAGTCATGTTCAATCTCAACATGCCCAATCTTTGTTAGGGAACAGTGAATTATCCCATAATCACTTGGTGGTTAGTGAATTCTGTTGATTCTGACAAGATCCACCCATGTTAACTGAATATGTGTGGGCAGCCTATCCTGCAATATTTCTGCCAATACAATATGCCGACTTTCTTAGGAAACTTATCCAACTGCAATGCTATTACCACTCAATGCATTTCATTTTTAGCATGTAAATGAAAGCAAAGCCTAAATGTATTCCTCCTTCATTCTTGTTTCAGTCTTTAAAAGGAATATCAAAGGTACATTTCCAAGCTAAAACTCTTCATTGGTATTCCAATAGTATCACATAGCATAATCTCTAGCTGAAGTGATTCACATTTAACAATAATAAAATCTTCTATATTTGTACCCTTTTTGGCCTCTTGCTAAAATGTGAAATAATTAATTAATAACTAAAGGAAATGTTGCATTTATTTCAATTCAATTTCAATTCATGAATCAAAGTTTATTTAACCAGGGCAGATACATTTTATAAACACCCAGAAGAATAGAAAGCTATTTACCATTTTCAATATAAATGAGATGTCGGAACAGTGTTATAATTCTGGGCACACGTTTGGTGTTCTGCTATAAGAATTTACAACTGATTAAAAGGCAAGTGTATCAATATTTTATCATCTGATATTCAGACAGGTATATCACTTTCTTTTGACCTTGAGATGAAGAGACGACCTTTAGACTTTACTGTTTGAACCTAATCATCCTAAACAAACACTGGTTATATGATGACAGACTATGGAGTTTGGTAAAGTTGCATCTACTAAAATTTGAAAACTCGGTAACAAAAGTAGGTAAAATGAAAATGCTAATGGCAGCTAAGGAGGCTTAAAGCTTGTTTTACTCTGCATTGTATTAGCACATTTTAAACTCATTTATTCTTACTGACTTTTGTGGGTTTAAGGATCTTCATATTTGTTATTTGAATAGTATATTTTCCAAATCAGAGTAAAATCCCATCACGTATTTGGTGCGCATTAGTAGTATATACTGGAAAACAATGTGCCCAGAGACATACAGTATATAGTCAAACATATGCCAAGAGCATGTAATTTTGGCATACATTTAGCACTTACTGTACATACTAGAATATCACTGTCACAATTCCTTTGTGCAGAGCATCTTGCCTGTGGAGATGCTCTGCTGCATTTTCTAGCTAGCAGTTTGTTTAACAGCACAGGATTCCACATTGGTGCTGATTACTAAGGTGTTCCAACTGTCACCATTACTCTGTACAGAGCATCTTGCCTTTGGAAATGCTCTGCTGCACTTTCCTGTGTTATTAAGCTGTCAGTATGTTTTACAGCACAGGATTCTATGTTGGTATTATTACTCAGGTGTCCCACCTTTCTGTAATTGCTCAGGCTTCTTTACTGAGCATGCTCGCACAGGTCATCACCGGTTGTATTTTCTGGTTCTGCAGTGTGCTGTTGGCTTGTGTCTCTGCTAGTGCTCTGATCTTTGCTCTCTCACCTTGGACTTTTATTGGACTTCTCTCTGTCTTCTCCCAGTTCATGTCGCAACTTCCTGCCTTTTGACCTTGGACCGTTACCTGACCATGTCTCTGTCTGCTCCCTGAATCGAATACATACTCTCCTGGAATTCTGACCCTCGGCCTGTGACTTGAATATGCGTCTGTTTACCCCTCGTGTTCTGACGTGTCCTCCTGTTCCTGACCCCGACTTGTTTGACTACTCTTCTGTTCTGTCTATACTATCCGTAAGTAGTGACTACCATCACAATTACATAGCAGAAAAATGTGTAAATATTTCAGCTTACCCAATTCAGAAATCACCTAGATCCTTCAATCATGGACGATGCAAGGAGGTCGGCTCCGTGCTCAGGGAAGCACAAGATTAAATTGCAAAAAAGGAGGTATTCCAGTATCATGTCCCGTTATAATTATTATTTATTATTATAGCTCCATTTATTCCATGGTGCTTTACATGTGAAAAGGGTATACATAATAGAGAGAAGTGCAATAATCAAACAATACAAGGCACAGACAGATACAGGAGGAGAGAGGACCCTGCCCACGAGGGCTCACAGTATACAAGATATAATGAAAACAGCTTTTATTTAATCATGTTAAAACCAACAACATGTTGGTAGGACATCCATCAGGTTGGATCCATTGGCATTGGCATTGGAATTACTCCACTGAGCTCTCTCCCCCTCATGAAGCTTTTTCTGCGAGACGCGTAGGGGCATACATTGATCTAATCAACGTGACCTCCCATGGCTAACCCGACTGCTTGAGGACCTATACCTATAACTATTGATGAACCCCTTCTGATTTATATGTTATATCATGGTTCATTACTATTGATATGTGTACAGGATTTTTGTCCTTAATTACAGCTTGCTTTCCATATTGTATGTTCATGCCTGGTTTAAACTATGATTATGGCAGTTTTACTAGCCAATGGTATCTGTCAGGCTATTACAATTGAGGTCCTTTTTCTATTATCCAGTAGGGTTTTTATTGTGCCATTTTTCTAGTCCTCGTTCCCTGCCTCCCCCCCCCTTTTTCATGTAATTTTGTATTACTACTGTAATTGTTATCCCCATATCTAAATAAAAATTAAATATTTTTACGTGCAAGTGATTTTTGGGTGATATTGATTATGTTTATATATATTGATGGCACACAGAGTCCTTTTTCTTCTCTTAAAATTCTCCTTACTGTTAGGATGTGCCGGAGCGGCCATGAGATAGCCGCAGTGGTGGTGCCACGAGTGCGGTTTTTCTTTACCACAAAACAAAAGCCTACAGTATGTATGGCAATAGTGATGAAACAATAAAAAAGTTAGGGCTCTCAGAAGAAGGGGAGGAAAAAAGGAAAATGGAAAATCGCCTGTGGGTGAAGAGTTAATGTCCTAATTAAGCCTGATCACTGAAAGAGGTCGTCTTTGTCCCTTTAATGCGGGCTCGCGTGGTGGGCCCGCATGTTTCCCCACAAATGTCGGCTGATCTGATCAACCAACATGTGCAGCTAACAGGCAAGGATGAAGCAGAGATCCACCCAAGCCTGTTAACTAGTTAAATCTCACTGTCAATATCTGACAGAGGGATTTAATGTGCGCAAGAGCGCATGTCATTCCCTGCCCCCATCGACAGCCCTGTGATGTGATCAAAGGGCACTGATGGCTTTTCATTACTACTGGGGGTCATCTGATGATTCCTGTCACTGTCATGATATAGTTCCTGTGAATGTTGGCTGAGCACCAGCGTTCAAAGGAGATCAGCATTTCTGCTGTACAGAGCCATGATGAAGCATCAGTCTGAACAACAGAAGCGATCGGAGTATACTATCTTCAAGTCCTCTAAGGTGATTACTTAAAACAAGAAACAGTGTAAAAAAGTTTTTTAAAAATATAGTAAAATTAAAACTCAAAAGTTCAAATCACCCCCTTTTGCCTCATTGAAAATAAACAATTTAAAATAAATAAAAAATACATATATTTAGCATTGCCAAGTTCAGAAATGCCCGATATATCAGATTGAAAAGTAAGTTAATCTGATCAGTAAACGTTTTATTTGGTCGTCGTATCATTGCAATAAAATGCAATAAAAGACAATTAAAACATCGGATCTACACAAAAATAATAAAAAACGTCAGCACAGGACTCAAAAAATAGTAAATCACACAACCCCAGATTAAGAAAAAATGGGAACTCTACAAGTCTTGGAAAATGGCGTCAAAATCGCAATTCTGTGTTTCAAAAATTTCTGAATTGTTTTTTCACCACTTAAATAAAAAATCAAATACACATATGCTATCTACAAACTCGTGCTGACTTGGGGAATCATATTGCCAGGTTAGGTTTACCATATAATAAACATGATAAATAAAAAATAAAAACCCAAAAATTGTTGAATTGCACTTTTTTTGCAACTTCTCAGCACTTGGATCTCTTTTTTTCTCATTTTCCAATACAATATGTGTGTCACGCTGTACAAAGGGCTGGTAAGAATTAGTATAGTGTATTCCCCACTAGGTGGCAGCAGAGTATTGAAAGAGAGTCAAAGTAACTCTATCACAGAAAGGAGGCTGAAGTACAGCAGAGTAACTTTAGCAGGTTTACAGGTGAACCATCAAGGGGGCAATAGAGTAGTCAAGCAGTCAGGTTCTAGCGAGGAAAGTCAAATCACTGCAGAGGGAGGATCAAGATCAGATCAGAAAACAGAACTGAGGCCAGATACCGGGAGATCAGGTATGCAAAGGGAATCACAAAGGGCACAGTGAACAGAAGACAAGACTGGAGGGTGAGGAGACACAAACATGGGAAGGAGGATGAACCAGGTTGGGTAAACAAATGGCATGATAGGGAAGTCAGGGACTGGGACCGATGGACGAACGGGGGAGGGTACAGGTCAGGGCACGGTAACAAGAAGTCAGATCAAACAGGAAATGTCACCAGAGCCAGTCACAGGCTGCAGAGCAAAACTACACCCAGCACTGGAATGATATAGTGTCACAGGAGACAGGAACAAGGCTGATTGGGAGTTAAATCCTGACATGACCAGGCCGGTTCTGGGAAACTTTGGAGCAAGGAATACTGATCCTGGATCATGACAATGTGGAAGAAAGAATGTTGTCTTTCAAAAGTACAACTCGATTCTCAAAAACAAGCCCTCATATGGCTATATTGACTGAAAGAAAAAAAAAGTTATGGCTCTTAGAAGAAGGATAGGAAAAACGAAAACAGAAAATCGCTGGGTTGTGAAAGGGTTAATATAGTTTTGTATTTGTGATGACTCCTTCCATGACCTCCATGTAACATTGCAATTCCAATAATTCAGACCTTAAAAGGAGCAGCAATCACAAGACTACCTATCGTAAGCAAATTGGACTATTCACCAGTGCAGCCTATCTGAAATATACACCTCTTCACAATGTGAGCTGTTTATTTCCATAGTGTACTGATTGCAGCTCAATACAGAAAATATCTCGCCTTGTTAAAGAGTTCTATGAAGGGCTAAAATATGAAAGTGAAATTCTAAAATAGGAAAATACGCCATGACCTTGAGCAATGCCCTGCATTCGATTTTGTGACATCCTACAGTAGACTTACATTCCTCCATATCAACATATAAACTACTGCATAAAATAATAGTATTGTCTGGCACACCAGATACAGGACATCATACATGAAGAACATTCCTAAGATTTATTACCCAAGAATATAGGCTTCTTTCTATCTTGATTTCAATAGCGGCAAAGAAAAGTAAAATACTCTACCTGTAGAACAGATTGAATTTACAATTTTCCTGTCTGGAGAATAGGTTTTTTTTGTGCACCTAAGGGCATTTGTAACAGATCATCATCTTCCTGCTTTTCTTTGCAGAATTTAAGCTTGAGAATTGATGTGTTTGCAGTAATTTATTTGTGTGAAATGTATTTTATGCATTTCTGAAAAAATGAAGCTGTTACCATAATAATATCCACAACAGGCCTCCGGCTATTTTTTCCTACAAATATCAACTTTTCGCGAGCAGAATTTGTGCACATTGGTGAGCATCATTCATCTCCCCAACATTCATTGCACAATAACTATATGTAACGCAGTCATTTTACATTTTTATATGTAGTTGGAAAATGCATGAGGATCAAGTGATGGGAACAGACAGAGGTGTAATATCCAATCCGGAGCTCCGGAGCAAAACTTAGAATGGACACTTATCATTCACAACCACCTTTAGCAGTAATTGCATTAAAGACTAGAGTTGAGCGCGGTTCGTGGTTCGCGGTTCTCCAGTTCGCGGTTCGAGTGATTTTGGGGGGTGTTCTAGATCAAACTAGAAATCGAGCTTTTTGCTAAAAGTTCGGCAGCTCAAGTTACGTTCGAGAATGGTTCTATCAACAAAAGCGTGGCTTTTTACAGCTACAGTGTGCAGGGAGCCATCGCTGGCAGCCTGCGGTAAGCTGCTAACCAAGATAAATATCGGGTATCCAAGCAAAGTGCTTTGGTTAGTAACCCTGGTTATGTGTGCAGGGAGCCGACACTTCCCCGCTCGGCTCGCTCCACCCCTCCTGCACTCAGCATGTACACACACACACACACACACACACACACACTCACACTCACCTGTCCCCAGCCATGCAGTCCCCAGCACTGACGTCCTCAGCGCCACATGGACCCGCTAGGCTCCACCCACTTTGCACTCCGACGCCCGCACACATGGCCCTGCTAGGCTCCACCCACCTCGCACTCAGCACACATTACCCTGCTTAGCCCCACCCACCTCGCACTCCGTACACATTACCCCGCTTGGCTCCACCCACCTGGCACTCTGCACACATTACCCCGCTTAGCTCCACCCACCTTGCACTTCGCACATATTACCCTGCTTGGTTCCACCAACTTGGCACTCTGCACACATTACCCCGCTTGGCTCCACCCACCTGGCACTTTGCACACATTTCCCCGCTTGGCTCCACCCACCTGGCACTCCGCACACATTACCCCGCTTGGCTCCACCCACCTGGCACTTCACACACATTACCCTGCTTGGCTCCACCTACCTGGCACTCTGCACACATTACCCCACTTGGCTCCTCCCACCTGGCACTCTGCACACATTACCCCACTTGGCTCCACCCAGCCGGCACTCTGCACACATTACCCCACTTGGCTCCACCCACCTGGCACTCCGCACACATTACCCCACTTGGCTCCAACCACCTGGCACTCTGCACACATTACTCTGCTTGGCTCCACCTACCTGGCTCTGCGCACACATTACCCCGCTTGGCTCCACCCACCTGGCACTCTGCACACATTACCCCGCTTGGCTCCACCCACCTCGCACTCCGCACACATGGCCCCGCTCGGCTTACCTGCGGTGAGGAAGTCACGCCCTCCCGACCTCAGCGCTGTCACTGTCCTCCATGGCCGCCACTTGTCACATCTCCTCCTCTCGCTTCCGACCCGAGACTGTGACTAGCGGTGACATCACAGGCTCCCGCGATAATTGGCTGTGAAGGCGGCGGTCATTTAAGTCAGTGACAGGTCTGCTGTCAGCAGTGCAGGAGATTGTCACTGCAAGTAATGTACCTCGCTGACAGCAGCACTTGTCATGCCCTGCAGTGACCTGGGCTGACCTATTGATGTTAGCTCAGGTCACTGCATTGCTCTCCCAGCCAATGGGGAACATTCTGTTTGGATCGTCATAGGAACCGCTTGGATTACAGCAGACCTGGATTTGTTTTTCTTTCTAATAAATTGGTGAAAGAGGGAATGCTTTGGGGAGTGTTTTTTCAAATAAAAATGTGTTTGTCGTCTATTTTTTTTTTTTTTATTACTGACTGGGTTGGTGATGTCAGGTATCTGATAGACGCCTGACCTCACGAACCCCAGGGCTTGATGCCAGGTGACATTACACATCTGGTATTAACCCCATATATTACCCCATTTGCCACTGCACCAGGGCAACGGGATGAGCTGGGGCGAAGCGCCAGGATTGGAGCATCTAATGGATGCGCCACTTCTGGGGCGGCTGCGGCCTGCTATTTTTAGGCTGGGGAGAGTCCAATAACCATGGACCTCCCTAGTCTGAGAATATCAGACCCCAGCTGTCCGCTTTACCTTGGCTGGTAATCCAATTTTGGGGGACCCCTACGTGTTTTTTTAAAAAATTATTTATTTAATTTAAAATAACAGCGTGGGGTGCCCTCAGTTTTGGATTACCAGCCAAGGTGAAGCTGCCAGCTGTGGTCTGCAGGCTGCAGCCGTCTGCTTTACTCTAGCTGGCTACAAAAATATGGGGAACCCCACGTCATTTTTTTTTTTAAATGTATTTGATTTTTTGGTAAATACAAGGCTAAGCACCCCTTAGTGCCACATGAAAGGCACCACAGGGTGCAAAATTACAAAATGCAGGAGAGTGGGACATTATGTGTCTTTCTGCCATAATAATGACAGAAAAGACTGATATGAAGTTTACAAGCACAGGAAAATCACCAGAGCGCTCTACGCTGTGAGAAGCAGTAGAAAATGGCACTGGAGTGAACATGTGACCACCTCATGTAGGTTGAAGCTATGGATCCTTGGTAAATTAATGTATTTTCCCTCCTTCAGTTTTTTTGCAGTACGCAAAAATAACAGAAGGCGCACGGATGACAAACAGATGACATACGGACCATATGCGAAACGGAAACGTATGCCACACGGATGCACCCGTGAAAAAAAAGGACAGTTTTTTGCGGACCGCAAAAACGGATCGGTCGTGTGAATGCAGCCTTATTCTGATCTATTGTTTATAAACAGCAGGCATAAATAAGTGAATAGCGCCCCCCAGCGTCAGAAAATCTCCGGGGTTTCAGGGGGAAGCTGAGACCCTGGATATCATGATTCAGGCTGGTTTTTCCGGTACCTGCTCTTGTGATCAACGGTATACACCGTATACCGATGATCACGTTACAGTAAATGACAGCGCCGGTAAAAAATTATTTATCTCCCATCTGGCATGAACAAACATGTCAGATGAGAGAAAAATCTCCTCCCCGGTCCCCTCCGGTCCCCCGGTGTCGCCAAAGTGCCCCCCCGACCCTCTCCCAGAAATCCAAGATGGCCACGCGCACAGCATCGCGCCGGCCGCAATCACCCTAATCCTCTGATTTCAGTTGCATGTGCCATGACACATGCGACAGAAAACTCCTCCCCAGGCCCTGCCAGGTCCCCCCCTATAGCCCCACCGGTGTTCCTCAGTGTCCCACGGTACCTGTGCAGCATTGATCCCCCACGGCCCCCTCCTTCACAATAGACGCTGCTGCATGCACAGAGCAGCTGTCAGCTCAGCTTCCTGTGTTCAGACACAGTGAGTGGCGGTAACCATGCATCTGTAAGCTACTGCAATGCCCTGCTCATGAGGTAAGGAACATAGGTGATCAGGAGAGCTATACTACATTTCCAAATGGAGGTATTTGATTTTATAGTTGCCCTGCTGAACGACTACCAAACATGAGAGTCTATTATACGCCTCAAAAAAACATGTCTAAATAGCGAGCTCTTTTGTTTAGTATTCATTCAGCTAGATAACTGGACTTAAAGGGGTATTCCATCTCCAAGATCCTATCCCCAATATATAGTAGGTGGAATAGCAATAATATCAGCAAATACCAATATTTGGAAATGTAGAATAGTTCTCCTGATTAGCCATGCCCTTACCTCATGAGCAGGGCATTGCAGCTTTGGTAGCAACAGTTACGACATGGACTCTGCTGCTGTGGACCCGGGGAGAGTGGGTGCAGATTCATTGCACCCACACTCCTCACATGGAGGGTCTGCACTCCTAGAAAATGCGTGATTCCCTGAGCGTGTCCCCCCATATTCTAGACGGTCAAGAGTTATCGTGGGACCACCTTATTTCTTTTCCTTACAATAAATTGGTGAAAGAGGGAATGTTTTGGGGAGTGTTTTTTCAAATAAATTTGTTTTGTCTATTTTTTTGTTAGTAGTGACAGTTTGTGATGTCGGGTATCTGATAGACGCCATGACATCACAAACTGCTGGGCTTGATGTCAGGTGACTTTACAGCTAGTATCAACCCCATTTATTACCCCGTTTTCCACTGCACCAGGGCACGGGATGAGCTGGGGTGAAGTGCCAGGATTGGCGCATCTAGTGGATGCGTCACTTCTAGGGCACCTGTGGCCTGCTATTTTTAGGCTGTCAAGGGCCAATAACTATGGACCTTCCCACCCTGAGACTACCAGACCATAGCTGTCCGTTTTACCTTGGCTGGTGAACCAATTTGGGGGGGACCCTACTTTTTTTTTGTAATTATTAATATTTATAAAATAATTATAAAAAAAGAGCCTGGGGTGACCTCCACATTGGATCCCCAATCATGGTAAAGCTGCCAGCTGTGGTTTTCAGACTACAGCCTTCTGCTTTACACTAGCTGGCTATCAAAAATGGGGGGACCCAACGTCATTTGTTTTTTAACTATTTTTTTTAAATAAAAAAAAATAATGGGCTTCCCTGTATTTAGATTGCCAGCCAAGGTAACGCCAGGCAGATGGGGGTGGCAAACAGTAGCTGTCTGCTTTATCTGCGCTGAGAATTAAAAATACCGCGGAGCGCTACATCATTTTTTTAAAGATTTATTTTTACAGCACTGTGATGTCAGGCAATCAAAATACAGGGAAGCCCTTTTTGTTTTTAGTTATTTAAATAAATAATTTAAAAAAATATATATGGGCTCCCGCTGCATTTTTTGTATTGCTAGATAAGGGTAATCCAAGCAGCTACTGCCTGCCAACCCTGCTTGATGCTACCTTCTCTGGCAATGGAAATTCCAGGGAAGCATTTTTTTTTTTTTTTGCCAAAAAACTACAAAAAAATGACGTGAGCTTCACCATATTTTTGTATGCTAGCCAGGTACAGCAGGCAGGTACGGCTGCCCCCAACCTCCAGCTGCCTATATGTACCCGGCTGGGAACTAAAAATATAGGGAAGCCCTTTTTTAATTATTTCATGAATTTCATGAAATAATTAAAAAAAAAATACAACGTGGGCTTCGCTTCATTTTTGTGTCCAGCCGGGTACAACTAGGTAGCTGGGGATTGGATCCGCAGCACAGGTTAGCCCAAGGTTTCTAGGCACCTCTGCTGCGAATTGCAGTCCGCAGCAGCCCCAGAAAATTGTGCTCTCATAGAAGCGCCATCATCTGGCGCTGTATCCAACTCTTCCAGCAGCCCTGAAGCCGGGTGGCTTTCTGGGTAATCATGAGTTAATACCAGCTTTGTTTTGCTAGCTAGTATTAAGTCAGAGATTCTTAATGTCAGGCACGTTTGACCCAGCCATTAAGAATCTCCAATAAAGGGTTAAAAAAAGACACCACACAGAGAAAAAATACTTTAATAGAAATAAATACACAGACACACTTAAAGACTCCATGTTTATTGCTCCCTCTTATCCCTCCACGATCCATGGTCTTCTGTCTTCTTTCTCCTTCAGCCCATGCAGCTCTGCTACTTGAGCAGCACAGCATGGGAGAAAGACGCTGCTGCTCCCCGTGCAGTGTAATCATTCTGTGAGTGATCAGTGCTGCTGGCTGTTAGCGGTAACGTTACCGCTGACAGATGGGTTGCCATAGCAACAGTGCTCCGATCATGTGATTCCCGTTGCTGTTGTTAGCGGTGACATTGCCGTTGTTAGCGGTGACGTCACCGCTAACATGCGCATTGCTATGGCAACGTTGATCTCCGTTATTGACCGGCAGTGTCAGCCAGTCCCTAACGGAATGGGGAAGCAGAACGGGGAGTCAACCGTGTGCCAGAGCATCTAACCGATACACGGCAATACACAAATGTGCACCGTGTACCGGAGAGTGCAATGACAGGACCTAGGACAGGACATGACGTCAAAGCCATGTGACCAGTCTGTAGCCAATGAGATAATAGACACGTGACTGGTCCCATGGCTATTTTGACGTCACGATAGGTCCTGCATTACTGCTGGTTACCGAGAGGACGCAGCGATTACCGATAGAAAAGCGGCGGGAGACAGAGTGCAGGACGCATCGCGGGCACTGGTAAGTGTTATGGCAATGTTTATTAACTATATGTGTACATTTATAATGTGTTTTTATGTGTTTGTGATTGCTTCCCCTTGTTTCCTATGGGGTTCGAGTGGTTCGCTGAACCAAACTCGAACCGACCTCCGTTCGGCGAACCAAGCTCGAGCCGAACCACGACCTGTTCGCTCATCTCTATTAAAGACATGAAAAATCTATTTATGAAATTCATTAATGAAATCAAACACAAAACAAAGGGATTTTGCAACAATTTTGTATACATTTCTTTTAAAAGTTAATTTGGTGTGACGTAGGATGGTTTATACTTTTCTTCCTCCTTTCTTCCTCGCTCTCCACTGATCTAAATTCAGTTTTCCAACACCACCTATTCACTTTCATCTTTCTTACCCTTACCTAGGCATATAGCAGAGGGGGAGATAGAAAAAAATCCAGGAAAAGCTCAATCTTTTGCGTTTCGCTAAGAATCACTATTATGTCTATAATATTGTTTTAAACTTTAATATTTTGATTTTTTTTAATTTGTGAATATCCTGATGAAAGAGCTTTTAACTCTGAAATGCATTGAATAAAATCACTTTGTCAAGCACTAACTGACACGGTCATCTCTCTGCTGTTTTAAGACTAGTGTGACAGCCTTAGGACTGGAGCCTCCCAAACAAGTTTCCTTTCCTTTGGCGTCGTTAATTTCAGTTTTTGGTGCCAGTAACTCAGAGCAGGTCAGCTGTAGCTGCTTTGTGCCCATGCCCATTTAGGTTTAAATATTGGAGCCTTCCCAGCAGTCCTTGATGCTGTTAGAATTCATTCTACTCTGGCCAGCCTGGTGGAAGGAGCTGCTGAGGAATTTTCATGTAACCATCCATCTGCTACTTTAGAGTCTGTCTGCTGTTGTGACGTTTGGTGTTTGTATCCTTCGATTTATCCCACCTTCTGCCTTTCCTTTCCCTCTGTGTTTATTAGTTTAGTTACAAGTCTAGTGAACTCATCGGCCTGCTCACTAGGCAAGATGAGTTTAGGGCCAGCTGAGGGTCCAAGGTATGCTGCTTGCCAACAGGTTGAAAGAACCTGTATAAGGAAACTAGAGTATGATCTCCAGCACTTCAAAGAAGGTTAAAAATATTTATTGAAGTTCTATTAAAAAAGATCCGTCGATCATGAAAACAGTGAGGGGGGACACATTAAGAGAAATCCAACATGTTTCAGCTAGTAGAGCCTTAGTAGAGCCTTATAAAGAACCTGTATAGGGACTAGAGATGAGCGAACCGGTCCCGGTTCGGCTCGAGGCCGGTTCGCCGAACGGGGGTCCCGTTCGAGTTCGGTTCGTCGAACGTTCGACGAACCGAACTCGAACGTATAGGCTATAATGGGAGGCAATCACAAACACATAAAAATGCATTATAAATGTACACAAACAGTTAATAAACATTGCCATAACACTTACCGGTCCTCGCGATCCCTTCTGCACTCTGTCTCCTGCCGCTATTCCATCCGATGATCGCTGAATCCTCCCGGTGACCTGCACTGCCAGCAGAGAAGCAGGACCTATCGTGACGTCAAAATAGCCATGTGACCAGTCACGTGGCTATTATCTCATTGGCTACAGACTGGTCACATGACTATGACACGTCATGTAGGACCTGCGAGTGCATCTCTCCGGTACACGGTGCACAAATGTGTATCGCCGTGTACCGGCGACATGCTCTAGCACACGGTCGACTCCCCGTTCCGTTAGGGACCGGCTGACACAGCCGGTCATTAACGGAGATCACCGTTGCCATAGCAACGCAGTTAGCGGTGACGTCACCGCTAACCGCGGCTCCGGGAGCACCGTTGCTATGGTAACGCGTCTGTCAGCGTTACCGCTAGCAGCCAGCAGTGATCACTCACGGAGTGAAGGCTGCACGCTGCTTCCCGATTGTAGTGAGCATTGTAGTTAGGATGGAGGTTCCCCAGCCGCAAGTGATGCCCCTCACTACAATCGTCACTACTACTACACTAGAAAGAAAGAAGACAGAAGAGCAGGATCGTGGAGGGCTGACAGGGGTAATAAAGATGGAGTCTCTAATGTGTCTGTGTATTTATTTCTATTAAAGTATTTTTTCTCTGTGTGGTGTCTTTTTTTAACCCTTTATTGGAGATTCTTAATGGCCGGGTCAAACGTGCCTGACATTAAGAATCTCTGGCTTAATACTGGCTGGTAAAACAAAGCCAGTATTAACTCATGATTACCCAACAAGCCACCCGGCTCCAGGGCTGTTGGAAGAGTTGGATACAGCGCCAGATGATGGCGCTTCTATGAGAGCGCCATTTTCTGGGACGGCTGCGGACTGAAATCCGCAGCAGAGGCGCCCACAAACCTCGGGCTAACCTGTGCTGCGGATTCCAATTTTTAATTATTTCACTTATTTCATGAAATAATTAAAAAACAAATGACGTAGGCTTTGCCCCATTTTTGTGTCCAGCCAGGTACAACTAGGCAGCTGGGATTGGAATCCGCACCACCGGTTGGCCTGAGCTTTCTGGGCCCCACTGCTGCGAATTGCAGTCTGCAGCCGCCTCAGAAAATGGCATTTTCATAGAAGCGCCATATTCTGGCGCTGTATCCAACTCTTCCAGCACCTGCCTGCTATACCTGGCTAGCATACAAAAATATGGCGAAGCTCACGTCCTTTTTTTGTAGCTTTTTGGCAAAAAAAAAAAAAAATGCTTCCCTGGATTTTCCATTGCCAGTGAAGGTAACACCAAGCAGTGGGGGTTAGCAGCCAGTAGCTGCTTGGATTACCCTTAGCTAGCAATACAAAAAATGCAGTGGGAGCTAACATATATTTTTTTTAATTATTTATTTAAATAACTAAAAATAAAATGGGCTTCCCTGTATTTTGATTGCTGGACATCACAGTGCTGTAAAAATAAATCTTTAAAAAAATGACGTAGCGCTCCGCGGTATTTTTGATTCTCAGCGCAGATAAAGCAGACAGCTATGGGTTGCCACCCCCATCTGCCCGCCGTTACCTTGGTTGGCAATCAAAATACAGGGAAGCCCATTAATTTTTTCTATTTAAAAATAGTTAAAAAAAAAAAATTACGTTGGGTCCCCCCATTTTTGATAGCCAGCTAGGGTAAAGCAGACGGCTGTAGCCTGAAAACCACAGCTGGCAGCTTTACCGTGGTTGGGGATCCAATGTGGAGGTCCCCTCAGGCTCTTTTTTATAATTATTTTATAAATATTAATAATTACACAATAAAAGTAGGGGACCCCCCAAATTGGATCACCAGCCAAGGTAAAGCGGACAGCTGTGGTCTGGTATTCTCAGGGTGGGAAGGTCCATAGTTATTGGGCCTTCACAGCCTAAAAATAGCAGGCCGCAGGCACCCCAGACGTGGCGCATCCACTAGATGCGCCAATCCTGGCGCTTCACCCCAGCTCATCCCGTGCCCTGGTGCAGTGGCAAACGGGGTAATAAATCGGGTTGATACTAGCTGTAAAGTCACCTGAGATCAAGCCCAGCAGTTTGTGATGTCATGGCGTCTATTAGATACCCAACATCATAAACTGTCAGTACTAACAAAAACAAAAAATCGACAAAAGAAATTTATTTGAAAAAACAGTCCCCAAAACATTTCCTCTTTCACCAATTTATTGTAAGAAAAAAAATAAAGGGGTCCCACGACGACTCTGGACCGTCTAGAATATGGGGGGAGACACTCAGGGAACGTATCCCCCATTTTCTAGGAGTGCGGACCCTTCATGTGAGGAGTGTGGGTGCAATGAATCTGCACTCACTCTCCCCGGGTCCACAGCAGCAGAGTCCATGTCGTAATGGTTGCTACCAAAGCTGCAATGCCCTGCTCATGAGGTAAGGGCATGCCTAATCAGGAGAACTACTGTAGAGGAAGCTCTGCTCACTGGTATATAGGTGCTCAGAGGTAATAATAGATAAAATTAGTGAGTAACCTCGGCACTCTATATCTCCCAGACTAAGTCAGTAAGTCACAACGGATAGTAATGCAAAATCACTCTTTATTGGTCCGTATTAAGAAATTTTTTTTTTCATAAGCATATATGTTTTTGTCCAAAACAAGTTACAAATGACGTTTCGGCCTGAGCCTTCGTCAGATTGGACTTATCTGCATGTAATCATGAAAAATGACAATAATCAGTATCACATAAGAGTGAGAGAACAATAACATAAACTCGAACAATGTAGAGGTACAATTGGGATGCAGCAAAAAAATTGCAACACAGCAAGAAATGAAACACATGATACAAATGTCATAATACAGTACAAGGACAATATAGTAATGACAAATATGGGGTCAGAGTAGACTTAGACAGCTCTGGTACGAAAGAGATGTCAATCATAAAGTAACATGTGCAGTAGGTGTAGAGCTACACTATGCATGGCAGAGCTAATGGGTAGACCGACCATAGAAAAAGTAGAGAAAAAGTGGAGAAAAAGTGGAGAATAAGTGGAACATAAGAGGAGAAAAAGTGGAGAAAAAGTGGAGAAAAAAGTGGAGAAAAAGTGGAGAAAAAGTGGAGAAAAAGTGGAGAAAAAGTGGAGAAAAAGTGGAGAAAAAGTGGAGATTAAGAGGAGAAAAAGTGGAGAAAAAAGTGGAGAAAAAGTGGAGAAAAAGTGGAGCATAAGTGGAGAAAAAGTGGAGAAAAAGTGGAGCATAAGAGGAGAAAAAGTGGAGAAAAAAGTGGAGAAAAAGTGGAGAAAAAGTGGAGCATAAGAGGAGAAAAAGTGGAGAAAAAGTGGAGAAAAAGTGGAGCATAAGAGGAGAAAAAGTGGAGAAAAAGTGGAGAAAAAGTGGAGCATAAGAGGAGAAAAAGTGGAGATTAAGAGGAGAAAAAGTGGAGAAAAAGTGGAGCATAAGAGGAGAAAAAGTGGAGAAAAAGTGGAGAAAAAGTGGAGTAAAAGTGGAGCATAAGAGGAGAAAAAGTGGAGATTAAGAGGAGAAAAAGTGGAGAAAAAGTGGAGAAAAAGTGGAGAAAAAGTGGAGAAAAAGTGGAGCATAAGAGGAGAAAAAGTGGAGAAAAAAGTGGAGAAAAAGTGGAGAAAAAGTGGAGAAAAAGTGGAGATTAAGAGGAGAAAAAGTGGAGCATAAGAGGAGAAAAACTGGAGAAAAAAGTGGAGAAAAAGTGGAGAAAGTGGAGAAAAAAATGGAGAAAAAGTGGAGAAAAAGTGGAGAAAAAGTGGAGAATAAGAGGAGAAAAAGTGGAGAAAAAATGGAGAAAAAGTGGAGAAAAAGTGGAGAAAAAGTGGAGAAAAAGTGGAGCATAAGAGGAGAAAAAGTGGAGAAAAAGTGGAGAAAAAGTGGAGAAAAAGTGGAGCATAAGAGGAGAAAAAGTGGAGAAAAAAGTGGAGAAAAAGTGGAGAAAAAGTGGAGCATAAGAGGAGAAAAAGTGGAGAAAAAGTGGAGAAAAAGTGGAGCATAAGAGGAGAAAAAGTGGAGAAAAAGTGGAGAAAAAGTGGAGAAAAAGTGGAGCATAAGAGGAGAAAAAGTGGAGAAAAAGTGGAGAAAAAAGTGGAGAAAAAGTGGAGAAAAAGTGGAGAAAAAGTGGAGAAAAAGTGGAGATTAAGAGGAGAAAAAGTGGAGAAAAAGTGGAGAAAAAGTGGAGCATAAGAGGAGAAAAAGTGGAGAAAAAAGTGGAGAAAACGTGGAGAAAACGTGGAGAAAAAGTGGAGAAAAAGTGGAGAAAAAGTGGAGCATAAGAGGAGAAAAAGTGGAGAAAAAGTGGAGAAAAAAGTGGAGAAAAAGTGGAGAAAAAGGGGAGAAAAAGTGGAGAAAAATTGGAGAAAAAGTGGAGATTAAGAGGAGAAAAAGTGGAGAAAAAGTGGAGAAAAAGTGGAGCATAAGAGGAGAAAAAGTGGAGAAAAAAGTGGAGAAAACGTGGAGAAAACGTGGAGAAAAAGTGGAGAAAAAGTGGAGAAAAAGTGGAGAAAAAGTGGAGCATAAGAGGAGAAAAAGTGGAGAAAAAAGTGGAGAAAACGTGGAGAAAAAGTGGAGAAAAAGTGGAGAAAAAGTGGAGCATAAGAGGAGAAAAAGTGGAGATTAAGAGGAGAAAAAGTGGAGAAAAAGTGGAGAAAAAGTGGAGAAAAAGTGGAGAAAAAGTGGAGCATAAGAGGAGAAAAAGTGGAGAAAAAAGTGGAGAAAAAGTGGAGAAAAAGTGGAGAAAAAGTGGAGATTAAGAGGAGAAAAAGTGGAGCATAAGAGGAGAAAAAGTGGAGAAAAAAGTGGAGAAAAAGTGGAGAAAGTGGAGAAAAAAATGGAGAAAAAGTGGAGAAAAAGTGGAGAAAAAGTGGAGAATAAGAGGAGAAAAAGTGGAGAAAAAGTGGAGAAAAAGTGGAGAATAAGAGGAGAAAAAGTGGAGAATAAGTGGAGAAAAAAATGGAGAAAAAGTGGAGAAAAAGTGGAGAGAAAGTGGAGAAAAAAATGGAGAAAAAGTGGAACACCCTTTGGTACCTTTCATGTGGCACTAAGGGGTGCTTAGCTTTGTATTTAGCCAAAAAAATGAAAAAAAAATGACATAGGGTTCCCCCTAGTTTTGTAGCCAGCTAGGGTAAAGCAGACGGCTGCAGCCTGCAGACCACAGCTGGCAACCTCACCTTGGCTGGTAATCCAAAACTGAGGGCACCCCACGCTGTTATTTTAAATTAAATAAATAATTAAAAAAAAAAAACACGTAGGGGTCCCCCAAAATTGGATCACCAGCCAAGGTAAAGCAGACAGCTGGGGCCTGATATTCTCAGACTAGGGAGGTCCATGGTTATTGGAATCTCCCCAGCCTAAAAATAGCAGGCCGCAGCCGCCCCAGAAGTGGCGCATCCATTAGATGCGCCAATCCTGGTGCTTCGCCCCAGCTCATCCCGCGCCCTGGTGCGGTGGCAAACGGGGTAATATTTGGGGTTAATACCAGATGTGTAATGTCACCTGGCATCAAGCCCTGGGGTTGGTGAGGTCAGGCGTCTATCAGAAACCCGACATCACCAACCCAGTCAGTAATAAAAAAAAAATACACGACAAACACATTTTTATTTGAAAAAACACTCCCCAAAACATTCCCTCTTTAACCAATTTATTAGATTGAAAAACAAATCCAGGTCTGGTGTAATCCAAGGGGTTGCCATGACGATGCACACTGTCCCAGTCAATGAAGAGCAGGATGTTCCCCATTGGCTGGGAGAGCAGTGCAGTGACCTGAGCTAACATCAATGGGTCAGCCCAGGTCACTGCAGGGGGGTGACAAGTGCTGCTGTCAGTGAGGTACATTACCTGCGCTGATCTCCAGCACACTGACAGCCCCTGTCACTGAGGTCAATGACCGGCGCCTTCACATCAAGTATCGCGAGAGGTCCGTGACGTCACCGCCAGTGTCAGTCTCGGGTCGGAAGCGATAGGTGATGTGACAAGCGGCGGCCATGGAGGACAGTGACAGCGCTGAGGTCGGGATGGCAGGACTTCATCACCGCAGGTAAGCCGAGCGAGCGAGCGAGCGAGCGGGGGGGGGGGGTGGATGTGTGTGTGTGTGTGTGTTTGTGTATGTGTATGTATGTGTACATGCCGCGGGCAGGAGGGGGTGGAGAGAGCTGAGCGGGAAAGTGTGGGCTTCCTGCACGTAACTAAGATAAACATCGGGTTACTAACCAAAGCGCTTTGCTTGGATACCCGATGTTTATCTTGGTTACCAGCTTGTGGCAGGCTGCCAGCGATGGCTCCTGCTCACTGTAGCTGTAAAAAGCCCTGCTTTTTGCTGCTAGAACCGTTCTCGAACGTATCTAGAACTATCGAGCTTTTAGCAAAAAGCTCGAGTTCTAGTTCGATCTCGAACAGCCCAAAAATCACTCGAGCCTAGAACTGGAGAACCACGAACCACGAACCGCGCTCAACTCTAATAGGGACACTAGGGAGCTCAGGAGTCTGCCTGTGGTGAGTTCAGGAGGTGTACCCTCACCCCTTTCGCTAGCGACATGGACTACCATTGTATCATGACCCCGGTGTTTCCCCCTTTTTGTTTGTGGTGTTTTTTTTAGTGCGTCAGACGTCTGTTAGTCTGACTGCGTGAGTCATGCATTATACTGTAAGGCTAAGAACGCACTTTGCTTTTTACCTGCTTTTTACCTGCTTTTTTGCTGCTTTTTCAACTGCAGGGCTAAATGCCAAAATGGATGTGTTCTGCTTTTCAAGCAAAGTCTATGGGAATTTAGTTTTCTTGAACGCACTTTGCAGTTCAAAAAGGTGCCTTTTTGTGGCAGAAATTTGGGCAAAAACTCAGCTTTGCAGTTCAGTGTTATTTTTGATTGTTTCTAAGCTTAGTTTGCCTGTGATTATATGCATTTGGCTTTTTCTTGGTATTCCTATTCATGTGATACCTATCCCTCGGTATAGCTACAGGTTGTTATCATGGTAGTAGTTGGACTTTTTGCCTTTGTGCTGGTGTCCAGTCTATTTCTGATAGCTTTAGGCCATGTGCGCACTAGAAATTTACTTTTTCTGAAGGAAAATCTGGACCATCTGAAAGAATCCTGCACCTGCGGTAAAAAAAACGCACCAAAACCGCAATGAAATCCGCATGCGGTTTTGCCTCAGTTTGGTGTGGTTTTGGTGCGGATTTGCCGCAGATTTGCCGCGTTTTTTCCGCAGGTTGGTCCCTGCGGATTTTTACCATTATCTATGGCAAAAAAAGCAAGTACCTGTGGAAAAGAAGTGACATGCACATTAATTCCGCATCGGAAATTCCGCGGGTAAATCCGCAGGTATAAAAAAATCGCAGTATGCACACAGCATTTTTTTATATCCATAGGTTTTGCTGGTGAATGACTGCAGAAATATTAGACACATTTTCTGCAGCAAATCCGCGGTAAATCCACAGCGTGCGCACATAGCCTTATACCATATAACGCATGCTGTATAAGCATACATACATACATATATGTTTGTTTTTTGCTTTTTTTCCTGTCATGTGTGGTCTATCTATTCACCTTAATGTATTCCTGGATTCTGGTTGTTTTACAGAGTGATTATTGTCTGCATATTAAAAATATCCCAAAAAACATTTTAATTTTTTATAAATATTTTTTCTGCATTCTCAATTTTTTGTAGTTATTATTATATTTTGTGAGATAGCAGACTTTACATTATCCACGAAGATATTTAAGCTGTAGACTTAGGCGGGCTTTGCACATTGCGACATCGGTTACAATGTACCGATACTGCAGCGATAGTCTCGCCCCCGTCGCACGTGAGATATCTAGTGAACGCTGCCGTAGCGATTATTATCGCTACGGCAGCTTCACACGCACATACCTGCCGTGCGACGTCCCCCTGGCCGGCGACCCGCCTCCTTCCTTAGGGGGGCGGGTCGTGCGGCGTCATAGCGACATCACACGGCAGGCGGCCAATTGAAGCGGAGGGGCGGAGATGAGCAGGATGTAAACATCCCGCCCACCTCCGTCCTTCTCATTGCAGCCGGGAGGCAGGTAAGGAGATGTTCCTCGCTCCTGCGGCTTCACACACAGCGATGTGTGCTGCCGCAGGAGCGAGGAACAACATCGTACCTGTCGCACCATCGGCATTATGGAAATGTCGGAGGCTGCAGCGATGATACGATAACGACGCTTTTGTGCTCGTTCATCGTATCAAAAAGGTTTTACACGTTGCGATATCGACTGCGATGCCGGATGTGCGTCACCTTCGATTTGACCCCATCGACATCGCACGTGCAATGTCGCAACGTGCAAAGCCGCCCTTAGATTTAAAGTCCCCTGTCCCCTGGTCTTATACTGTTTTCATGGTCGCTCCAGTAAGTCTCAGACACTTTGTGACCTGTCAGCAGAGCCAGTGTTTCGAGGTCCCAACTCAACACAAATCTATGGAAGCCTCATTCCTGCCTAGTTTTGGCTCTCATGACGTTGTATTGAGCACTTGTAATGTAACTTCTGACTTCCTGTCAGTCAAAAGTTATGGGCACAAGATGGCGCTGCGAGACTGGAACAACACTGAAAAAAAATTAAGACACCGGAGGGTGAGTATAACACCGGCAGAGGACTTAGATTTAAAGCAGCACTCTTGCACTGACAAAAACATTCTGGTGTAGTGCTTTAAAAAGAGACAGAGCACATGATGCAGGAAAGGAAAGAAAAGGTCCTATTGTAAACCTAGATAGTATATAAATAAATCATCCTAAAGAAATTGTATAAGTAAATCCAAGAAGTTTATAAATACATTTTTTTTCTCTTTTTGCATCATTTTCAAGGCCAAAAACACAACTAAACAGGTGACATACAATGACAAACAAGAGGTACACTGGGGACACTTTAACACTAGTTGGCCTTAGCGCTAGTGAGAGGGAAGATGTATATCTCCTCACTTACCTGCCACTGTGCCCTGCTCTCCTAGCCAGTCCATATACAGGTTCCTCACCTGTCACCGAGCCTGAAGCCCTGAGATGACCCTACAGTATTCCCTGGCTAGGGTGAGGGCATGTGACAGATGCTAGCCTCACCACTGCACTGAAACAACACACCGGGAAAAGAAGACTGACAGGTGGAAAATAACACAACAGAATGCTGTAGTCAGAACCAAGACTGCAGCCACCACAGCAACTCCAAGAGAGGGTTTCAGCAGCTTCTTCTTCTTCTTCCAAGACCAGAATCCAAATGAATCAAGAATAACCGGCACCCTCTGCTGGTAGCAGAGTGTATAAAAAGGAACTGGGAGTTCTCCAAACTGGAAACATCTGATCAGAAGTCTGAGGCTGCTGCAACGCAAACTGACATTAACCCTCTCTATGCCAAAAGAAAGAAAACCACATTAAAATAGTAGAGTCTCACCAGGAAAAGTGAAACTCACACCCAGAACCTGTCACTAATCTCTTACAGCAGAGAGACGACCGTGACAATCATGTGCTCCCTTTCTTTTTATTGTTTTACTATACTTGTCATGACACAATAAAGATTATTATATTTGACTATTTTATGCAGTGATATAACGATTAGCTATAGAGCCCAAAAGCAAAAATTAAAATGGGGCTTGTTCCATTAGAAGATGAAAAATGTATTTTAAAATACTATATTCTTTATATTAATCTCTCTCTTCATACAATAGTTTACATTTTTTAGATATCTAAATAAACAGCAGTAATATAGAAGTAATCTATAAATATATGCTATAAAAAATGCTAGTATATAGTATTTCCAGACAGTCATTCCACATGTCTTACTACAATCAGCAGGTACATTTTAAGAAACTATAAGTTTCTGGGCATTAGAGCCAGCGGCCTACTTATTAGTAATGACAGGCATATAGGTCACACTTCTAAAGCTGGCCCTTACTACTCCAGTGGATAGCTGATTACAGTGAAGCGTAGCAGTAGGGACCCCACAGTAAATTCATCACCAGGGAGCAAACTCTATGAAAGGGGGTTACCCAAAGTGAACATCTCACTATTCAGCCTTTATAAGGAATTCCAATGCATCAGAGTAAATTTTTCAATAAAATGATATATTTTATTCTGGTAAAGGTCTGTTATAGAATAAAGGATAGCCTTCTACTGAGCAACCTATCTTGGTGCAGTGGCATTCTTTCCTGGATACTGCTCATGCCAGATATTTCTGGCGCTTGAAGATTTATGTGCAAAACAACTTCAGTTGATAGCCTTAGAATTACTTCCTTTTGTCAATGTACACTATACACAATTTCAACTTAACTTAGGTACACTGGAGATCAAAATTAAAGAACAACACACAATTTCCTAAATGTTAAAGGGAACCTATCACCTAGACTATGCGTTCTGAGCTATCAGCAGACGCATGTGTGCCCTAATTACACCTCCCGACCCATCCCTGTGTTGTAAAATTGTATAATATGAAAGTAATAAAAAACGTTTTATTACCTTCATATATCGTATGTAAATAGCAGGGAATGTGGTCACAGGGGCGGAGCCTTGCCCTATGGACGTGTCTATACTTTCCGTGGTATCACACCCCTGTAGGCGTGATACCATGGAGCGACGTCCCCATCGCTCATTCTATCCTGCGCGCATTGCAGCAAGCTTCGTTTCCGGGTGTTCAATCGTCGGCTTCAGACGCGCACTGCGCATGCGCAGTGTGTGTCTGAAACTGACAAGGAGAACCTGGAAAAGAAGCGTCCTGCAATGCTCGCAGGATAGAATGAGCAATCGGGATGTCGCTCCATGGTATCACGCCCACATGGGCGTGATACCACGGAAAGTATGGACACGCCCATTGGGCAAAGCGCCGCCCCTGTTACCACATTCCCTGCTATTTACATACGAAATATGAAGGTAATAAAACGTTTTTTATTACTTTCATATTATACAATTTTACAACACAGGGATGGGTCGGGAGGTGTAATTAGGGCACACATGCGTCTGCTGATAGCTCAGAATGCATATTCTAGGTGAAAGGTTCCCTTTAAGGTCATTGTGTAGTCCTATATGATTATATCCTAACATGAGTAAACTAGCAGGATTTTTAGCTTATTTCATAAATTGAATTTTTTAAAAGCACATAATAAAAATGTAAATGATATAAATGAAAAAAACACTGATCAAAATTAGAGAACACTTTCAGATACCTGCAAGTTGTTGCTTTTAATCTGACACCTGGTGCTAATTTCCTTAATTATCTGACATACTCTATGTAAGGCCATTTTCACACGTCCTTGTCTCCGGTATGTGTTTGGTCCTTTTCCTCATGTACCGGAGACAAGGGCACACGTAGACCCATTAAAATCAATGGGTCTGCGCTCACGTGCGTGTTCTGCCATGGACCGTGTGTACGTGTGGAGCATACGTGTGTCCGTGTGCTCCACACGTCAACATGTCCGTTTTTCTATGGCATCACGGGTGTCACACGGAACGCAAACGGACCACAAGGAGGTCTTCTGTGTGACATGTGCCGGAGAAAACACGTATTTGAGAAAATAAAAAACAACTTTACTCACCTTCTTTAGCCCTCCTGTCTCTGCCGCTGATGTCACTTGCTTCCGACCGCCGCTCATTATGCTCATTGAATATTCACTTTACTGCGGGTGGAAGCTGCAGTAGCGGGGAGTCGGCAGGACCGGAGACCAAAGATCAGCACCACGGATAGTGACGCCATGGACAGGTGAGTAGAAAGTTCCCGTTCTCCGTGTGTTTTCACGGAGAATACACAGAGAACACACGTAGGTCATAAACACGGCTCACGGACGGCAAAACGCACCTCTGACACATCCGTGAAAAATGTGCGTGTTTTTTCACGAACGTGTGAAAGAGA
Source organism: Anomaloglossus baeobatrachus (assembly GCF_048569485.1). NCBI lineage: Eukaryota > Metazoa > Chordata > Amphibia > Anura > Aromobatidae > Anomaloglossus > Anomaloglossus baeobatrachus. The sequence goes on from NC_134354.1 coordinate 72,788,658, forward strand.
CCTAACTGGGAGCCTAACTTTCCAGTTTGCACTGGCTTTGCAAAAATGGTGTGCTATTCCAAAGTGACTGAAACCCTTTGGCAGCAGGTTGTCCAGATGACAGCCAAAGGGTTGACACTATCAGCCAAAGCAAGAGAAATTGATAGTTCCAAGTCTGTGATTTTAAGAATATTGCATCTTTACAACATTACAAACTCTTTCACGTTCCCCAAGAAGACTAGTCGCACTTGCAAGAGAGGACAGGATAAGGCGGAGAATCTACATTGGGAAACATTTCAACATTGCAGCTAGAATTGTTTGCCAGTTCAGCACTGAACAGAGTAAGGATCTGTCTTAGGGCGGCTTTGCACGTTGCGACATTGCACGTGTGATGTCGATGGGGTCAAATCGAAAGTGACGCACATCCGGCGTCGCAGTCGATATCGCAACGTGTAAATCCTTTTTGATACGATGAACGAGCGCAAAAGCGTCGTTATCGTATCATCGCTGCAGCCTCCGACATTTCCATAATGCCGGTGCAGCGACAGGTGCGATGTTGTTCCTCGCTCCTGCGGCAGCACACGTCGCTGTGTGTAAAGCCGCAGGAGCGAGGAACATCACCTTACCTGCCTCCCGGCTGCAATGAGAAGGACGGAGGTGGGCGGGATGTTTACATCCTGCTCATCTCCGCCCCTCCACTTCAATTGGCCTCCTGCCGTGTGACGTCGCTGTGACGCCACACGACCCGCCCCCTTAGGAAGGAGGTGGGTCGCCGGCCAGAGGGACGTCACACGGCAGGTATGTGCGTGTGAAACTGCCGTAGCGATAATAATCGCTACGGCAGCTTTCGCTAGATATTGCACATGCGACGGGGATGGGACTATCGCTGCAGCATCGGTAACACATTGTTACCGATGTCGCAACGTGCAAAGCCACCCTTAGCATACAGCATCACAACATTTAAGAGCATTTTATACTGAAAGCCCACTCTGCAGTGACCAAACCTTTCATTAGCAGCAAGAATAAAAATGCTTACCTTTGGTGAGGAGCATGTTGTGTGGACAGAGAAGAAGTAGTCCACAGTTTATTTTAGATGAAAGCAAGTTTCATTTATTTGGGTCTGATGGGAAACATTATGTTCATCGACAAACTGGGGAAAGACTGAACCCAAAGTGTGTTAAGAAGTCAGTGAAAGTTGGTGGAGGAAGTCTCATGGTTTGGGGAATATTTTCTGCAACAGGAGTTAGACCTCTCATACAGCTGCACGGCAGAGTGCATACAAGTGTGGATCAGTACCTTCTTCAACATCACATACTTGTGTTCATCACTCAATCAGCCAGCAATTTTCATGCAGGACAATGCCCCCTGTCACACAGCAAAATGGGTAAAGCAGTTCATTGAAACATAAAACAATGAAACAATGAAATGGCCACAGCCCAGAGTCCTGATCTAAACCCAATAGAAAACCTCTGGAAAATCTGATGACAAAGTTATGGTCAAGAAACCCACAACAGTCAAAGAACTGTGGGAGAGACTGGAACAAGAGTGGACCAAAATCACACCAGAGCAACAGATGTGCTGAAGTCATTCAAAGCAAAGGCCCGTACACTTCCTACTGATTGGTGACTGTTGTTACTTTCAGAGAATTAGTTATAATCTTTTTCTGTGCTAAAGTCACTGTTGTTCTCTAATAATGATCATCACATTTTGGGCAAAATAAAGGTTTCATGTTGATAAAATTTGAATCTTTTGTAAAACATTATTCTAGTGGCATGGTGCACCCATTACAAAATAATCCTCAAATATTGATCAATATAGAATGCATTATTTCTGCAAACAACAAATGATCATACATTGTTCTCTAATTTTGATCTCCATGTAAATGCAGAAACAATACTCGTGAATTGTATTAGAGGCAATAAGTCAGGAATTTTAGTCTTATACACTTTGCTTCTGCTATAAAAAATGTATTCTATTCTCAAATAATACCACTAGTGATGAGCAAGTATATTAGGCACTATTAATTATTCACATGAATATTAAGGCATTTGTGATATTCGTTAATTGTTGAGTTTTTTGGTATTCACCTCTTGAGTTTGAAGTCCCCTCCCTGCGTGTGTGGTGTCTGATTAAAACATGCGGGTATTGCCTGACAATTACAGCAATGCCATAGCCATATTTGCCAATAGCATTACTGTGATTGTCAGACACAGTAAAAAAAAAAAAATGAAGTGCAGTCCCCTACCTATTTGCGATAACCAGTGCAGGTAAAGTAGATAGGTGGTGATTGGTATTCTCAGGCTGGGAAGGTCCATGGTTATTGTGCCCTCCCCAGCCTACAAATAGCATCTCGCAGCTGACCCACAATTGGTGCATGCATTAGATGCACCAATTGAGGGAATTCATTCCGATTGCCCTGGTGCAGTGGCAATCAGGCTAATGTATGGGGTTGATGTCAGCTATGATTTTTCAAAAATGGGTGAAAGAGGGTGTTTTTATTTAAAACAAATGTGCGTTTGTATTTTTTTCTTTTTCTCATAGACACCTCTCCATTACCAACCAAGGGCTTGATGGCAACTGTGAATTTTAACAAATCACAGCTGTCATCAACTCCATATATTATGCCAATTACTACCTCACCAGGATAATCAGGATGAGCTGGGTAAAGTGCCATATTTGGCTCATCTAATAGATGGGTAACTTGTGGGATAACCTGTTGTCCTTAAGTGGCACAGGAAAAACTGTCTTCCACCAAGACTCTGGGCCAATACAGGCTATGTTCATTTTAATAATATTCAACATGTCAGCATTTTCAGTTGACATGGGGATGCACCTATCAGTTATTATGCACCCATCAATACTATAAATCTTCTCTGACACAACGCTTGCGGCAGGATAATCCTGCACTGCCAATTCGTAGAGGTACAGGTCATGCCACGTGTCGAGCTGGGAAACCCCACAGTTGTATGGAATTGAGGAATCAAAGAGGACACTGGTACAGTCAACTAGATGTAAGAGAGTGAACTATGACAATACAGGGCGAGCATTAGGACCCTGCAGAGTCTGCCTGTCTGTCTGAGCGATAAACAGGAAGTAGTTGTGGAGATCCAGGAAGTGCGAGGAGGGAGTTGGGTGTCCATGGCAACGGGTTTTTGAAAACGTAGTAGGTGAAGCAATATGGGCCTTAAAAAGTTGGTTGTAAGCCCCGGTTGGTGACCAAGAGACTTGTTGGTGAACAGAGCCAGTGACAGCATCTGAGGAGAGTGAAGGGAAACAGAAATTGCGAAGACAATACCACATCACTGTGTGATAAGCGATCCAGTTGTGCGGACCTGGGTCCAACTGAAAAAGCATCTGAGGAGAAGCTGAGGAGATGTTTCCCTCCCTGACAGAGCAAGTGATTGATGTCCAGTAAGGCCGTGAGTGACTGCGATAAGAGAGACGGCGTCCGGTGTCATCCCCATTGGAAGGATTCTGACAAGCCCTGGAAAGGAGTGATCCCCAGACTGCACCCTGAGGCTACAGAATTAAAGTGCTTGACAGGTGACTCTGGCATTGGCTGATAGCTGCCAAACTTTGTTTTTTTTTGCAATAAGTACTTATTTTTGGCGCCAAAGTTTTATTTTTATTTTTCTGGACTTGCTGCAGCCCACGCGTAAACATACCGGTGTAAAGTTACATTGGAGTTTAATGGTACCATAGTTTGTGAGGTACCCGGGTATCCCTGTGATAAGTGTATAGTCATCATTAATTTAGTGTATTGTATTATTATCTGTGATAAGTTATACTCAGTGCGCCATCTCAGAGGCTCCATCAGACCACTCTCACCTAATTTACATCGTCTTTCCAGTTTGATAAGTTTAACGTGTAGGTAAATTTGTTCCGGGTCCCAAATGTGATTTACATATACTGGGATCTCTGAGATCGGTGCATTGATTTTCGGCTAGCGCTTAGTGTGTGAAAATTATTAATGGTAATGTTTTTAAGGGGATTTTGAGCTTATTATATTCTACATTTCACCGTAATTTGATCCCATTTCAGTAAAATACTGTTGTTCATTTCTGCCTCAGTCTCGGTCTGTGACTCACTGGATCTTAATAGGACCTCTGGTCATTACATTTTTGGCGTAGTCGGCAGGATTCAGTGTTTGTCATGGACGGAGGCGGCGAGGGAAGAAATGATCCCACCGCATCAGCAGCCCCGCTGCTGGGTGCGGGTCTTTTGGCAGCCGCGGCGAATGTGGGAGGGCATGTACCGGTAGGAGCTTTACTCCAGCACATGCCGAAATACGACGGGCGTAATATGGTGTTGCAGGATTGGGCAGAGAGGGTCCAGAGTATTCTGCGGATGTGTAATCTGACTCCCGCATTACGAGCAGAACTGGCATTGAACGCACTAGAAGGCGACGCTAGGCGGACGGTGATGGTACGACCTGAGGCTGAGAGAAGTACGTTAGAGAAAATTTTGGTACTGTTAGAGGGGAGTTCTGGAGGCCGGGCCCGTGTGACCCAACTTCGATCATTTTTCTTTAACCGCCCTCAAAAGGAAAGTGAGTCTCTGATGCAGTACTCTAATACGCTGCAGGAAACATTGAATGAAGTGCAGCGACTAGACCCAGGGGCCATGGGAGCGTTCCGGGAGGTAGACCACTTGCTCCGGGACCAATTCATCACAGGGTTAGCTAACAGGCTCCTTCGGGATAAACTGTATGAGGTGGCCCGGGCTACCCCAGAAATATCTTTCTGGCAGATTTACCAGGCCGCGGTGGAAAGGGAGGCAGAGTCCATTCTGGTAGTTCAAGGGGCTGTGGACAGTACACGGCTGGAGGGAGGCGGAATGCAATTGTCAGGAGCGGAAGGACTGGTAGATGTTGTACAAGCTCTGCGTGCTGAGTTGAAGGAGCTAAAGCTGGAAGTGTCTAAAATCAGAGCTGGGTCGTCCCCTACTCCCCTGGAGAGGCCACCAGCTACACCCTCTGGGATGGTGATTCCACTGACAGCCGGACCGCCCTCTTTGAATGACTCAAGCCCCCGTCCCCGGGGAGCAGTCACCTGCTGGAGGTGCGGGCGCCGGGGACACATCTCACGATACTGCCGGATGTCCACAGTCCCCGAGACTCCTCCGCCGACGTTAAACTCCCAGCCGCTGCCTTGAGGGGGCAATTCGCAGCGGCCCCCCCCTCACAAAGCCCCCAACGGAATGAGCAAGATTTGTTTGCATGGAGTCCAGTCTTAGAAGCAGAATTTGAAGGACGGAAGATGAATTGCTTGGTTGATACGGGATCTGAATGTACCATTATGCCTCTAGAAGTTTTCGAGAAATACTTCAGTCAACTAGTGGTTCCCGAAGATGGTCGAATGATAAGACTTACTGCCGCTAACAATGGCCAGCTGACGGTGAAAGGGATCGTGTGGATGAGACTGAAAATGTTTGGTCAAGAGCTGGGTCAGAAAGGGGTAGTGCTGGTGGACCACCCCCCTAGAAGAGGGATGGAAGTGACACTGGGAATGAACATTTTGCGAGATCTAAATCATCAGATGTATGCTCGTGAGGGACCCCGTTACTGGACTCGTGCTACAGGTCACCGACCGACACAGAGAATGTTACACCGCCTAGTGCTGAACTGTGATCTGCTGAAAAGTGCAGTCCCTGGGGGCCGGGTGGGCCTTGTCCGAGTGCCATCACGGACCACGATTTCACTGGCGCCCCGACAGGAGGAACTCTTGATGTTGCCAGTGGGGGCGGCGCAGAGGCTGAATGGACTTGAGGTATTACTTGAGCCAGCCCCAGAGAAGTCCTCTTGTGCCAAGGTGCATGTGGCCCGGTCTCTGACGATTGTGAAGAATGGACGGGTGCCAGTCAGATGCATTAACGTGTTGGAGGAGGCTATTACCATTCCTGCTGGGACCATCCTAGCTGAACTGTTCGTGCCAGAGGGGAAGATGCCTGACAAAGCGGTGTTTGAATTGCGGCCAGACCCACAGTCATCCTGGACATATGCGGTCGAAGTAGCAGGGCCTGAATCTCCTACCAAAGAATGGAATGGTCGTGTGATCATGGATCAGATGGGAGTAGATCGGGAGGAACTGATTTCCGTGCAACTAGAACAGTTGGAGAGGGTCGTGTGGGAACATGAAGAGGCCTTCTCGCGACATGCAGAAGACTTCGGGTGCTCACCGACGATTGAGCATGAGATTCCCACGGGGGACACCCCTCCCATTAGAGAACGTTATCGTCAGATTCCCCCGACACTTTATCAAGAGGTGAAGGGCATGGTCGCCAGTATGCTCGACAATCAAGTAATACGAGAGAGCCAAAGTCCTTGGGCTGCTCCCGTTGTCCTTGTCCGAAAGAAGGATGGGACCCTCCGATTTTGTGTGGATTATCGGAAATTAAACGCGCACACTGTGCGAGACGCATACCCGTTGCCTCGGATAGAGGAGTCCCTGTCTGCATTAGGACGGGCCAAATACTTTTCAACGTTGGACTTGGCGAGTGGATATTGGCAGGTACCAATGGCTGAGAAAGATCGGGCAAAGACAGCATTTGTTATGCCAATGGGGCTCTATGAATTCAACCGGATGCTGTTCGGACTCAGTAATGCCCCGGGGACCTTTCAACGCCTTATGGAACACTGTTTAGGCGACCTGAATTTTGAATCGGTATTGATATATCTAGATGACATCGTGGTGTTCGGAACGTCATTTGAAGACCATCTTGAGAAGTTGCGCCAAGTGCTCCAACGTGTCAGTCGCCATGGCTTAAAGATAAAACCAAAGAAATGTCAACTGTTCAAGAGTCGCATAGAGTATCTAGGCCATGTGGTGACTCCCGACGGGGTGTTACAATCAGTCAGTAAGATCTTAGCGGTACAGGGGTGGGCACCTCCTCAGACTCTACGGGAGGTGCGGGCTTTCTTGGGATTGGCAGGGTACTATCGACGATTTGTGCCCAGGTTTTCACAAGTAGTGGGTCCCCTGAATGAACTTTTAAGAGGGACGGTGCTGGGTCCTTGCAACCGCCCTATCCAATGGGGGCCTCAGCAGCAAAAGGCATTTGACGAGGTGAAAGCCGCCCTAACGAGTGCCCCTTTGTTGGCATATGCCAGGTTTGATACCCCTTTCCTGTTGTACACTGACGGTAGTTTTCACGGGTTGGGGGCGGTACTGGCCGAAATTCAGGATGGCCGGGAGCGGGTCATTGCCTATGGCAGCAGGTCTTTAAGGGACACTGAGCGCAATCCGGCTAATTATAGTTCGTTTCGCCTAGAGCTGTTAGCCCTGGTGTGGGCAATGACGGAGCGCTTTGCTGAGTATCTAACGGGAGCTGAGGTGTTGGTCATGACCAATAATAACCCTCTTGCTCACTTAGAGAATGCGAAACTGGGAGCGTTGGAGCAGCGATGGGTCGCTCGCCTTGCTAAGTTTAATTATCAGATTAAGTTTCGCTCGGGGCGAGAAAACGGTAATTGTCGAGGGTACCCCTTGGATTTAGGGGAGAAAGCATTGATGACCAGCTCGAGGACACAGAGACCCCTGACTTGGGGCAGGTACCTATCTTCCGCAGGGTGGTACATTCTAGTGGGGTGGCATCAGGGATGCCGTTTGTCCTGGGAAAAACGCCATCAGATTGGGCAAAAGATCAGAACGAGTGTCCAGACATCTCGCAAGTGCGCACCTGGGTATAAAATGGGATTTGGCCGAGTGCAGAGGACAAGGCCCAACTATCCGCAGAAGGAATTAAACTATTGCGACAGTGGGATAAGTTGTGTGTGGAACAGGATCTTTTGTATCGTAAGGTGTATCTGCCATCTGAGCTGCAACACCGGTACCAACTGGTAATCCCTGTAGGGATGGGTCCGATGGTTGCCCGCGAGGCACATGAGAAAGGAGCCCACTTTGGTAGTGAAAAGACACTCCAGTGGTTACAGCGAATCCTCTATTGCCCTGACTTGGGAGGGATGGTAGCGGAGGCATGTCGGCAATGTCGGGTCTGTGGGCTCAGTAAGAGTCCTGAGCAGCGGGCCCCTACTCAAACCATTAAAACGTCTGCCCCCTTGGAATTGCTCATGATTGATTATGTCCTGATAGGATACTCGACGTCTGGGTGCTCCTATTGCTTTGGAATGACAGACCACTTCACTAAATATGCTGTGGCAGTGCCGACAAGAGATCAGACAGCGGAGTCGGCGGCTAAGGCTGGGCTGTGTGTCGTCATTTTCTCCAAGTGTTTGGGTGTCCGCAAAGGATACACTCAGACCAGGGGGCATGTTTCCAGGGGACACTAATGGAAGAGCTGCGCCGGCTGTATGGCATAGCACATTCAAGAACGACACCTTACCATCCCCAAGGAAATGGGGCCTGTGAGCGTTTCAATCGTACCTTGATACAGATGATGAGAACATTAGAGGAAGGGCAGCAGGGCCACTGGCCTGAGTACCTCCCTGAACTAATGTGGGCCTACAACAATCGATTGCACAGCACTACGGGCTATTCGCCACACATGTTGATGTTTGGGAGACAGGGAGGGATATTGAAGATTTGAACATGCCAGATCCCTCCTCTGATTCCCCTCGGACTGCATCTGAATGGGTTCGGGAACACCAGCGGCGACTGAGAGTGGTGCATCAGGTGGTGGGTAATAGACTCAATCAGGTGTCTCATAGGGACACGAGGCCTGTGCAGACGGAACCTTTCTCCCCAGGGGATAGAGTGTTGGTGAGGGTCAAACGACCGACAGGGAAACTGGCCGATCGATGGGAGGCGACCCCATACCTGATAAAGAGACGAGTGAACCCTGAGATTCCAGTTTATGAGGTCGAGCCCGTGGGGGCAGGGGGGCTCACTCGTAATCTTCACCGTAACATGCTACAACGGTGCTGGTTTGAGGACGTGACTCCCGTTTCTACGGAACCAGAGGCCCAAGGGTCAGGTACTCCTGATGTTTTTGAGTTTGATGATGAGCCCTCCTCTGCGCCTGTTTATCTGCCCCCTGTGAATGATCTGCACCTGTGTGGAAAGAGTGTTGAGCCGGTGGAATGTCCTTCCGAGGGTGAGGGCTTGAGTCAGCCACCTGACATGAATAATGGGTCACGGGGTGTCGCACTTCAAGAGGGGGCAGCGTCACTCCTTTCCTCTGATGACACTTCTGAAGGGACTCCTGCCCCTTCGGGGAAAGAATCCGTTGGGAAGGACCTTCGGAGAACCACTCGACCTACGGCAGGAATACCCCCTCAGCGCTACGCACAGGATGATTTTGAGTGGGGAGGTATGTCGAGGACGCCAACCTCTAGTGGGGTGGCATGTAAGAGAGTGAACTATGACAATACAGGGCGAGCATTAGGACCCTGCAGAGTCTGCCTGTCTGTCTGAGCGATAAACAGGAAGTAGTTGTGGAGATCCAGGAAGTGCGAGGAGGGAGTTGGGTGTCCATGGCAACGGGTTTTTGAAAACGTAGTAGGTGAAGCAATATGGGCCTTAAAAAGTTGGTTGTAAGCCCCGGTTGGTGGCCAAGAGACTTGTTGGTGAACAGAGCCAGTGACAGCATCTGAGGAGAGTGAAGGGAAACAGAAATTGCGAAGACAATACCACATCACTGTGTGATAAGCGATCCAGTTGTGCGGACCTGGGTCCAACTGAAAGAGCATCTGAGGAGAAGCTGAGGAGATGTTTCCCTCCCTGACAGAGCAAGTGATTGATGTCCAGTAAGGCCGTGAGTGACTGCGATAAGAGAGACGGCGTCCGGTGTCATCCCCATTGGAAGGATTCTGGCAAGCCCTGGAAAGGAGTGATCCCCAGACTGCACCCTGAGGCTACAGAATTAAAGTGCTTGACAGGTGACTCTGGCATTGGTTGATAGCTGCCAAACTTTGTTTTTTTTTGCAATAAGTACTTATTTTTGGCGCCAAAGTTTTATTTTTATTTTTCTGGACTTGCTGCAGCCCACGCGTAAACATACCGGTGTAAAGTTACATTGGAGTTTAATGGTACCATAGTTTGTGAGATACCCGGGTATCCCTGTGATAAGTGTAGTCATCATTAATTTAGTGTATTGTATTATTATCTGTGATAAGTTATACTCAGTGCGCCATCTCAGAGGTTCCATCAGACCACTCTCACCTAATTTACATCGTCTTTCCATTTTGATAAGTTTAACGTGTAGGTAAATTTGTTCCGGGTCCCAAATGTGATTTACATATACTGGGATCTCTGAGATCGGTGCATTGATTTTCGGCTAGCGCTTAGTGTGTGAAAATTATTAATGGTAATGTTTTTAAGGGGATTTTGAGCTTATTATATTCTACATTTCACCGTAATTTGATCCCCATTTCAGTAAAATACTGTTGTTCATTTCTGCCTCAGTCTCGGTCTGTGACTCACTGGATCTTAATAGGACCTCTGGTCATTACATAGATACTCATTCACCATCTTCCAAAACTTTTCCCTTATTGTCAAACTACGCAGTGCATCAGGGCCTGGGAGCTGGGAAAGTCTAATGAATCGATCCAATACCTTTGATAGAGTGCCCCTGAATCTGTTGGACCTCCTCTGTGTCTCCCCCCTTTCTCCTCCTTGGTTGCCCAAACAACTATTACCTTTGCATTGTAAGATGGGAGTTCTTATACTAATTGTTCAATTAGGGCCTTCTGGAATTGCACCATTTTACCAGCCCTAGGGAGGGACAGATGTAAAGTTATGCTTGTAGCGTGGGTCAATAAGGGTGAACAACCAGTAATCTGGAGCTCTGGGGATCACCAGAAGAGAAATGGTGGGCGGACCTGTGTGTGATGTCACGATCATGTGACTGTAATGGGCAGAGCTCAGCAGAGAAATGTTTTGTGAAGGACCTGTGATATAATGAATTACAATGCAGGGGTGTTACCAAGTTCAAAAAAATAATCATGCCTGCGCTAGACTGACAGTGAATGATCCCAGCAAAAAAGTGTCTTTTCCAAGACTGATCAGTAAGGTATTAGCTGCTTTCACTTAAGTATAAAAAGTCTTTTTTATTAAGATAAATACATTGAATTTTTATTTTTATTTTTTTAAAAATACATTTTCTTGATCCACAATGTATCCCATTGGTTTGAGAGCGTTTAGCAAGACAAGCAAAGCATTTTAAAAATGTGTAACTTGGTTTAAGAGCAATGATTTGCAATAAGAGCAAATACTCACCGCGCACACTTATGGTTCCTTCCTTTCACCGTGCTCTGACCCGCTCTGGAGGTAACATTCTGTACATATGTACTGTATACAGTATACCATTGTACAGTACAGTATATACTATATAGCATGTCTATCAATTTGCATTTGTGGATGCAGTACTGTACTTTCTTTCTGCTAACCAGCACAGCACATTGCATGTACTGTAATCTGCCTGTGTAGTATTCCTACCCCACATTTGGCTTGGTTCTGACCTTATACACCGTGTGCAGAGTTATTAGGCAAATGAGTATTTTGATCACAGGATAATTTTTATATACGTTGTCCTACTTCAAGCTGTATAGGCTTGAGAGCCAACTACCAATTAAGTAAATCAGGTGCTGTGCATGTCTGTAATGAGGAGGGGTGTTGTGTAATGACATCAACACCCTATAAAGGTGTGCTTAATTATTAGGCAACTTCCTTTCCTTTGGCAAAATGGGTCAGAAGAGAGATTTAACGGGCTCTGAAAAGTCCAAAATTGTGAGATGTCTTGCAGAGGGTTGCAGCAGTCTTGAAATTGCCAAACCTTTGAAGCGTGATCACTAAACAATCAAGCGTTTCATGTCAAATAGCCAACAGGGTCGCAAGAAGAGTGATGGGCATAAAAAAAGGCACAAATTAACTGCCCATGAATTGAGGAAAATCAAGCGTGAAGCTGCCAAGATGCTATTTGCCAATAGTTTGGCCATCTTTCAGAGCTGCAATGTTACTGGAGTATCAAAAAGCACAAGGTATGCCATACTCAGGGACATGGCCAAGGTAAGGAAGGCTGAAAAACCACCACTTTTGAACAAGAAACATAAGATAAAACGTCAAAAATATCTTGAGACTGATTTTTCAAAGGTTTTATGGACTGATGAAATGAGAGGGACTTTTGATGGGCCAGATGGATGGGTCAAATGCTGGATCAGTAAAGGGCAGAGAACTCCACTTCAACTCAGACGCCAGCAAGGTAGAGGTGGGGTACTGGTATGGGCTGGTATCATTAAAAATGAACTTGTGAGACCTTTTCGGGTTGAGGATGGAGTGAAGCTCAACTCCCAGACCTACTGCCAGTTTCTGGAAGACAACCTCTTCAAGCATTGGTACAGGAAGAAGTCGGTATTGTTCAAGAAAAACATGTTTTTCATGCAGGACAATGCTCCATCACATGCTTCCAACTACTCCACAGCGTAGCTGCCAGTAAAGGTCTAAAAGATGAAAAAAATAATGACATGGCCCCTTGTTCACCTGATCTGAACCCCATAGAGAACCTGTGGTCCCTCATAAAATGTGAGATCTACAGGGAGGGAAAACAGTACACCTCTCGGAACAGTATCTGGGAGGCTGTGGTGGCTGCTGCATGCAATGTTGATCGTAAACAGATCAAGCAACTGACAGAATCTATGGATGGTAGGCTGTTGAGTGTCATCATAAAGAAAGGTGGCTATATTGGTCACTAATTTTTTGGGGTTTTGTTTTTGCATGTCAGAAATGTTTATTTCTAAATTTTGTGCAGTTATATTGGTTTACCTGGTGAAAACAAACAAGTGAGATGGGAATATATTTGGTTTTCATTACGTTGCCTAATAATTCTGCACAGTAATAGTTACCTGCACAAAAAGATATCCTCCTAAGATAGCCAAATCTAAAAAAAAAACCACTCCAACTTCCAAAAATATTAAGCTTTGATATTTATGAGTCTTTTGGGTTGATTGAGAACATAGACATAGTTGTTGATCAATAATAAAAAAAATCTTCTAAAATACAACTTGCCTAATAATTCTGCACATAGTGTATTGAGGAGAATAGATTTGGGGTGTTTTTTTTGTGTACTGTAATATATTAAAGATTGTCATATTAATACATCATTTTTTCTTTCTACAGTGTACCTTCCACACATAAACAATTGCTTTATAAGCTAAAGTGCAATTTAATTTGTTTTATATGGTTTTTTTTCTGTACTGTACAGTATTTGGTATTGGTGTCCTGTAATAATTTTATGTGAATACAGTACATTATTTTGTATTACTGTAATAGGTTTGTGTAAATGCAGTAAATATTTTTGGGTTGTGGAACAAATTGCGTTTCAATTTATTTCCTATGGGAAAATTTGCTTTGATATAAGAGTAACTTGGTTTGAGAGCACACTCCCGGAACAAATTATGCTCACAATCCAAGGTTCCACTGTATATGTTTGGAGGACAAGAAGTTCAGTACTAATCTGGAGGAAGGGACTCATTAAATGCTAATACTATATGGTTTAGGGAAGCCAAAATACTTCCCCGGCCCCAGGTTCTGGCAACTCATGTTATGCCACTGAACCAGACATATTATGACTATGGAATTGCTATTGCTCCTGCCACCAATAGTGAAAAAAACACACATGACAAGGGCATACATACATCATTTGAACAGCGATGAAATACTTGTCACAGATTTGGAAGGAATTCATCCAGAATGGAGTCAAACTGCTATGAGAATGACAAAGAAAATGAACAGACACTCTAATAATTGAGTTTTCATGAGCTGACCAATGTTCTTTTAAGTTACTTGAATAGTCAGACTATTTCAATAGATGCCGACACCCTAATAAACCATACCTACCAATTCCCATTAGATGTTATCGAACTATTTGGGTGAGACAATGGTCAATATCTCTTCACTAAGTATCATAATAGAAAAGTTTTGTAAACCAAGGGAAGCATTCACATCATTACATGATCCAAATCTCCTAGTAGGGGACTGTCGCCCATAGCAGATGAGACTTATCGAGAAGCTGTGGCTTTTTAGCCTCATCTCCAGCTGCCACAGCTGCTTACAGTGGAAGCCTCTTACCAATGATTACATGCAAACAATTTACTCGCAGCGGGAAGATGGAAATGGTGATCTGAGCACAGATCATGAGACAATATATATTGGTTGCAATTTAACAATGTAACTAGCACCTGTTTTCAGGAACAAATACAACAATACAACCTTTTGTGAAGAGATAACCAGGCCTTTCATAGATCAATTAACTCTAGATTTGGAAATGATTGTCTCTCCTACATGCAAAAACAGAGACCAGCTGTAAATCATTAGTGTTGCATTAACTCGCCAAAATTCTAGAGAAAACCATAGATATTACAATATTTTAATAAGAAACCTCATATTCTTATACTACTATGTACCTGTAAGAATACGTGAATCTCTCAGTGATAAAGTAAATACATTACTTGCATTGTCTGCTAATAAACCATTGTAATAAATAAGCACAAACACAAGCTACAAATTCAGATTATTGCTACCATATGAGAACAAGCAACGAAAAAGAAATTATCACTGGCTTCTTTTGAAAACAATGAAGGTGATTAACAATGTGTTGATGCCAATTTTCCTGAGACTGATATGGTCAAATGGCATCATTATTAAGCATCTGTGTCACTTTTCCTGCAACATACCAATGAGTTAGAACAATTGAGTGGATTTCGCAGAGCAGTGAAATGTTGCTTTAGCCAAACTTTCTGCACTATTGTATTGGAAAATTTAAATTCCAAACTTTAGGCAGATTTACTAACGATAATGCTATCCATTCAAGATAGTGTAAAGCCCGCTTTACACGCTGCAATGTATCTTACGATGTGTCGGCGGGGTCACGTCGTAAGTGACGTACATCCGGCATCATAAGGTACATTGCAGTGTGTGACAGCTACGTGCGATTGCGATTGAACGTTAAAACATTCATCGCATGCACGTCATTCAATTCCTAAAAATTGAACGTCAGATTGTTCATCATACCCGGGGTAGCACACATCGCTGTGTGTGACACCTCGGGAACGATGAACAGATCTTACCTGCGTCCTGCGGCTCCCGGCCAGCAATGTGGAAGGAAGGAGGTGGGCGGGATGTTTATGTCCCCTCCGCTTCTATTGGCCGGCTGCCGCGTGACGTTGATGTGACGCCGAACGTCCCTCCCACTCCAGGAAGTGGACGTTCGCCGCCCATATCGAGGTCGTATGGACGGGTAAGTATGTGTGATGGGGGTTAATCGTTTGTGCGGCACATTCAACAAATTGAACATGCTGTACATATGATGGGGGCTGTTACGATCGCATACGATATCGTATGCAAAATCGTAACATGTAAATCAGGCTTAAGCCGATTACAGGGGTGGGGTCCCTAGGATAGAGTGAAGTCATAAACAAGAAATAAATGGCTCCAGCACCAGACAAACCATGAAAAGTATTTTACTTCAGTATGTAAGAACAAAACTAGAATAGAGGAAAACACTCAGGGAAAATCCACAGATACTCAGCCAAGAGGTCGAGACCCTTGTGCTGTACAGCGTGGCACTCTACAATATGTGTCAACTACAGTATATTCACTATGCATTACCTACAGGCACAACTGGATAATCTAACCTCCAAATACCTATTACTACCCCTGAACCTGAAGCAATTAAATGGGTGTAACAAGGTTAGACAGAAAGGCAGCACTCACCTCCCCGCCTTTGTACCTGTCCCACCACATGTAAGAGCCCCGTTACCAAGAATAAACGCACCGTGCCATCAACTCCGGTGAGTGCTGCCTTTCTGTCTAACCTTGTTGTATCTGGATTTTTCCCTGTGGAAGTGCACCCGGAGAAAGCCGATGCTGTGTGCTCTTATAACAGCTCTCTTAAGAGATCAGTGGTGCCTGGTTATTTCTTCTTTTTGAATTAAATGGGTGTGTACTACAAGCCGCCTCTGGTACATCACAACAGCTTACAGACTTAGGATATATTCACTCTAATCCCCAACTGAATATTCCCCTGCCCCAATATAACTACAGTGAACACTGATGGAGAGTTCTTCCTCAGATTCAACTGAAATGACCAAACATATTATTGTATGCAATGGCTGCATACCCAGAAACGGAGTTTAAAAACTTGGAAGATAGTACGTACTTATATTTTTCAGCACAAGCTCCCTCCTGGACAAGCTCAAATATAGCCTAAAGTCCATGACAGGCCTTAGGAACCCTTAAATGTAAGTAAAATCTTTGTGGTCAACACAGATTCCTCAATGGCGAAGCGATAAGTGGCAGCAATGGAAACAGTAGTTCTCAATAGTGATCATGGCAGTAACTGCAGACTGACATAGTAACTATATTTACCTAAACTAACTACAGGTCCTGCCTCAGTCTCAAGTATTTTGGTGCCAAACTGTTGTGAGGTATGTGCACAGTTACTCACTTCGATGATGCAGTGAGTAATCCTCACAGTGGGTTGAGTGCACTTTTTGAAAATTTACAAGTCTGCACTCACATATTGTGACTGCAGAGATATGGATTGATTTAAGGCCCCGTTACACGCAACGACGTATCTAACGATATATCGCCGCGGTCACGGATTCCGTGACGCACATCCGGCATCGTTAACAATGTTGTTGTGTGTGACACGCACGAACGACCATTAATGATGGAAAATACTCACCAAATCGTCCATCGTTGACACGTCGTTCATTTTCATAAAATCATTGATTCTTGAGGACGCAGGTTGTTCGTCATTCCGGAGGCAGCACACATCGCTACATGTAACACCTTGGGAACGACGAACTGCAGCTTACCTGCAGCCAGCAATGCGAAAGGAAGGAGGTGGGCGGGATGTTATGTCCGGCTCATCGCCGCCCCTCCGCTTCTATTGGGCGGCTGCTTAGTGACGCCGCTGTGACGCCGCATGAACCGCCCCCTTAGGAAGGAGGCGGTTCGCCGACAACAGCGACACTGCTAGGCAGGTAAGTCCGTGTGACGGCTCCTAATGATTTTGTGCGCCACGGGCAGCGATTTGCCCATGACGCACAAATGACGGGGGTGGGTGCTTTCACCAGCGATATGGCTAGCGATATCGCTGCGTGTAACACCCCCTTTAGACCGGAAAACCCCTTCAATGTCATCTTCAGCATCGCTTACTTCTAATACAGTGTGAAAGAGGCCGGAATGCCCCTTTACTTATTGATTAGAACATATAACAATACATACACCAGATAATGTTACATGTAGAAAAAAAAAAAGCTGCACTTCTCCAACGCCAGTCAGTGAAGATTGGATTTATTAAAACTGTACGCATAAAAACATGCATTGATGAGGCCGGGTGCCGGCTCTCCCAGGACTACGGCCGTTTCACGCTGGCGTGTGCTTCTACGGGTCCATGGCTACACCAGGTTACTTTATTATGAATACTGCAACCTTTGGCAGTTAGTATTGTTTTATCCATAATATATACAACATTAAAACATGCAAAATGTATGCACTAATAGACTGCGTGTAACAAGACAAGCACACATTAGGCTTTTTGAAGTCTTCCTTTTCGTATATATTAGTTATTGCATGTTGCATTTAATTTGTTGTCGTAGCATGGTATTTGTTTGGATGTGAAGATTCCTATGCATAGCTCATTATTTTACCACTTGACAAATGGGAAAGGTTATTTGTCATAGAGTTGGTTCGCAAATTACTTGAAAAATCAATACACCCAAATGAAAGACATATAGTGTCAGAATGATTGCAGGGAACCTCCATGAGTCATCTAGTGCTAAGGTAGAATCTTCTTATCCAAAAACGTGATAGTATGCAGAATATATCCACATCATAAATAATAGTCACTTCACCCTTAAATGCTATAGTTACACCACTTAGTCTTTCCCATAAATGTATAGTTTAATGTCATTTTTTAATGAAAAATATGTTAAAAAAAATTGAGTTCTCTAAATGTATCACCTTTTGCATGGCAGTGCTCCAAGGCCGATCAAATGTTTTATTCGTAGATGAGCACATATTGCAATTTTTAAATAGACAGCATTAAAAATGTTGAACAGATGGCCACCTGTCTAACTCTGGAATGTATTGGTTGCTATAGCAAAATGTTTTTTTTTTTTTCCTTAATTTGATTTAGAACCTTAATTAAATCTGTATTGTTCCCTGAACTTATCAGTATGCAAGTCATGCCCCCAAAATATACATATATACTGAAGAAAAAAGTATGTAAAAAAATGCTTATGTTAAAGGGAATCTGTCACCAGGTTTTTTGTGTCTAATCTGAGAGCAGCATGATATAGGGATAGAGACCATAATGATTATTCCTTAATGTGTCACTTACTGAGCTGCTTGCTCTGATTTTTGAAAAATCATTGCTTTATCAAAAGTTTATCACTAGAGGACTACCATGCTTTTCCAAAAATAAGACCTCCCCCAAAAATAAACCTTAGGAGGGATTTTCAGCATTTTCAGAGCAGGGCTTATAAGCCCTAGTCACGGTTCAATAATGAAGTGTCTAAGCAGATAAAAAAGTTAAAGAATATTGCAGGACACTTCATTAGGCCAAAAACACACATCCGTTAAAACCACGTCCGTGTAAAACGGGCTGTTTTTCGGGTCCGTTTTCCGTTTTTTAGGTCCGTTTTTATGGTATGTGTGGCCTGCGTGTGTATCCCTTATGCTAGCCGTATGTGCGTGTGGAATGTCCGTGTGTGCGTGAGTGAAATAACTGACATGTGTGTGTGTGTTGCCCATGTGAAATGTTCCGTGTGTGATGCACAATGTCGTTGATACATGTTGGCTGACAGTAGAGTTGCGCGATGAGAATGAACTCAGGTGAACTTCACCCGACTTCATTGTCATACTCTGTCTGTGTGCCGCGTACTGATTAGCGGTCACCCGTGAAGGACTCACCGTTGACCGCTAATCCCCTGAGTGACTGAATTGAGCAGCCCTCTCTCATACTCACCGTTCCCCGATCTCCGGCGCGGCGCTGCACGGCTGTTATAAAAACTCCGGCGGCTTTTACTATTTTGAAAAAGCCGGCCGCTCATTAATCAATCTCGTATTCCCTGCTTTCCCCGCCCACAGGCGCCTGTGATTGGTTGCAGTCACACACGCCCACCACACTGAGTGACAGCTGTGTCACTGCACCCAATCACAGCAGCCGGTGGGCGTGTCTATACTGTGCAGTAAAATAAAGTAAAATAAATAAATAATTAAAAAAACCGGCGTGCGGTCCCCCCCTATTTTAATACCAGCCAGATAAAGCCATACGGCTGCAGGCTGGTATTCTCAGGATGGGGAGCCCCGTGTTATGGGGAGCCCCCCAACCTAACAATATCAGCCAGCAGACGCCCAGAATTGCCGCATACATT
The DNA here is from genome assembly GCF_048569485.1 of Anomaloglossus baeobatrachus. Taxonomy (NCBI): domain Eukaryota; kingdom Metazoa; phylum Chordata; class Amphibia; order Anura; family Aromobatidae; genus Anomaloglossus; species Anomaloglossus baeobatrachus. The sequence continues at coordinate 72,807,973 of NC_134354.1, forward strand.
ATATGCGAAAGTTCTGGGACTGTGCCTGACTCTTCCCGATTTGCCCTGGTGCGTTGGGAATCGGGGTAATAAGGAGTTAATGGCAGCCCATAGCTGCCACTAAATCCTAGATTAATCATGTCAGGTGTCTCCCCGAGATAACTTCCATGATTAATCTGTAAATTACAGTTAAAAAACAGACACACCCGAAAAATCCTTTATTAGAAATAAAAAACACTAACAAATTCCCTCATTACCAATTTATTAACCCCAACAAAGCCCTCCATGTCCTGCGTAATCCAAGGACCTCCAGCGTCGCATCCAGCGCTGCTGCATGAAGGTGACAGGAGCAGCAGAATACACCGCCGCTCCTGTCAGCTCCATGCAGCAAATGAGGTGAGTAGCGTGATCAGCTGAGCTGTTAGTAAGGTAACCCACGGCCAACGCTGGATCCAGCGGTGGCCGTGAATTATGTGACTGACAGCAGCTGATCGCGCTACTCACCTCATTTGTTGCGTGGAGCTGACAGGAGCGGTTGCAGTTAGACAGCTGTCACTCAGCGTGTGGGCGTGTCTCAATGCAACCAATCATATTTGCCGGTGGGCAGGGAAAGCAGGGAATACGAGATTGATTAATGAGCGGCCGGCTTTTTCAAAAGAGGAAAAGCCGCCGGAGTTTAGAGAACAGCCGTGCAGCGCCGCGCCGGAGATCGGGGAACGGTAAGTATGAGTGAGGGGGGGAACTGACAGACAGACAGCGAGAGGGACAGATAAGACAGAGAGACCGACCGACAGACATAGAGAGACCGACCGACCGACGGACTGAGGGAGAGAACGAAACAGAAAAAGAAAAAAGACCGACATCACATGAAAAAAGCACAAAACGTACAGGGAGCAAACAGAGATGCGTCCGTGTCACTCGGATGTGCGCACAGACCCATTGACTTCCATTGGGTCCGTGCTGCAAGTTGCATGCTGAAAACGGACATGCTTCCGTGCAAAACAGAGACACAAACGTAGCACACACGGACCCACGGACCTTAATGAAAAACGCACATGTGTCCTCAAACATTAAATAACATTGTTGCACGTTTGTCCGTGTCTCCGGTATATACAGAAACGGACCAAACACGCACGTTTTCAACGGATGTGTGTTGCGGGCCTTATAGACAGCGGATACCCTGCAATCATTCTCACCAGAAGCTGAGTGGGAGGCCCTGCAGTGGATTGCACACCCAGACACATCAGATCACACACCCAAAGACATCAGATCACACACAATCACCCATCAGATCATACACACCCACATACACACACACACACACACACACACACTCAACACGCCAGTGATTTCTTCTGGCCAGCAGAATCCTGAGACGCTGTGGGGTGGAACGCAAGGACCTGAGACTGCAGATGGAATGCTTACAGGACCTGCAATGTAAAACTTCCTCCCATCTTCCCCTGCGGCCAGAGGCACTCTGTGCCACCGGATGTGGTGAGTAACTAGTGAGTGTGTGTGTGCAATCTGATCAGTGACTGTGTGTGTATGAGTGTGTGTGCGCGATCTTATGTATGTGAGTGTGTCGGTTAGAAGCAGGGGAGGACGGTGTGCAACATACCCGCTGAGAGGGCCCGCCAGAGATCACAGGGAGGAACTGTGAGCCACAAAGATGTCTGGGGTCTGGTAAGTATGAGTCTCCTGGGAAGGGGAGGTCTGCTTTTTTTGGGGGGTAAACTTACCCCTAACTATGTTTATCCAAAAATAAGACCTACTCCAAAATTAAGCCCTAGCACATTTTTGGGGGCAAAAAAAAAAATAAAAGACACTGTCTTATTTTTGGAAAAGTACGGTACTTGGTCTGCTGCGGATAGTTCAACTTCGCCTTCACCACTGATTTGCAGCATTCTGTTTATGCACATACAAAGCTGACAGGTGGTGGGGGGGTGGGCTTATACAGAGCTCATCATTCAGAGAATTGCTAGATATCTGGGAATTAAAACTGTTTTAAGTCAAAACCGCAGCCTTCAATAAAGTCATACATTGTTTAAATCAGGGTCTCCGCCCCTATATCATGCTGCTCTCAGATGAGGGTGTAAAAACTTGGTTGCTGATGCCCTTTGATATCACATTTTAGCTTCTGATTAAAATACATATTGACATACAGTGACAAACAAAGCGGTAACAATGTTTTGAACTTTTGACTTTCAGGCTCCATATCTCACCATCCACCACAGCTTTGAACATGGCACTACCATCATTTTATAGACAATCAGATTCTTGTCAAGTCACTGCATTGTTACTGTTTTGCTCTTAAAAATCTAAATAATCATTTGTATAATTTTGTTAGTACATTGTATATCTCTTTGGCTTTCAACACTGCCTGAATCCTTCTGGGCATGCTCTCAAGCAGATACAAGCAAGTCTCAACTGAAATCTGATCCTGGGTCTCTTCTACATGGTCCCAATGTTAGTCCATAAGATCTGACTTGGGTATGTATAAAGCTTTTGCTTAAACTCTATCCACAAGTGTTCATTTGAGTTGAGGTCTGGAGACTGTGGGGCCAATCCAAAACCTATATTTTATTGTCATTGAAGCATTTTTTTGCCAATCTCGATGTATATTTTGGGTCGTTGTCCTGCTGGAACACTATATCACCCTCTTTATTATAGTACTCGAGTGAACGACGTAACTCGTCTTGTTGGATATGCACATATAGCTTAGCATTCTGACCACCATAAATCCCGGTTAAGTATCGAATGCCTTTGGCTATGAAACTACCCCATATCATCAGACTTCCTCTACTGAACTTGACTATTCCTTCAATTTCTCCATCCATTAGCAAATTTTTCATTTTCTTCTTACAGATCCTTTTGCACTCATGAAAACCTAGTCTAGAAATTTCACTTTGCTTTTTTTTTAACCATGCCCTCTGTTCCTGTCTCAGAGTTATGTGCTCTGAGACTATGCACAGTAGAGGCAATGTAGATTCCCTTTATGAATCTGCATGGTGAAAAACACCAGGTAACCTGGTGGCCTTCCTGAGGAAGAAGTGAAGATCACTTCGAAAAGCATAGATTAAACCACCTTTGATACAGTTCCTAAGCATTCAGTTATTTGTTTTTTTTCCAGCAGAGCAGAAAGAAAACACATCATACTTAGGCTTCTTTGTATTTTTTTTTAACTCTACGCTTGGTAATGGGGGTGCCTGATAGATGCTTATTCATTACTAACCCCTGACCTTGATGCTAGTTGTCAATTCACAATCAACCTCACAAGTATTACCCAATTGCCACTGCACCAGGGCAATTGGGAAGAGACAGGTAAAGCATCTGAATTGGTGCATTAAATGGATCTTCAACTTCTGGTGCGACTGGAGGCTGCTATTTTTAGGCTGGGAAAGGGAAAATAACCATGGGCCTTCCCACCTTGATAATACCAGCCCCAGCAGTCTGTTTTACGTTGGCTGGTTATCAAAAATAAGGGAGACCCCTCGCCATTTTTATAAATGATTTATTTAAATAATTTAAAAAAAAAATGACGTGGGATCCCCTGTATTTTTGATAACCAGTCAAGTTAAAGCTGACAGCGAATGTTTGCAGCCCGCAGTTGTCTGTTTTACCTTCATTGGTTATCAGAAGCAAGAACGACCGCACTTTATTTAATAATTTTTTACTTGTTGTTCCCAGCAGCAGACAGGCAACTTCCGCATGAATCTGATTGAATGCTTGCGCTGCAGCTTTTCAACAAAGTTTATTAATATGTGAAGGTTGCAAAAATTCCGAACTCTCACACAGACTTTTTACAAGTCTAAAGGGGGCTTTACACGCAACGACATCGCTAACGAGATGTCGTTGGGGTCACGGAATTCATGACGCACATCTGGCCTCGTTAGCGATGTCGTTGTGTGTAACACCTATGAGCGAGTGTTAACAATCAGAATTACTCACCTAATCGTTGATCGTTGACACGTCGTTCATTTCCCAAATGTCATTGCTTGTTCAGGACGCAGGTTGTTGGTCGTTACTGAGGTAGCACAGATCGCTACGTGTGACACCCCAGGAACAACGAACAACACTGTACCTGCGTCTTCCGGCAATGAGGTGGGCGTTGCTTTCGTGCAGTTGCTTTCCGCCCCTCTGCTTCTATTGAACGCCTGCCGTGTGACGTCGCTGTGACGCCGCATGAACCGCCCCCTTAGAAAAGAGGCTGTTCGCCGGCCACAGCGACGTCTGTTGTGAATGTTAGTTATGTTTTGGCTGCTGGGAGGCTCCCTCTGGTGGCCAGGAATGGTTTGGTCTTGGACCAGGTGTGTTGTGCAATGGGTGTTTCCTTTGCTAACTCTCTGCTTATTTAAATCCTGGTCTGATTGCAGGCTGTTGCCGGATGTCAGTTGTTCTTTGTATCTCCAGCCTGCTTCATCCTGCTCTACACCACATCTATCCCAGATAAGTGCTTTCTCTTTATTTATTGTCTGGTTCTTTTGCTTATCTGGGTTTGTCATTTGCTGTGGTTGTTTTCAGTAAATTTGCATGCAGGGATTTTCCCCCTCAGGGGTTTGTTGGGGAACTCCCTGCAGTTCTGTGTGGAGTATAGCTCCTTTGAGTCCATGTGTTTGTGGCTTGTTGAATTTGTTATGATTCTTGTTTTCTGTTCATTGGTATGACAAGGGCACCTGGTATAGGACGGAGTTCAGATCGTGCGATCTGAGGGCCTTTTTGTACTATCAGGAAGTTGGTATTTTGCAGGGTTTTTCTCTGGCCACCATCAGTCCCTTTCCTGTCCTTTCCTATTTTAGTCAGCGGGGGCCTCACCTTTTGCTAATCATGTCATCTATCTGTGTATTGTGTTTTTCCTATATCACCGCAGTCTTTTAATATGGGGGCTTGCTATTCTTGTCTATTTTCTGAAGCAGAGAGTTATTCATCTTTCCTACCTTTAGGATAGTTAGTTCTCCGGCTGTGTTCGCGGTGCACAGGATGTTAGTTCACCCCTTGGCTGCTTCTAGTTGTGATGGTTAGTAAGGGGATGGCGGCCAGATTAGTTGCCAATGCTCTTGTCACCTTTTGCCAATGATTTTTGGTGGTCTTCTTTGGTTCCGGATCATAACAGGCGTCGCCAGGAAGGTAAGTCCGTGTGACGGGGCCTATTTATTGTGCACCACGGGCAGCGATTTGCCCATGACGCACAAACAACGGGGGTGGGTGCTTTCACGAGCGACATGGCCTTTTGTCTAGGTGTTTGGTATGAACCCCGAACTTTACAGTTCGGGTTCGCTCATCCCTAGTTCTTGCTTTTTGTCAGAGCCTCCCATACATTTTGGAAGAGTTGGTATGTGTGCTCATTGGATAACTTTACATGCAGCAATTATACATTAAATGCATTGTCAAGTATTTTTATGGGATATATCTGGGGTCTTCTGTTAAACAGTTTGGTCGCAACGGGCCCACTAGAGTTCATGTGCAAGGCCAGATTGGAGGTCATCTTAATGACTTGCCTATCTGCAGATTTATAATCGGAACAGTGGTTTGACATTTTAATCTGGTCCTTCCTATGCATTATATTTCCTTTCATAAAGAAATACTATTGCTAAACTTGTTCTAAAAAGCTTGGAGGGAAATGGAAAAGTTTAGTGTACATATAAATGCAGCGTCAGTATAAACAGACAATAAATGTCTTCTTAGTATCTTCCAAGATTGCAATACATATTTAATTAAATAAAATGCAATTTGTTTTTATGAAAATTTAATAGATTCCATTATATCTTAATGGACTGCAACTGGAAGGAACAGATATGATGTTTGCACTCAGGCTTACATTATGTATAGAGAACATGACTTGTCATGGGAGGAACAGATACTTCAAAGAAAATCAATACTATATTTTCTACTAAAGATCTAACGTGGTTGATTACTGTGGATATTTATTACCTGAGAACAAGACCACAATCATATTATATAATATTTTTCTTTTTTTAAGAAGCTCTAGAAATACAGACATGAAACTCCTATGGGTATGTCCACCTAGAATGGAAAAAATCAATTTTGGATTTGGTCACAGATTTTGCTGCAGAATTATTGCAACATGTAGATGCATTATATGAGGATATTGTTGCTGTTGTGCTGTGGATTTCATCCTATACATTGCAAACCAAACTCAGATGGAAAATCCACAACATTTCTGCTACACAACAAAACATACCTTTCACGCTGCCTTCATCTTACCATTCAATGGTCCCGTCAGGGCTTCCATCCGAACCCCCCCACAAAATGAGATTCGGATATATGCACCAGTGGGGCCACTGAATATAGTGGTGCAGACGGGATTACCATGTGCCCTTTCATGCATCATTTTTGGGGGTATACGATTACTGTAGGTGGGTACCCTGGTGCAGTCTACTACGTCTTGGTGTCCGCCTCCAATAGGCGTATACCTCCAAAAATGGTGCATGACAGATCACATGGTGACTCTGTTTGCACCATTATAAACAGTGGCCTGGTTGGCGCATACGTCTGAATCCCATTTTGTGGGGGCTTGAACAGAAGCCACGATGGGACCACTGAACGAGGAGAGGAACCCCTTGTTAAAGCATCCTCAAAGACAATCTCTGCAAAGATCAAAATTGAAAATAACATATATTTAGAAATATAATTGTACAATCACTTTTAATGAGCTGTAATAACCATGGAGGGAAATAAAGCATGCTTTTTGGTTATATCCATCTTTATAAACATTTTTTTATTTGATACAATACATATAAATTGAAGATTTAAGCAATTTTACAATTGCTATTAAAAGGGGAATTCCCATCACCAAGATCCTATCCCAATATGTAGTAGATGTAATAATAATATTAACAAATACCTCCAATTACCACACAAAGTTCGGTGCCTTGGAGTGACCTTTGACTCTGCCTTGTCCTTCATACCACACATCCAATACCTGACAACCTCCTGCCGTCTTCAACTCAAAAATATTTCCAGAATCCGCCCTTTCCTCAATTCCCAATCTACAAAAATGCTAGTGCATGCCCTCATAATCTCCCGCCTCGACTACTGCAACATCCTCCTCTGTGGTCTCCCTGCTAACATGCTCGCCCCTCTCCAGTCCCAGTCCATCCTTAATTCTGCTGCCCAAATGATCCACCTCTCTCCTCAATACTACCCCGCTTCTCCTCTCTGCAAATCCCTCCATTGGCTCCCAATCTTCCACCGTATCCAATTCAAATTACTAACACTGATCTACAAAGCCATCCATAATCTATCTCCTCCGTATATCTCTGAACTAATTTCTCCCTACTCTCCAAAACGCAATCTTTGATCCTCCCAAGATCTCCTCTCCTCCTCTCTCATTCGCTCCTCACGCAACCGTCTCAAAGACTTCTCCTGAGCATCCCCAGTCTCCTGGAACTCGCTGCCTCAACATGTCAGACTATCTACTACACTTGCAAACTTCAAAGAGAACTTGAAAACTCATCTGTTCAGAAATGCCTATAACCTTCAATGACCTCACTGCTTCACCAACACCACCACAGCTGCCGCCCCACCACCGTGCGGAGCTGCCGCCCCACCACCGTGCGGAGCTGCCGCCCTACCACCATGCGGAGCTGCCGCCCTACCACCGTGTGGAGCTGCCGCCCCACCACTGTGCAGAGCTGCCGCCTGACCACCGTGCGGAGCTGCCGCTTCACCACCGTGCGTAGCTGTCGCCCAACCTACGCCCCACCTACTGTCTCCTCCCCAAAATCCTATAGAATGTAAGCCTGGAAGGGCAGGGCCCTCTTTTCTCTGTACTAGTCTGTCTAATGTAACTTGTATATGTATTCTGTATGTAACCCCCTTCTCATGTACAGCACCATGGAATCAATGGTGCTCTATAAATAAATAATAATAATAATAATAATAATAATAATAATAATAATAATAAATAATAATAATAATTAGAAATGTAGTATAGTTCTTCTCATTCACTATGTCACTTACCTTATGTTATAACTGTCACAAAGGTCCTGAAATGCCCTAAACGTGAGGTGAGTGACATAGCTGATCAGGAGAACTATACTACATTTCTAATTGGAGGTATTTGCTAATATTATTATTACACCTACTACATAATGAGATAGGATCTTGGAGATGGGGATGACACTTTAATTAGTAACCTACTATTGTCTTGGGTCTAAAGCTGTGTCTTCATGGTAACAGACTACAAACTCTGTGTAGGTTTGATCCTGCAGGCATACTTTTCATTTGTCCTATGTTTTTCTAACAATTAGTAACTTAGCAGAAAATAAGAGACAGATTGATGGAAACATGAGTAAAGTATAAGACAAAACCAGTTTTGTGTATTAAAATAGAGACATGTTGACTTCTTATAAAAAGGAGACAGTTGCACACTGCAGTGCTAATATATGTGGAACAATGAATAAGGGAATATAGACATGCATTACTGCTATAAATAACATGTAAAAATTGAGGTACTTAGCACACAAAATTGGCCAGTTTTATGTGAACCCTACAGCCAGTGGCAAGGCGACCTCATTTTTGTTGGGTCCCTATCAAACTAATGCTTGTCATTGGTTTAACCTTCGTCAGGCTGCATAATTTTACAACTTTGACAGCGACCCCTTATCTCGGAAGGGGGTGGAGATATTTTATTGAAATTTGGCCAATATATTCTGGACCAAAACTGCAGAGATGTCACGAAATTTCAGCCCTCTACGGCTTTTGGAAAAAAAATGTATTGCAATTTTAAAACGGAATAGTTACAATTGAACCTATTCAGCCGGACAAAGGTTAAAAAAAAATACAATTTTTGGGCAGACAGGAACCTACAATTGAAGAATTAAAATTGGCGGAGACTGAAGAGCAGGAGTGCTCAATCAGAAGGCATAATCCTGTAATTTAAAAAAAAGACTGATGGCAGATCCTATCTTTCTAATGTGAACAGGTGCAAACCGAATATGAAACATACTAACAAAAAAGAGTTTTTTCTTAGATTACAGGGTTATGCTTTCTGATTGAGCACTCCTTCTCTTCAGCCTCAGGTGATTTTAATTCTCCATTTGCAGGTTCCTGTCCACCCATAAATTGTAGGGGGGGGGTTTAACCCAAAGAGAGGCATTAGCTTGATAGGGACCCAACAAAAATGAGCTTCCCTTGCCACTGGCTGTTGGGCTCAGATAAAATCTGTCCAATTTTGTGTGTTAAGTATCTCAATTTTTACATGTTTTTTCACAGCAGTAATGCATATCTATATATCTATATTCAGTGTTCCACATATCTTAGCACTGCAGTGTGCAACTGTCTCCTTTTTATTACTATGTTTCAAATTCAGTTTGCACCTGTTCATATTAGAAAGATAGGATGTGCCATCAGTTTTTTTCTTTGACTTCTTATAAAGGCTCCTAAAAGAATCTTTAGGCAGAAAATGGATGGATTTTATTAACCACAGCTATTTCATCATTTTTTTTTGTTTTGTTATAAAGGTGTACGAGTACAAAGATGTTAACTTGTTAGGCTTTTATTTAACAAATTTGTGCTGAGAACATACAAGTCTATATCAGGTTCCATATACTGCACACCAGTGGCAATTTGCTACAATCAAAAGTACAATAGTTGCAAAATCACAGTTTTTCTATGCTTTTTCATGACGTACAGGTCTACAGGCATGCTGAGGTTGCTTTTCACTGTGCAATTTACACGTGTGCTGTATTGTCTCACTGCGGCTGGGTGTACAATTACTGTTAGACAGTTGTGCTGAAAGCAGCGGTACTAAATATTTATTTATATTTTTATTACAAACCATTAACAAATATATATTAATTAAAAAATAAAAGGCTTTTTTTATAATAATGTCTTTTTTGGGGGGGGTGAGGAGTTTATAAATTTTATTAAATATTATTTTACTTTTATTTTTTGTCTTACTAGAGGATTTGAACCACTAATCATTAAATCAATAGTACAATGCTTTGTAATAAATAGCATTCCAAAGCATTAATGTCTGCCAGTGATACACTCTCAGGCAATTTATTAGGTCATGCCCCTGGTGGGACCTAATTGACAGATAACAATGATAGATCTGAGGGCAATTGTTAAGCAATAGAGACGAGTGGACTCTTTGAAGTTTGCCAGACTTTAGATAAAATTGTGTTTCAAACCTTGACTTGACCTGAACTCCAATGGAAGTCACTAAGTAAGCAGATCGGATCTCTGCCTACATGCAGCCAGCCATAAACAGATGACTTCCAGGGAAGGAAGGGCAAAGTTGTTTTTTTTTCTATTTGTACACACTACATCCGATAACGCTGATTTTCATCCCAGTGTGAGTGTCATGTCCCCACCGGAGTCCGCTTGTACGATTTCTGCTACAATCACCAGGTGACGCCGTGTTCCCGCCGTGGATAGTGCTGGTGATGGGAGAGGAGTCAGTGTCAGTGGCTTTGCTGGGCGCAGGCTCCCTTCATCCACTAAGCTGAGTTTCCCTGGGACCTGTAGTACCACTGGCTGACTGTAGGTGGCGTGTGTCTTCCAGCTGAAGTTAACCATCATTCAGCTACAGCCAATGGGAAGACACCACACCCTTCTTATTCCCCCTCCCATCTGCTGACCACTGCCAGAGATAGTTCTGTATTCCTGGTTCCTGTTCTGTTTGTATAGTGATTCCTGTGTGCTGACCTCTGCTTGTTTTCTGACTACCCTCCTGCCTGTTGTTTTTGTATGTTGCTATCAATTCCGGATTTGACCTCTGCTTTGTTTCCTCATTATGCCCTTGCCTACCGATTCTGTTACTGTATTGCATTTCCTGGTTTTAGCTCCTGCCTGACTACCACGGACTACAGCCAACCACAGGTGGTGATCTCCAGGGCTCTGTGTAATTCCAAATCCCTGTATATGGGTTAAATGGTTGCAGAGTTCTCGGGGTTCTGCTTTGTGAGCAGCTTTCCTTTAGCCTCCCTTTACAGCCAGTCTGAGTCTGTGGCTCCAGGCAGGTGTTGCAGCGAACCATTGAAACACTGCATGCAGCTCGCACTGGGCGATCTCTGAGTGTACCCAAGCACAGCGATGCTTGATCGAGTGGTCAGCATATGTAAAGCACCAAAACTCCAAACTCGAACACTGATTTTTTTGTACAGTTTGTGTCCAAGACAAGCATCAAACTTTAAAGTTTGGGTCCGCTCATCTCTATTAAGCACTCATGTGTCCATGTAACTCATCAGCACCCTGAGATGACAGCAAAAGTAGTCAAATTGCTCACAGAAAATGTTTGGTGCAAGAAATAGAACCTAGTCATCTATATATATAATTGCCTTATTCTGTCTGTCTGTCTGTCTGTCATGCTCCAAAATTGTGTCCTTACGGTGACACAAAGCTGATTGGCCGCTGGGCTCGCCATGGCCCCGCCCCCCCACACGGATTGGCCTCTCGCCCCGGCTCTCTGCAGGCCCCGCCCCCCTCACGCAATGCACGCTCGCTCTGGCCCAACTGACACGGAGCTCCGACTCCCAGGTGAGTACACACACACACATCAGATCACACTCACTCTCACACACACCTCACACATCACATCCACACACTCACAACATCCTGGGATATCGCTTGCTTCTACACCGGCTCCGTCACGATCCCAGCAGTGCCAGACATAACCTTGTGATGCTGGGATCTTGACGTAGCCCGTGAACGCTGGTAACCATTATACACATCGGGTAACTAAGGTCCCTTGGTTACCCGATGTGTATCATAGTTACCAGTGTATACCGGCTCTGTCACGATCCCAGCAGCGCCAGACATAACCTTGCGATGCTGGGATCTTGACGTAGCCCGTGAACGCTGGTAACCATTATACACATCGGGTAACTAAGGTCTCTTGGTTACCCGATGTGTATCATAGTTACCAGTGTACACCGGCTCCGTCACGATCCCAGCAGTGCCAGACATAACCTTGCGATGCTGGGATCTTGACGGAGCCCGTGAACGCTGGTAACCATTATACACATCGGGTAACTAAGGTCCCTTAGTTACCCGATGTGTATCATAGTTACCAGTGTACACCGGCTCCCGGTACACATGTGCAGGGAGCCGGCATTATACTCCTCTCCCCCCAGGACTACTCCTCCTATTACAGTCCTCCTATTATACTCCTCTCTGAGTATAATAGGAGAACTATTATAGCATGGGGGATGTAGCATGATGGGGGGTGCGCAGCATGGGGGATGTAGCACGATGGGGTGCGCAGCATGGGGGATGTAGCATGATGGGGAGTGCGCAGCATGGGGGATGTAGCACGATGGGGAGTGCGCAGCATGGGGGATGTAGCACGATGGGGGGTGCGCAGCATGAGGGATGGAGCACGATGGGGGGTGCGCAGCATGGGGGATGTAGCACGATGGGGAGTGCACAGCATGGGGGATGTAGCACGATGGGGAGTGTGCAGCATGGGGGATGTAGCACGATGGGAAGTGCGCAGCATGGGGGATGTAGCATGATGGGGAGTGCGCAGCATGGGGGATGTAGCACGATGGGGAGTGCGCAGCATGGTGGATGGAGCACGATGGCGGGTGCGCAGCATGGGGGATGTAGCACGATGGGGAGTGCGCAGCATGGGGGATGTAGCACGATGGGGGATGTAGCATGATGGGGGATGTAGCACTATGGGGGGTGCGCAGCATGGGGGATGTAGCACGATGGGGAGTGCGCAGCATGGGGGATGTAGCACGATGGGGAGTGCGCAGCATGGGGGATGTAGCACGATGGGGAGTGCGCAGCATGGGGGATGTAGCACGATGGGGAGTGCGCAGCATGGGGGATGTAGCACGATGGGGGATGTAGCACGATGGGGGATGTAGCACGATGGGGGGTGTGCAGCATGGGGGATGTAGCACGATGGGGAGTGCGCAGCATGGCGGATTGAGCACGATGGTGGGTGCGCAGCATGGGGGATGTAGCACGATGGGGAGTGCGCAGCATGGGGGATGTAGCACGATGGGGGGTGCGCAGCATGGGGGATGTAGCACGATGGGGAGTGCGCAGCATGGGGGATGTAGCACGATGGGGAGTGCGCAGCATGGGGGATGTAGCACGATGGGGGGTGCGCAGCATGGGTGATGTAGCACGATGGGGGGTGCGCAGCATGGGGGATGGAGCATGATGGGGAGTGCGCAGCATGGAGGATGGAGCACGATGGGGAGTGCGCAGCATGGAGGATGGAGCACGATGGGGAGTGCGCAGCATGGGGGATGGAGCACGATGGGGGTGCGCAGCATGGGGGATGGAGCACGATGGGGAATGCGCAGCATAGGTGATGGGGCATGATGGGGGGTGCGCAGCATGGGGGATGGAGCACGATCGGAGGTGCACACCTCCCCCCAACACACACACACACACAGGGAACCACAAACACCGCCATACACAGACACCCACACACACAGACAACGCTGCACACACACAACACCCAACACACAAACACCGCGGCATACATAAATATACGCACATACCGCACAACACACACATTGCACAAAACATACCTGCCCCCAAAACACACCACACCCACACAAACTGTGCAACACACACACACAACGCGACAGACACACAGCGCTCCACAAACAACGCAACACACATACAACACCGCTCTCACCCCCCGCCACACCCAGACAGCACCTAGAACACAAACACTTGGTAACTACACACAACAACATCTATATATATATATATATATATATATATATATATATATATATCTATATCTATATCTATATCTATAACAAAAATCATACATGAACTACACAATACGTAAATTCTAGAATACCCGATGCGTAGAATCGGGCCACCTTCTAGTGATAGCTATAACAGCTATGAGTCATTCAATAGTTAATTTCATTTTATAACAAAGATTTCTAGACATTACATGACAAAATATAATACAAATAAACATCAATCAAAAATAAATCGAGTAAAATGATAACTTAAGTTTAATCAATAATTGACATAATTGATACTGTTTTGTAATAAGTAGGGATGAGCGAACAGAAACTGTAGAGTTCGGGGTTCGTACTGAACAGTGAATACCAGGTGTCTGGGTCCCGGCTAAAGATGAGCAATCCTGCCAAGGATCGGACTGGTTCAGGATCGCCGAGCCCGCCTGAGATCGCTAATCTGATCGTCAATCCTAGCCTATCCTAGATGTACCCATTAAATTCAATGGGAGGCAAAAGTGATGTAGTGTAAAATGGTGTAGAGGTTGTAAGAGAAAGAAAATAATAAAGGGTTAAAGCAGAACATACTTACAGAGTCTCCCCGCAGCTGCAGCGCTACTTCCGGGTCCGACAATTATCTCTAATGCATATTCACTGCTTACCACGCCCACCAACGTTTCTGATTGGCTGCAGTCACACCCCACCCCCAGACAGTGTCTGTGATTGTTTGGAATCATAGGTGCTGTCTGCAGGTCTATAGTGTGCTATAAAATAAATAAATAAAACAATTGTCGTAGGGTCTCCCGCATCTATTGATACCCAGCACAGATAAAGCATAGGGCTACAGGCTCCTTCTTTTGTCTGAATAAGGAGCCATTGGGCTCTGAAAGCTTGCTAATATAATTTTTCTGGTTAGCCAATAAAGTTATCACTCCTAAAACACTTTTGTAATTTTTGGGGCAAAAGTATTTAAAATATTTTTTAATTTTAAATCAGTTTATTAAAAGTATTATCCAGGCTTGAGGTCTGCAGTAGCTATATGTGATGTGTGCAGCTGCAGAGCACACAGACATATAATGGTTCTTAACATCTCACAGTAGTCCATGTGGGGACATTGTTTAACATTTTTCAATAACGTTACATACTGTAATACATAAATCAACTATAATACAAATCAAAGACATTTACTAAGTTTCATACTTTATGAATCCATTATAACGAATAGGGATTTGCCCTTGAGTACTACGTTGTGATCTGTGCAAAATGGGAATGCTAGGTAAAAGTCTATGACTGCTACAACTTACCAAAGGTACGGCAGGCTCACTGCTAGCAGGAGGTAAGTTTTCTTGTGAAGGTTGTGGTGAAAACAGCATTACAGGGATTACTACTGCATTATCGACTTGCGGCCATGAACTGGGGAATTCAGCTAAGATGGTACGAATCTTCTTGTCCACTTCTTCAACTTGCTGAGGGACTTCTCTTGTTTCCTCTTTTTCGAGCAATTGAGCTGAACATATTTTCAGATTGTCTCTAGATACAGTAGTACATGTTTATCCTCCGTCTTTTGAAATGGTGCATACTCTGCTGTTGTCATGGTTACATGGTTGTACATTGTAAAGGGCCCATTACACGCTACGATATATCTAACGATATGTCATCGGGGTCACGTCATTAGTGACGCACATCCGGTATCGTTTGACATATCGTAGCGTGCGACAGCTACGAGCGACTGTGAACGAGCAAAAATACTCACCTTATCGTTGCTCGTTGACACATCGCTCATTTTAAAAAAATCGATCGTCCTTCTGCGCGCCGGTTGTTCATCCTTCCCCAGGCAGCACACATCGCTCCGTGTGACACCCTGGGAACGATGAACTGCAGCTTACCTGCGGCTGCCGGCAATGCAGAAGGATGGAGGTGGGCGGGATGTTACATCCCGCTCATCTCTGCCCCTCCGTTTCTGTTGGCGGCTGTTGTGTGATGTCGCTGTGATGCCGAACGTCCCTCCCCTTTCAGGAAGAGGATGTTCACCCCCCACATCGAGGTAGTTCGAGAGGTAAGTACGTGTGACGGGGGTTACAGACTTTGTGCGACACGGGCAAAAAAATTGCCCGTAACGTACAAACGATGGGGGCGGGTGCGATCGCACATGCGAACGCACGATAAATTGACGCATGTAACGGGCCCTTAAGGCTGGGCTTCCTGTTGATCATCCAACGTGTGGTATCTTCTTTCTTTCTTTAGCACTTGTTCACCTGGTGAAAAGGGAATTGCCACATCATTTTTATTAAAGTCTCTTTCTTGTTTTTGTCTCGCTTGATTCAGACTTTTTTCCACACATTGTTGAACCTTATTATACTGCAGTTGTCCTTCTGTGTTCCAATCTGTGTCTAACTGGCTGGATATGATCTTTGAAAACTTCTGCTTCGAAGGCTGGACCTCTACCTGTCAGCACTTGATCTTAATATTCATGCGGTCTACAGAAATACACCTGGAATGCTTTTGCAGCTGTTCTTACAGTTTGATCTTTCACTGGAATGACCACGAGAAAATGTGATTAGTGATCCACTATGGTTAAGGTGTAGTTATACCCTGATCTGCGTAGAGAGAGTTGCACATGGGTTGCAAGGGGGCCTATTGATTGGTGAGATTTTTTTTTTCTCAGATTACATAGACCACATTCTCTGCACCACTGTTCAATGGAACTTCTCATACCAGTCCAGAAAAAGTGGTCACGAATAACAACTTCTAGCTTTTTTCACCCAAACTGTCCTGCTTAGTTGTGGTAAGCTTCAAGGACAATGGGCATGTCTCGTCTTGGGACCACGATCTGCCATACTAGCTCATGTGTATGTGGGTTGATAGCTCTCCGAACCAACTTGCCTTCAAAGGTAAAAAGCTTCTTTCTCCCTTTCCACAACTGTTGGATTTCTGCAGGTGCATGAGGAGCTGTAGATAAATTTTCTGCATCAAGGAGTTCTTTGACAAGGCAAATAGCCAGATCACTGCTCTGTGCCTCTGCCCAACTATGGTGGGGTAGTGGATTAAGGGAGACCTCTTGACTGGCTAGACTCCTTCCTTTCACACGGTTGGAATGTTGGGATACACCCAGTTTGGGGAATTCTGGCATCTCTATCTTTTCCAGGCTTGCCAGATCTTCTGGATCAGGAGGATTCAGCATGTGGGACAAGGTGTCTGCATTTGCATTCTTGGTACCAGCATGGTATTTAATGACGAACTTGTAGTTGGATAACCGAGCCATCCATCATCCAAAGCGCCAAGCCTGGCAGTCTCCAGATGAGTCAAGGGATTATTGTCTGTGTAGATGGTTAATTTGGAAGAGACCAGGTAGTGCTTCAACCTCTCAGTCACTGCCCATACAATAGCAAAGAATTCTAGCTTGAAGGAGCTTTAATTGGCAGAGTTCATCTCAGTAGGGCGAAGCTTCCGACATGCATAAGCGATGACATTCTCCATCCCCTGCTTGAGATAGGACAGCTCCTAGTCCAGTGTTGCTTGCATCGGTGGGAAGGATAAATGGCTAATCATTGTCTGGATAAGCCAAGATCTCTTCTTCGGTGAGCGCTTGCTTAAGGGTTCTGAATGACTCATCCAATCTTTCATCCCATACTATTGGGGGACTTTTACTTCTGGCCTTTTTGCTCTGACCCACTAGGAGGTCTTGTCGGGAGGCTGCCAGTTTGGTGAAGTCCTTAACGAAGCGTCTGTAGTAACCTAACAATCCCAGGAATTGTCGAACTTCTCGGATGGTGGTAGGTGCTTGCCAGTCTCTCATAGCAGACACTTTGTCTAAGTGGGGTGCAGTGACACCCCTGAACTAGTAAGGGTGTCACAGGGTACTGCACTCCTTTTTCTTTTGGTGCAGAGCTCAACCCCCCATAATACTGGGATCCTAACCTTTCGTATTGCTCCATCAGCATTCAAATCCTAGCCACACCTCACACCACACACTGTCCGGCACACCAGTGGGTGGTCTAGCTGGAACAGAGCCACCCACCTAGGGGTCAGGAATACTGGTGGGAGGGACTGAGTAAGTTGAGTGGTATCCCTCAGAGAGTAAGGAGCTGGAGGGAGTTGGAGCTCCCTGGGAGACGTTGGCTAGGTCGTAGACGGTGGTCTGGGACAGGAGGAGTCGCAGGGTATTAGAGAGGGGTGCCAGACTTAGTTTGGGAAATCGGTCGGCACCGGAAAATCTAGTAACAGAACCGGTACCGAGCACGGCGGGGTACTGGACCCTAGATCAGCAAGTAGCTTCAAGCAATCTAATAATTAACCTTTGGAGTCTCTTTATGAACTTTCCCCAAGAGCTCAGAGATCGAAGGCATCAACACAACGATGGGGTAAGGCTTTCCAGCTTATGCGGCCCACTAAGATCCCAAGTGTCAGCCATCGAGAGCACAGCTCATCTAACTAACCGTAGGGAGCGGGACCCCGCAAGCTTCAGGCTGAGGGGTCACTCAGAACACTCTAAATTAGCGCGTGGAGGCAGTTCCAGAACCATCAGCAATACCCATGGGGACGGAGAGACTTGGTTTAATGGTCGCACCAACATCCATACAGCCTGAATGAATACGCTGCTCTCCCCTGAAACATTCGACAACTTCTGTGATTGAGAAATGTCTATAAATATAGAATACGGATATGTCAATAACACATCAGCAACATACGGTTAACACCACAGACACACTCATATCATAAATTGTCCATTACCTAAAAGGCATAAAAGTTCCAACATGAACAATATTAAATCATGTGTCTATGCTTGTGACTCAAATCAGCACAACCACACCTATATCATGAATTATCCATTACTTTATGGGCAGAAAAATCGACCAAAGGAAATATTATGACATGTGCCAATGCCTGCCACACAGATCGACACAACACATGATGGAGCACCCATGGAAAAATCCCTATATAAATATAACAGTGGAAGTAGAACTATTTTACCATTGAAAAAATATCAAACTAATGCTCCAACAGGTCAGTGTGACCAAAAAGAGACGGACAGAGGCACATATCACCTCACATCACTACATGCCCATGAAAAGGATTCAGGTAATCTAAGTGCAGCATAAACACACCTATATCATAGATTATTAATTACTCCATGGGCAGGAGGATCAAACATGAAGAAATTTAAACCATATGCCCGTGTCCGCTACACAGACCAACATGATACATGGTGGAACACATATGAGACATATCCATATATATATATACTAGTGGAGATGAAACCATAAAGCAATATATCCACTGTAAGGTTACAGCAGGTGTCTAATTAGTGCTCCAGCAGGTCAATGCGATCAAGAAACGGACCAGGCATCTATCACTACATGCCCATAAAAAGATTCAGACAATCAAAGTGCAGCACATACGGCACTGAAGTGCCATGGATACGGCCGCATACATAGGGATTATTATAAAGTGGTGCAAGATGGAAACAAACAGCACTGTTAACAATAGGCCAGCACAAAACACATTACCTAAGGAATAGTCGCTGTGGTGGTAATGCGCCCGATGCGCATTTCGGTGTGTACCTTCGTCAGGGGGCGTAACCGGAAAGGGAAGGGGAGTGCCGTTAAAAGGCCTCAATCCCCAGCTGATTGGGCAGGCATAGTGATGCATCCGAAGCCGGCCGGGCGGAAGTCACGCCTCACAGACGCGTCATGGCCACAGAGGACGCCGGGTAAGAAAACCAGCATCCCCGTAACCATAGAGACGCGTCAGAGAGACATGGAAATCCAGGACCGGCGACGCATGCGTAGACCACACAACCAGGTGGGGAAAGACAATAGATATACTAAATAGAATACAAGGAGTAGTGCACAATTTTTAGTCAGTTTATATTAGAAAATCTCATTACAATAAGAGGCTCCTTATACTAGCCGGCATGTAAACCCTAAGGGACAATGAATACAAAAGATAGAGCACTGACGATCCATGTTACTATAAAGACGTCATAACATAATGTAGTGCTAACACCTTAAAGGAGGGGGAACAATACACAAAAAGAATCAATCTGAACTACATATACATTATTCTAACATAAACACAATGTATAGAAAATCATGCTCAAAAAACTCCATAGCACCATATGAATAATAACATACAATGTCCATAATTAAGCATATATTACAGCACAAGGCCAGAAGTATCAGTACACAGTACGGACAGTACAGCCCCAGGGGCTAAATGAAAACATGAGCTTCACTTCATTTCTTTAAAATAGGGTGGTTCTCTGATTTTAATTGTTTTTAATTTTTTATTTTAGGCCTTTTTCACTGTGATGTATTTTTCTTGGAGTGTCTCGATATGTGCCGACTGTTCCCCCATATGTGACAGCGAACCAGAATTGATGTCTTGAACTGCAAGATCAAGAAAATGGGACTGTTCTTGATGAATATTTGCTATTGTATATTTTCCATAGTACACCATATAGGATTGATACTTCTGGCCTTGTGCTGTAATATATGCTTAATTATGGACATTGTATGTTATTATTCATATGGTGCTATGGAGTTTTTTGAGCATGATTTTCTATACATTGTGTTTATGTTAGAATAATGTATATGTAGTTCAGATTGATTCTTTTTGTGTATTGTTCCCCCTCCTTTCAGGTGTTAGCACTACATTATGTTATGACGTCTTTATAGTAACATGGATCGTCAGTGCTCTATCTTTTGTATTCATTGTCCCTTAGGGTTTACATGCCGGCTAGTATAAGGAGCCTCTTATTGTAATGAGATTTTCTAATATAAACTGACTAAAAATTGTGCACTACTCCTTGTATTCTATTTAGTATATCTATTGTCTTTCCCCACCTGGTTGGGTGGTCTACGCATGCGTCGCCGGTCCTGGATTTCCATGTCTCTCGGGCGCATCTCTATGGTTACGGGGACGCTGGTTTTCTTACCCGGCGTCCTCTGTGGCCATGACGCGTCTGTGAGGCGGGACTTCCGCCTGGCCGGCTTCGGATGCGTCACTATGTCTGCCCAATCAGCTGGGGATTGAGGCCTTTTAACGGCACCCCCCTTCCCTTTCCGGTCACGCCCCCTGACGAAGGTACACACCGAAATGCGCATCGGGCGCATTACCACCACAGCGACTATTCCTTAGGTAATGTGTTTTGTGCTGGCCTATTGTTAACAGTGCTGTTTGTTTCCATCTTGCACCACTTTATAATAATCCCTATGTATGCGGCCGTATCCATGGCACTTCGGTGCCGTATGTGCTGCACTTTGATTGTCTGAATCTTTTTATGGGCATGTAGTGATAGATGCCTGGTCCGTTTCTTGATCGTATTGACCTGCTGGAGCACTAATTAGACACCTGCTGTAACCTTACAGTGGATATATTGCTTTATGGTTTCATCTCCACTAGTATATATATATATGGATATGTCTCATATGTGTTCCACCATGTATCATGTTGGTCTGTGTAGCGGACACGGGCATATGGTTTAAATTTCTTCATGTTTGATCCTCCTGCCCATGGAGTAATTAATAATCTATGATATAGGTGTGTTTATGCTGCACTTAGATTACCTGAATCCTTTTCATGGGCATGTAGTGATGTGAGGTGATATGTGCCTCTGTCCGTCTCTTTTTGGTCACACTGACCTGTTGGAGCATTAGTTTGATATTTTTTCAGTGGTAACATAGTTCTACTTCCACTGTTATATTTATATAGGGATTTTTCCATGGGTGCTCCATCATGTGTTGTGTCGATCTGTGTGGCAGGCATAGGCACATGTCATAATATTTCCTTTGGTCGATTTTTCTGCCCATAAAGTAATGGATAATTCATGATATAGGTGTGGTTGTGCTGATTTGAGTCACAAGCATAGACACATGATTTAATATTGTTCATGTTAGAACTTTTATGCCTTTTAGGTAATGGACAATTTATGATATGAGTGTGTCTGTGGTGTTAACCGTATGTTGCTGATGTGTTATTGACATATCTGTATTCTATATTTATAGACATTTCTCAATCACAGAAGTTGTTGGATGTTTCACACAGTAATATATGTATAACCTATACATCTTTAATGCACTGTTTTGCCAGCTACTATATATATATACATATTTCTACCTCGTAACTGTGGTGATGTAATCCGCTTTTTTGCCTCAACCCTCCCACCTTTTTGCAATAATTAATAATAAAAATATCTTTTGAACCAATTGATCGCCTTCTTTTTTCTGTTTTAGGAGGATACAGATGCAGTTCCTCTACATACTGAACCACTGGAGAGAAGAGATGAGGAGCCTGGCTATGGTGATACGGGCTCGTGAGATGGAGGCCCCGCGAGTGCAGTGGGTAAGCAGCTACCCAGTCCCGGTTGACCCAGCCAACCCGGCCACGGGATTCGGTCTGCCCCCGGCCACTGCAAGCACCCAGCTTGCCTCACCCTCGTTAGACACCAAGCCACTACTCCCAACACCGGCAGCGGAACCTCCAGCCCCAGTTAAAAGTGTGCAGGCTGCGACGCCTCCGCTCTCACCACTAGCCAGACCAGACCAGGCCGCAACACATCTAGTCCCATCACTGGCCCAACCAGACTCAGCCACATCACTGGGCCCGTATCTCAGTATGGAGCCCCCGGACTCTGCAATCCTGGCTGCGGAACAGCCGGTTTCTTTATTCACCACAGCAGAGGCAGAGCCTGTGGAGATGCCAGCTCCACCGCCGCGCGGCCTCCCGGTAGTTGCCAAAGCCACAGGAGTTCTTACGGCCAGTTCCCGTAGAGGAGGCGGAGTCTGTTGCCAGCACTCCCTATTGGGAAAGACAGCAGCAACTGCTGCCCACCAAGATTGCCACCAGAGAGCGGCGCGGGCAGGAGATCGCCGCCCGCACCAACCGAGAAAAGGTGGGTGGGGGTTCATCGCGGAGCCAGGCCTCACTGCTGGGGTGTTTGTCTCTAAGAGGGATGTGGCCGAACACCTTCCAAGAGGACACCCGGACCGGAACCTGACGCCTGGTGACATGGTCTTATATTACCGGCATTGTGGGGAGCGGGGCTGGTATGCCCTGAAGGTTAACAAGCATGTGATGATGGGCGACCGGGTCATGCCAGCTCCCGCCACTGCCCCCGACTACTATAGGGAATAATGGTAGCAGAACCCGGCTACAATGTTAAATATTGAGTTTTATAATATTTTATAAGCTGCTATTGCTACTTTAAGAACCAATGATAAGAGAATTGTTGCAAAAGTGCTGATTAACTGATAATTATCAGAATGCGTAACCTGATTAATGTTTGCACCCGGTGCATGGACCCTGTTTTATTCCCTCCCTTATTATACATATGCACGATGGCTGCAGGACTGGTAGCAGCCAGCACAAACTTGTGCTAATTGTATAAAGTTGCGCCTCGTGCACCTACCAGAGTCGTCTCTTACAAGTCCAGGACTTCAAGGCCATCACAAGGAACCGGGGGATCCAGGTTGTTTGGGTGGCGGGTTGAAGAGAGTGGGACAATGTGAATGGACTGTCGCAGAGCAGGCTGAGCCACTGACTACCGCTACAACCGGTAGCGTTCCCCGTTGTTATTTTTAGTAATTGAATTCTGGGAGTTTGATGTAACGTTTAAGTATACTGCCTCCCCTGTGAGGGATGAATAAATATGCATCATTTGTTCCTTTTTCTTTCAGTAAAAAAAAATAAAAAATTAATCCTCTGGGTGTCTTGTAGCTCAGGGATGAGCTAGGTTTACCAAGGGGGAATGTGACGCCCCTGAACTAGTCAGGATGTCACAGGGTACTGTACTCCTTTCTCTTTTGGTGCAGAGCTCAACCCGCCATGGTTCTGGGATCCTAACCTTTGGTATTGCTCCATCAGCATTCAAATCCTAGCCACACCTCACACCACACCCTGACAGGAACACCAGTGGGTGGGCTAGCTGGAACAGGGCCACCCGCCTAGGGGTCAAGCAGACTGGTGGGAGGGGCTGAGTCAGTTGAGTGGTATCCCTCAGATACTGAGCGGTGATGTGGCTATACTGGGTGTGGGCGACTGGCTTTTTATAATGGGGAATAAAAAAAATATTTAAAAAGGGGAGAATGAAAAATAAAATAAGTAAAGAGTTTGTGACGCCAGTTGATGTTCGGCTGTGGTGTGGCCGAGCACTGCTGGTGGGCCCCAGGAGTTAGGTGGTGATGTGCCGTGCTAGCGGGTTGTCCCCTCGCCCCCAATTTGGGCTGGTTCCTGGGGGGTGTGTTGAGGTAGGGATGGCGCAGCAGGGAATAAATCAGCCAGAGACAGGACAGGGAGCTTTTACCTTTTACTGAAGCTCTGCATAACAGTTTTTCAGTCTTACAATGATGGTGGTTTTCCCTGCCCTGATGGGAGTTTGGTTTATCTGCTGTGTGGTGATAGTGTACTTCTCCTGCTACTATTTACCTAACTGGGAATAGGTATCATGTTATCCTTGGACTTCCAAGACAAGAATCATCTGAATTTGTACTCCCTTCTGGCGAGCAGGTGACTGGAATCCTGTAGGAAAACTCTCTACTCCTTCTAGACATTTCCTGACTCACATGTGCCACTGTGCTCCCAGGCAAATGTCCCTGCCACTTATAAAAAGGCTGTAGTCTCTTAGTTCTGGCACCGACCTAGAAGGCACCGATTACCTAGGTACTGATACCCTGACAAGTGTAGCTGACCCCTCCAGATGTTTCTAGAAAATCACCTCAGGACAGGACCTCTTCTCAGTACGCTCCTCACTTCTTCACCTCACACGTCGACTAACTGCCACTAACTTAAATTTACCTCACAACTAAGCTCTTCCCTTTTCTCTTCCAGGGCTTATCACTCAACAGTTGGTTTTCTCTCAAGAGAATAACCCCAGTAAGGGAGTATATGTAAATGTGTGTTTTGTTGTGAGCAGCAGAAAAAAACATATTCTCACTAAAGCTTACAATACATGTTATACAGATGGCAATACACATTTAATTGTGTGATATTATTTGTGTTGACTAGGCACAAGGCGCCACAACTGCCACCACTGCCAGGGACTTTGTCCATAAACATCGGTGGACTCACTGAAGACACACTGCTCCTCTATCCTCTGCATCCTCCCCCCGCTAACTTGACATATGATTTGTCTCTGCATTCTCGGGCACCTTACCTATACCGCAGATGCCCTGAGCACCCTCTGATATTGCAGATTTTTTCCCCTAAACCCTCAATACTTTATACGCCCTACCCTGATGAAGGCTTCCTAAAAGGTTGAAGTGCACCTCTTTTTGCAACAAATCAAAAATCAAAAAATAAAAATTCTATTGACCATTTGTTGTCTCTTGAGTGCTGGAGTTACCCTTTATGAAGAGAAAAGTGATTGGCACAAATACCAAAAGGGGCAGTACTGCAGTGTATCACAGATCAATTCATTCTCAATCACACTGACTCTGCAGGTCCTACACCTCCCAATTACTTAAATTTAAATTATTAATCTCAGACTTAGTGATAGTTCTATGTGATTGGCTGTGCTAGACCAATTAATGTGATGGTAAGGTATTATAGGGAAGTCTGCTTCAGTAATGTGCGAAACAGCATGGTTTTTTTAGTGTGTTTGTTTTTGCAATCCAAGCTAATCAAATTGCAAATAATCTAAATAATCAATAAGGGAGATGTAAATGTAGGTTGTTTAAGAATATATTATTTAAACCACATAACACGAAATCTTAGACCTTAATTTAAGCTTAATATCTGTTATGGCAGAATCCCTTGTGCTTAATATCAGTTGACATCATCACTGAGTGACTGCCTCTCATTTTCTGCTCTCGACCTCATATATCATATTGGATTGTGTAGAATGTGTTGTAGCAAGACAGCACTCAATAGTGGGAATAAATTAAAGCCATATATTATTAGGGTAATGCCACAAGGTTATGTTAGTTTACTGTGTGGATATAGAGTGGCTGAAGCAGTTCTGGTAAATGGTAATGACTATCAGGAAAATTGCATTTAAAATGTATTAGAAATTTCAAAGTTTATTATAATCACATATTTTTGATAAAGGGACATTTTTACAAGAATCCAGTATTCTCATAATATTTTGTCAGTTGTCTTGAAAAATATTAGAAATATATTTTTTTTTTATCATTTATAGAGTTATTTGTAATAATATACTGGTATACGAGGACATTAGTTGTCATAATATAATGATTTATGAGGATCAGTTTATTGAAAAATGGCTTCATCATAATTTGGTAATAAAATAAGAGCTTGAAATTTAACATTACATCTGACCCCTGCTCAGTCTTTTTTGAAGTAGGACCTCCTGGAGTGGGCAGATAATTAAACTGGTACATCTGCTGTAAGGCAGATGAAAAGAATGGGTTTTGTATTATGAGAGGCGACACTACTGTCATCTCTGGAGTCAGCTCTGCTGAATTTCAAACACTGACAGAAGCCGGACAGGAGACAAAGCCAAGTTATACATAGTTGGTGGTAGACACATTTTCAGCATCGTGATTCCAAGGGGGATGCCATGCATATTTTTCATAACTGTGAGACCTGAGCATCGGCGCCAAATTTATATTAGGCAGATGGATGACAATGAACATACAATTGTGAAAATAATTACAGTGGAACCTTGGTTTCTGAGAACAATCCATTCTGTGAGTGTACTTGTAAACCAAGTTTCTCGTCTAGCAAAGCAAAATTTCCAATAGAAAATAATGGAAGCTCAGACAATTCGTTCCACAACTTGTGGAATGTCCCCTATTGTGCCATTCCACACACACATACACACACACACTTTGCTTAACTTACCCTCCATTCCCTCGCTGGCCTACTGGTTCTTGTAGTCCGCAGGTATGTGTATCGGGTAAACATAGCAACGAGGCAGGAGCTTCCGCTGTCAGCGTCCACGTCATATGCAGGAGCCGCTTGCATCTGATTGGTTAATGCACTGCCTTGGAGAAGCGCTGACAGCGGAAGTTCCTCCATTGTCGCGATGGTTACCCAATACACATACTGCATCTGCGGACTACAAGAACCAGGAAACCGGCGAGTGAACAGAAGGTAAGGTGAGCATAATATGTGTGTGTGCGCGTGTGTTTGTGTGTGTTTGTGTGTGTTTGTGCGGACTGCAAGAGCGGGTCAGAGCGCGGTGAAAGTATGCAACAGGAAGTGTTTGCGGTGAGTATTTGCTCATACAGCAAAGATTGCTCTTAAACTGAGTTACAAATTTACAGCAAACTTTGCTCGTATAGCGAAATACTCGCACACCAAGTTACTCGTAAACCGAGGTTCCACTGTATTTGACATACTGCCAATTTTGCCAGTTTTCCCAATCTACAAAGAATGGAGAGGTCTGGAATAAATATAATAATAATAATAGTTTAAATTAATAAATTTTATTTGTATATCGTCAAACATATTCTGCAGCACTTTAGAATTCTCAGGGGACATGTACAGACAATATGAGACATTACAGAGTAACAAAATGCAACAGATACCAAGAGGAGTGAGGGCCCTGCTTGCATGATTACTATCTATGATGAACTAGGTGAGGCACAAAGGGTAAATGGTAAAAAAATGCTTGTTTTATATGGTCCAACCATCAATATAATAATAGTGGATTCAAATACAGCTGCATGAACTGGTCACCAGACAGAATTTTTATAAGTACAAATACAGAATTTAAAAAAGTACATGGAGGTTATGCAGCCACATGTAATTTTTATAGCAGGAACACAACTGTGACAGACAGAATTTAAAAAAAATCCAGAAAATCACATTGTATGACTGTTAAAGAATCAATTTCATTTTTATTTTCATTTTTATTGAATTACATTTTATTGAATGAATTTTATTGAATGAAATAAATATTTGATACAACAGAAAAACAGAACTTAATATTGGGTACGGAAACCTTTGTTTGCAATTACTGAGTTCAGACATTTCCTGTAGTTCTTGACCACAAGTTTGCACACACTGAAGCAAGGATTTTGGCCTGCTCCTCTATATAGATCTTCTCCAGATTTTGGGAGTGTCGCTGGGCAACATTGAGTTTAAGCTCCCTCATAAGACTTTCATTGGGCTCAGGTCTAAAGACTGGCAAGGCCAATCCAGGGCCTTGAAATGCTTCTTAGGTAGACACTCCTTCGTGGCCCTGGCTGTGTGTTTCATCAATGCTCTTACTGAGGGAAGGAGGTTGTTGGTCTAATCTGAATCTCCTTCCTTATAGTTTCATGCCATTGCTTCTTGTACTTCTTTGTGCTAATGAGAAAAGGGTAATTCCGTCTGTACTGTGACTACCTTTCAGATATTTGTAGACCACTAATAAATCTCTCAGCTTTCTCTTATGCAAACTAAACATTCCTAGTTCTTTCAGCAGAACTTCATCTGACATGGTTTGCAGACCTTCTACCATTTTGGTTGCTCTTCTGTGGACATGCTCCAATATATTGATGTCTTCTTGAATTGGGGAGTCCGGAATTGTTCACCAAGGCAGAGTGTAGGGGAATTATTACCTCTCTTGATTTAGATTCATTGCTTGTCTTGAAACTAACCAGAATTTTGTTGGCCTTCAGCACCGCACTGTTGGCTCATGTATAATCTGGAATCTACTATTATGACCAAGTATTTTTTCTCAGTGCTATCACTTTGTTTTATTCCCCCCATTATATATATGCTTTTACTTTTCTTTTTTCCAGATGTGGATTACATCAGACCTGAGTGTTTTGGAGGTTAATAAATTGGAGAAAAAGGATTTATTTTTTCTTTTTTTTGCTTTTGAAATAAAGGATTTTGTGTATTTGTGTCTATCTTTTTAAACTTACAGGATTATTATAAGAGGCTATGATAAACACCTACCCATTACTAATCAAAGATTTTGTAACCAACTGTCACACTGCTTACGGGTCTGCTCATTACATCTCGTACATATTAACTGTTTCTCCTGCCCCCATCTGTGACAGCATCTGAGACTGGCTGCAGTGAGGCTGCCAGCATGCTGGTGTATCTGTTTGGCTGTCTCGGTTCCCTAATGGAGTGTAAAAATAAATAAATAAAAAAAGCCGTAGGATCCACTGTATACCCAATGCAGATAAAGCAGATGGCTACAGGCTGCAGCCCTTAAGGTACCGTCACACTAAGCGACGCTCCAGCGTTCCCACCAATTTTTTTGCTGTTTTCCAGTACACTATATGGTAAAACTTATGGTTTCGTTTAAAACTACAGCTCGTCTTGCAAAAAACAAGCCATTATATGGCAAGATTGACAGAAAAATAAAAAAAGTTACGGCTGTTGGAAGAAGTTGAGCAAAAAAATAGCCGGAAAATCGCCTGGGGTGAAGGGGTTACAATTATTTAAATAAATAATTTGTAAAAAAAGGGTGACGTAATCCACACCACAATGTTGTATGATGATCCTGGCTCTCCTGCATACTGAAGTTGCTGTGTGCGAGCACATTAGAGACCATGACTGACTGTGTGGCAACTGTGAGCAGTGATGTCAGTAAGTTTACCTTCGGTCACAGCTGGAGGATCCCACAGTACCCCACCTGTGACCACAGGTAAACTCACTTTATGTGAACTAATAAAACTCAGTGACCTCACCTCACTATTGAGTTTAATGAGACCTGCATTTCCCAACAGAAAAACACATTTTTTTTGCCAAGAGATGCAGATTTGGTGCTGAAATTTATGCACAAAATTCCTGCAACAGTTCTGTATCTCCTGGTAGAAAAACGCGATGCAGTTTTGATGTGGTTTTGAAGCATTTTTGGTTTTTTTTTACCAGGAGATGCAGATTTGGTACAGAAATTTGGTGTATACCAAAATTGCATCTCCAAGCACAAAACCGCAACAAAACTACTGTTTTGATTCATTTTTGTGTGGTTTTCTGCCAAGAGATGAAAATTTGGTGCAGAAAGTCTAGTACAGACATTTTAACGCTAAGGCCTCTTTCACACGTATGTGCCTCCGGTACGTGTTTGACAGTTTTCTCACGTACCGGAGACACGCACACATGTAGACCTATGGATTCCTGTGGATTTGGACACACGTAAGTATTTGCGCACGGAACGTGTGTCCGTTGCGTACTTACGTGTGTCTGTGTGTTTCTCACGCCGACATGTCCGTTGTCTCTCCGGCATCATGGGTGTCACACGGAACGCATACGTGTCACACGTAATGCAAACTGACCACACGGATGTGTTCCATGTGACACGCACCGGAGAGAAGACATGTGTCTGTGAGAAAAAAAACCAAAACTTTACTCACCTTCTCCAGCCCTGCAGTCTCTGCCGCTGATGTCACTTGCTGTCGATCGCTGCTCATTATGCTCATTGAATATTTACTTCACTGCGGCCGGAAGCAGCAGCGGGGAGTCGGCAGGACCAGAGACCAAAGTTCAGCACCACGGACAGCGAAGCCAGGGACAGGTGAGTAGAAAGTTCCCATTCTTCGTGTGTTATAACGAAAAACACACGGAGAACACACGTAGCCCATAAACACAGGTCACAGAGGGCAAAACACACCTCTGACATGTCCGTGAAAAATGTGTGTGGTTTTTCATGGATGTGTGAGAGAGGTCTAAGGAAAACTACAACTAAGCTGCGTATTTTTTGCTAGAAGATGCAGAATTGCTGCTGAAATTTATAGACCAAATCTGCATCTCCTGGCAAAAAAACCCCCAAAAAACATAAAAGCCGCATCACGTTTTGTTGCATTTTTTTTTTTTTTTAGAAGATTCAGATTTGGTGCTGGAATTTGGTGTATAAATTTCAACACCAAATCTACATCTCCTGGCAAGAAAACAAAGTTTAGGTGCAATTTTCTTCCAGGTGATGCAGATTTGGTACAGAAATGTCTGCACTGCAACATATGTTTGCACTAAATTTGCATCTTCTGGCAGAGAACCTCACCAACATATCATCAAAACTGTGTTTTTTGTGCAATTTTCTGCCAGTAGATGAACATTTGGTGAAGGAATTTATATATCAAATTCCTGCACCAAATCTGCATCTCCTTGGCAAAAAAACTCCATCAAAACAGCATCAAAAGCGCATCACGTTTTTGATTTTTTTTTTTTTAACCAGGAGTTGCAGATTCTGTGCACCAAATCTGCATCTCTTGGTGAAAGAATGCACTTTAAGTCTAGTTTTTTGCCGTGAGATTAAGATTTCTGAAGCAAATTTGCATCTCATAACAGAAAACCTCAGCGAAATTGTGCCAAAATTGTATTTTTTGTGCACTTTTCTGCCAGGAGAAACAGACTTTGTGCTTAAATTTATACACCAAATTCCAGTGGGACAAGTATGCAGAATATTGAGCTGAGGAGAAGTGAGTTTGTCAGTTTTGTTTTTGTGAGATAAGCAATGTGATTTGCACCGCCCGAGTTCAGGGCCCAGTTTGGGTCAGCAAGTCTCCAATTTTGCATCTGCCCTACTGGGTGCCTCACAGAATAATATGACGTGTGTCACTCTTCCATGTCCTGATGTTGTGTTACTTAGTAAGAACTAAATGCCTGGCAAAGGACAGGTCTTCGAAGTGACTACTGGCTGCTAGGAATGATCTGACTGGATGTTTGATCAAATTTCTCTTCTCTAGGATTCATTATACAAATGTAATGGGATGACCAACACTCTAATGCCGCGACATCCCTGCTGGCGACTAATGGTGCAGGATGCACTGTATTATTGTGTGTATTATTTTTCCCCCTGTGTAGTATGGTCGGCTGCCACAAGAGGTGACGGGTCTTGGGTCCCTCAGAGAGAAGGGATAGACTGAGAGATGACAGGGCAGCGGGAGTTAATCAGGGAGGGATGGTCCCCAGGATAGGAGGGGATAAAAGGTTAGGAGCTGTGTAGGCCAGCTCAGATAGGGAGATGCTGCGTTAGTGTAACAAACAAGAAAGAAGTCCTGAAGGGACAGAAGAAGCAGACCAGAACATAATGGTAATCTGTATTGATCTTTATTGGGATGCATGTTTTGTATGTTTACTATGTAAATGAGGGGCTGCTTTCTTTTAATTAGTGGTTGATTAATTGACTTTTATATAAAAAAAACCCCGGGTATTTGGTACTACACATTATGCTTGAAAAAGACCACACCGGTCAAAACGTTGCTGTTTATTCATCTAACGGAACAAGAATAAATATGGATTGAATATCACCCAGTGGGATGCTGTCATCACTTTTTTCCTCTGCAATGTGAACAGTGCGACGCCGTAGTAGCAATCCGCGTGTGTGGAACCGGACAGCACATGACATATTATACAATTCATTGCCTATACACTGGGACCAGTTATTTTAATCAGTGCAATATACTTTCAGTGTAGCAGCAGAAACATGATGTGAGTTTTCCTGCATTTCATATCTTGTTTAAGCTGAAATAACCCTTTAACACTAGAAGTCCCAGAAATGTTGAGCTCCCCCCTGAAGTCCCGAAAGAGGGTCAAATGACAAATACAATAAACTGAATAGAACTAACTAGAAACTAAATGGCTAAAACTCAATGGAAAACAACAACCTCCTGTGGTGTGACAGTAATGGCCTTAATTACAGAACAAAAGACAGTGATTATAGGATGTTAGCTAAAATCCTTTAGGTCATTTGACCAGTCTCTGGGTTCCAAAGGTAGAAATGTTAAATGACCCCTCTCTGGGACTTCTAGTGTTAACAGATGTGGGTTGAGAGATGGCCTATCAAAAATTCCCAGACACATGACCACTCTGCCATCTAAGAATACATTAGTGCATAAAATTGAGGCCAATGTTACAAATTTTGCATTAGGGCAATTGAGGATTAAGCTAAGTCTGTAATGAGGTGCTATATTATGCAGGAGAGATGTCACAGAATTATGATGGCACATGGAGTGCCAATGATTTTAAGGTGCAGAGATGCAATGCCTCTTTGTGCTTTGGTTCCTCGCTCTGCCATGTGCATGATGTAGACAAATATAAATGTATGCAATCTAAAAATTATGCATTTTTGTGTTTTTACTTAATAGATATTTTTATATTTTGGAAGACAACTGGTATTTTTGCTCATCTTTCTTGTTTTATAGTTCTGAAAAATTGTAATGGTTTGTATAATCCATACAAGTGAGTCTGTGGATTATATGTATACCAATTACATTCTCATTTAAGACATTTCAGCCCCTGGCAAAGATTCAGTTCACTTCATGGAATGGTAATGGAGAGGAATACTACATAAAGATGATACTTTAAGCTCCTAAACCAATTCCAGAAGTAGTAGATATAGTCTTCTAGCACTTTATCTTAGGCGGGAAGGGAGAATTAAGTCGTTCTCACTCAACATTTTGAATGTTCCCAAACTATAACAAGCAGTAAAATGCAAATGAAATTCAAAATGTAGGTGAGCGAAATCCTCCATCCCCTTTTACCAAATTCTCCTGCTTAACATTTCCCATTTGCAATATTCATGCAGTACATTATAAACAAATAGATGAACCAAACTCTATTCCATCTTGCATCATGGCATAGTTTAATTGAGACATCTTGACAGTGATGATACCGCCCTAGGCATTGTGAATAAATGCCTTCTGGATTAGTAACTGTGCAACTCGCATGCTAATTTCCTCATTGTCCAATATTCCTATGCTTTGTTATGTTCATAGTGGAAAAATTATCGTTCAAACCTCCACATCCTACAAAATATTTCTGTACAATTTAACCCTAAGACAACCACAGTCAGCATGGGATATGCTTCAGTAGGCTATTTTCTGTACAAATATAAGGGTATATATACGTAAAGCTGGCCATAAAAAGTAAATTTGGCTCATCAAAAAATATTTGATTTCAAATTTGATTGGGCGGCCATGTAATAGATATGGGGGACACCCAATTACACAGAAAGCAGATGTCAAGAGATATCAGCAGACCCGGATTGGCAACCTGCAATTGCCAGCAGATGCCCCGTGGGCCGGCAGCTCTGAATCGCATAGTGCATAGAGGTCTGGTGCCCTTGCTCATCCCCTCATCCTGACAGCAGCCACCAGCATGCACAGGCTCTTTATGTCTGATGCTGGCCAATACCAGAGTCAGATAGAGTTTTGTGGATGGAGTTCACATTCTGCTCACAAGTCCCGAGGATCCTGCTCTTCTGCATGCTCGACACCCGACTCCCGACACATGACAATTGACACTGGACATGCTGCAGCTTATCATTCCCTCATCTCAGGAATCTGGGTGAGTCCTTAGGATGGAAAAAAAAATTGTGTATGCAGTATTTGCAACATCAATTGTATTGCAGACTGCTGTATATACATTACGTAGGTGATACTGCAACTGCTGCATATACATTTTACAGGTGATACTGCAACTGCTATATATAAATAAGAAAAAAGTTTTCATTTATCTTGGGTTCACCTAGATACCTGAGCAGTCTATATGCAAAATATAGCTGACACCACAACTGCTGTATATACATTATCCTTGGGACTCTTGTATATACATTATGCAGGTGATACTGCCAGCAGTCACTCTATCACCAATATACTGCATATACAGAAAGGTATCAATTATATCATGTACAGTTGGGGAAAAAAAATATTCAGTCAGCCACCAGATGTGCAAGTTCTTCCACTTAAAAAGATGAGCGAGGCCTGTAATTGACATGATAGGTAGACCACAACTATGAGAGACAAAATGAGAAAACAAATCCAGAAAATCACCTTGTCTGATTTGGCAAGATTTTGTTTTGCAAATTAGGGTGGAAAATAAGTATGTTGCCATCTAAAAATATGCAAGATTTCTGGCTCTCACAGACCTGTAATGTGTTGTTTTAGAGGCTCCTCTGTCCTCCACTCATTACCTGTACTAATGGCACCTCTTTGAAGTTGTTCTAAGTATAAAAGACATCTGTCTACAATCTCAAACAGTCACTCTTCAAACTCCACTATGTTGAAGACCAAAGAGCTGCTAAAGGACACCAGAAACAAAGGCTGGGAAGACTAAATCTGCAATAGGCAAGCAGCTTGGTGTGATGAAATCAACTGTGGGATCAATAATAAGAAAATGGAAGACATACAAGACCACTGATAATCTCCCTCAATCTGGGGCTCCACACAAGATCTCACCCTGTGGAGTCAAAATGATTACAAGAACGGTGAGCAAAAATCCCAGAACCACACGGGGGGGACCTAGTGAATGACCTCCATAGAGCTGTGACCACCATAAGAAGGGCTACTATCAGTAACACACTACGCTGCCAGGGACTCAAATCCTGCAGTGCCACACATGTTCCCTTGCTTAAGCCAGTACATGTCTGGGCCTGTCTTAAGCTTGTTAGAGAGCATTTGGATTATCTAGAAGAATATTGGAAGAATGTCATATGGTCTGATGAAACCAAAGTAGAACTGTTTGGTAGAAACACAACTCGTCTTGTTTGGAGGAGACAGAATCCTGGGCTGCATCCAAAAAACACCATACCTACTTTGAAGCATGGGGGTGGCAACATCATGCTTTGGGGCTGTTTCTCTGCAAAGGGATCAGGATGACTGATCCATGTACATGAAAGAATGAATCAGGCCATGTATCGTGAGATTTTGAGTTCGAACCTCCTTCCATCAGCAAGGGCATTGAAGATGAAACGTGGCTAGGTCTTTCAGCATGATAATGATCCCAAGCACACTGCCAGGGCAACAAAGGAGTGGCTTTGTAAGAAGCACATGAAGGTCCTGGAGTGGCCTAGCCAGTCTCCAGATCTCAACCCCATTGAAAACCTTTGAAGACAGCTGAAAGTCCGTGTTGCCCAGCGACAAGCCCAAAACATCACTGCTCTAGAGGAAATCTGCATGGAGGAATGGGCCAACATACCACCAACAGTGTGTGCCAAACTTATGAAGACTTACAGAAGGCGTTTGACCTCTCCCATTGCCAACAAAGAATATATAACACAATATTGCGATGAACTTTTGTTAATGACCAAATACTTATTTTACACCATAATTTGCAAAAAGTATTTTGCCAAATCAGACAAGGTGATTTTCTGATTTTCTGGATTTGTTTTCTCATTTTGTCTCTCATAGTTGTGATCTACCTATGATGTCAATTACAGGCCTCTCTCATCTTTTTAAGTGGGAGAACTTGCATAATTGGTAGCTGACTAAATTATTTTTTTTCCCCACTGTATATACAGCATCCTCAGTATCAACTACATAATGTATATACAACAGTCACAATATTACCTATATAATGTGCATACAACGGTCGCAGTACCACCTGTAAAATGTATATACAGCAACCACAGTATCACCTACATAATTTATATACAGAAGTCCCAGTATTACCTACATCATGCATATACGCAGTTGTACTCTCACCTATATAAAGTATATACAGTAGTCACACTAGGACTTACAAAAAGTATACACAGCAGTCACAGTGTCACCTATAAAATGTATAGAAGAGGGGAGCCAGCACTGCCTATGAATGGCATGCAACAATGAAAAAATAAAAAGTGTAAAATTCACAAATTCATTCCTACTGTAACAATTCAATGAGATTTTTTGCAAATTATTGATCAATGATTTGAGCCCCCCTGCCCTGTCACGGCAAATCTCTATAGGGGGGTCCCTACACTATGCCATAAATTAATATCGTACCATAAGGTCTCATATAATGACTTGAACAGGACCATATAAGAACACCACTTACCCGGGGAATGTCAGAACCGCTCCCATGCTGCAAGGACTGACAACTGCGAATAAAGGTAGCCCAGGTGCCAGTGTGTGTGGCAGAACCACACACACCAGCACAATGTCAGAACTGGCCCTCACAGTTATAATGTATATAATGTATATACAACAGTCACAATATTACCTATATAATGTGCATACAACGGTCGCAGTACCACCTGTATAATGTATATACAGCAACCACAGTATCACCTACATAATTTATATACAGAAGTCCCAGTATTACCTACATCATGCATATACGCAGTTGTACTCTCACCTATATAAAGTATATACAGTAGTTACACTAGGACTTACAAAAAGTATACACAGTAGTCACAGTGTCACCTATAAAATGTATATACAGCAGTCGCAATATCACCTAAATAAAATTTATACAGCAGTTATAGTATCACCTACATAATGTATATATAGCTGTCAAAGTATAACCTATATAATGTAAATACAGCAGTTGCAGTATCACCTATATAATGTATATAGACTGCTGTATATTCCCTACATTATGTAGGTGATACTGTGATTACTTTACATAAATTATAATATGCTGTATATACTTTGTGATGTTGTGACTGCTGACAGTATAATTTATATAATGTATATGCAGCAGTCACAGTATCAACTATATAATGTACATACAGCAGTCAGAGTATTACCTATATAATCAATATACAGCAGTCACAGTATCACCCCCATAATGTACATAGAACAGTCACAGTATCACCTAATTAGTGTATACATCAGTCACAGTATCACCTCCATAATATACTTAAAGCTGCCACAGCACCACCTAAATAATGTATATACAGCAGTTGCAATGTGATATATACTCAGCACTCTCAGTATACCCTAAGTGATGCATGCAGAAAAATATAGCATAATGCTGTGTTAATATAGTGTATAGTCCACTTGTCCAACTAATCCGGTTGTGTATTTATGGTATTCAAAAGTTTATATAGTATGGTGCTGTGAATATAGTGTGGAATCCATAGTATGGAATGTTACAAGTGATTCATGCTCCAATGATGATATAGGCCTAATCAAAAGAAGAACCATGGATTTGATCAGGTGAGATAAAATTGTCTCTCTACAATCCAGTGCCCAAAGACCACTGTGTGGCCGGTGAAGTGGGACATACAAATCAATTTTCACCAACTCCTTTAATAGCCTTTAATCAATAAATGTAATCATTAGTTTTTAGAATGACTGTTTCAAGCCTTATTTATTTAAAACATTCAATAGTTTTATATTTTTGTAAAAATATTTCCATATTTATTTCCATCTTTATGTAGACTAAGCATAGAAGATGCTTTAAGACATTTCTTTTTGTAATAAGTTTCGACG
Organism: Anomaloglossus baeobatrachus; assembly: GCF_048569485.1. Taxonomy (NCBI): domain Eukaryota; kingdom Metazoa; phylum Chordata; class Amphibia; order Anura; family Aromobatidae; genus Anomaloglossus; species Anomaloglossus baeobatrachus. Next base: position 72,845,678 of record NC_134354.1, read on the forward strand.
GTAATGTAAACATATGTGTAATTTCCTGTAATCCGCAAGTTTTTCCTTTACAAAATTGATACGGTTATGTAATTTAGTTCAACTACCTGACGTGCAGCATTACACCTGCTGAGCTCATCCACAGAATGTGGGGAAAGGATCTGATTCCATCAATTTGTTCTGGAGAGAAAATGAACATTGGAGGTTCGGCTCACTGCCCTTCAGACCAATTTGTTGTAACCTGACATTATTTTCCGTCTATATATATTATCTTACGGTTTTAATGGGATAACTTTCACACTTGTTAAAGATATAGCAACACAGTGTAGAAAATAAGATTTCTGCAGATATCCCATTGTTGTCTGATAAACTGAAAATTAGACATAAGTTGGGCAATTGTACATAGAAATCATGCCACAAAGAATATTCTAGAATATTAGAACATACTGCTCGCTTTATAACTCTACTAAAAAATTCCAATTTTATGTATTTCTCTAAAACCTTCTTATTCGGTACTAATTTTAATCCTGCATGGTTCTTTAACCCTTTCACGACCGGCCGATTTTTCGCTTTCCGTTTTTTTTTTTCGCCATTCTTTTTCTGAGAGACGTAACTTTTTTATTTTTCAGTCAATATGGTCATGTGAGGGCTCATTTTTTGCGGAACGAGCTGTACTTTTAAATGAAACCATCAGTTTTACCATATTGTGTACTAGAAAATGGCAAAAAAATTCCAAATGCTGAAAAATTGCAAAAAAAGTGCGATAGCACTATAGTTTTTGAGATATTTTATTCACTGTGTTCACTATATGGTAAAACTGATGTGTGGGTGTGATGCCTCAGGTCAGTGCGAGTTCGTAGACATCAAACATGTATAGGTTTACTTTTATATAAGGGGTTAAAAAAAAATCGGAAGTTTGTCCGAAAAAAGTGGCGCACGTTTTACGCCATATTCCGTGACCCGTAGCGTTCTCATTTTTCGGGATCTTAGGCTCAATGACGACTTATTTTTTGCGTCTCGAGCTGACGTTTTTACCGGTACCATTTTTGCGCAGATGCTACGTTTTGATCGCCTCTTATTGCATTTTGCGCAAAAGTTGTGGCGACAAAAAAACGTCGTTTTGGCGTTTGGAATTTTTTTGCCGCTACGCCGTTTACTGATCAGATTAATTGATTTTATATTTTGATAGATCGGGCGTTTCTGAACGCGGCGATACCAAATGTGTGTATATTTTTTATTTTTTTAACCCTTTAATTTTCAATGGGGCGAATGGGGGGTGATTTGAACTTTTAGGTTTTTTTGTTTTTTTTTAATTTTTTAAAACTTATTTTTTTACTTTTTTTTTTTATTTTACTAGTCCCCCTAGGGGGCTATTGCGATCAGCATTCCGATCGCTCTGCAGTATCTGCTGATCACAGCTGGAAGGCTGTAAACAGCAGATACGCTGCCTTTCTCTTTTGCTGTGCCCCGGGCACAGCGAAAGTGAAACCAATTCATGTGTAGTACAGGAGTCATCACATGACCCTGTACTACCATGACAACTATCGGGAGTCACGTGATCGCGTCACGTGACTTCCGGTTTCGGCGGTAAGTAAAACTTTACCGCGATTGCGCTTATAATGGCGCTGTCATGTATTGACAGCGCCATTATAAGGGGTTAATCGGCACGAGCAGATAACGATTCTGCTCGTGCCTAGCAGGCACACATCTCAGCTGTGAAAATCAGCTGAGATGTGCGCCGATCGCGGCATGCTGCCGCCGGAGGACCGCGGGCAGTAAGATTATGTCATTTAGGACGTAATTTTACGGCCCGCGGTCGTTAAGGGGTTAAGGTGGGGGTCCAAAATAATCCAATTGCTTTTCTAATACCCTTTAATTAAAATAATTCTATCACTAGAGCTTTTTTTTCATTTGATAACATTTCATTTGATAATCCCTAATGCATGCTAAGATACTCAAATTGAACCTCATCAGGAGGCCGGGGCTGCAGTCACTGCCGCAGCTGCTTTCCCCACCCTGAAATGAAGGATCATCATTGATATCAATTCAGGGGCTTGGATACTCCTTGCTCTATTGAGCATAAGAAAATTCTTGATTCTGACAGACGGTCAGTATTAGCTCCCTCTGTGATAATCCGTTTCAGAAGCACAGTGACACTGTGCTTCCTCGGTGGCTCTATTGAGAAGTAAGAAGCCAGCAGGAGAGGGCACTGTCAGAGCACAATGGAAAGGTGAAAACATGGCAAGCAGGGCAAGTAGAACAGAGGCTATCCCTGCCACCAAAACAGATGTCACACTGACATCTGGTTTAGGAGTGGGGCTAGTCTCTGCTTTCCTTACTCATCAATTTCTCTTCCTTTAAACGCACACTGGCAATGCACTCTCTTGTCCATTCATCACTAATTATAAGAGTTCAGTGTCATTGTGCATTGAAAAGAATAATCGCCCAGGAAGCTATACTTGTTGTACTCCGGAATTGAGAAATGACGCATGCTCAGTTTGTAGTATAGCCCTTTGGCAGGGCAGCCAAAAATTGGGAGGCTCCGCGTTGTCCCTGGATAGAGACGTGCATGATGGCCTGTAAACCTGAAGTGCCCATTGTAAGGAAGTGGGTCTATTGTAGTATAGCCCTTTGGCAGGGCAGCCAAAAATTGGGAGGCTCCACATTGTCCCTGGATAGAGATGTGCATGATGGCCTGTAAACCTGAAGTGCCCATTGTAAGGAAGTGGGTCTTTTGTAGTATAGCCCTTAGGCAGGGCAGCCAAAAATTGGGAGGCTCCACATTGTCCCTGGATAGAGACGTGCATGAGGGCCTGTAAACCTGAAGTGCCCATTGTAAGGAAGTGGGTCTATTGTAGTATAGCCCTTAGGCAGGGCAGCCAAAAATTTGGAGGCTCCACATTGTCCCTGGATAGAGACGTGCATGATGGCCTGTAAACCTGAAGTGCCCATTCTAAGGAAGTGGGTCTATTGTAGTATAGCCCTTTGGCAGGGCAGCCAAAAATTGGGAGGCTCCACATTGTCCCTGGATAGAGACGTGCATGATGGCCTGTAAACCTGAAGTGCCCATTGTAAGGAAGTGGGTCTTTTGTAGTATAGCCCTTTGGCAGGGCAGCCAAAAATTGGGAGGCTCCACATTGTCCCTGGATAGAGACGTGCATGATGGCCTGTAAACCTGAAGTGCCCATTGTAAGGAAGTGGGTCTATTGTAGTATAGCCCTTTGGCAGGGCAGCCAAAAATTGGGAGGCTCCACATTGTCCCTGGATAGAGACTTGTTAGTTTCTTAGTGCGTCCGTGCTTGCATTTAAAAACCGCACGTGTGTGCCTGTTGGTGGCAGCGTTCAGGTGCACTTGTGTGCGTTTTGCACAAACTTGGATATAACGCACAAGTCTAGTGAATACACATCAGCACAGCATTGCAAAATGCGCAATGGCGTTGGCAACGAACAAGGAGGTGGACGTGATGGTGGTGCAGGCAGAGACCGAGGTCGTGTGCAAGCTCTAATTTCGCCACAACAAAGGGCCACATCTACTCGCTCGCACGTCCTGTCCCAAATTCTTGGGGACCGCAGCAGTACACCGCTCTTGAACCAAGACCAGTGTCAACAGGTTGTTAGTTGGATAGCGGATAATGCTTCCAGTCAGATTGGCACCACCACAAACACTCTGTCTTCCACACGGTCAAGTGTCAGTAGCCGTGATACTGCACCGCACATTTCAGAACCTGATCCTCCTTCCTACCACCAGGCCGAGTACACGTCCACGGACTTAACTGATCCCACACTTGGACACTCGGAAGAGCTGTTCACAGTTCCATTCACACATTCTGGCCTCTCGCCAGCTCCTGTTGAAGTGGGCCATGACGAGATTGTATGTACAGATGCCCAAATATTTGAGCAGCCACGTTCTCACGAAGTTGGCAACGTGTCTCAACAAGGGGTGGACGATGATGAGACACAATTGTCAGGAAGTCAGGAGGAGGAGCAGGGTGCGGAAGAGGAAGACGACGTGGTGGATGATCCAGTAACTGACCCAACCTGGCAGGAGGATATGCAGAGCGAGGACAGCAGTGCACAGGGGGAGGGAGGCGTAGCATCCCAACAGGCAGTAAGAAGCAGGGTGGTGGCCCCAGGCAGACATCAGGCAACCGTTCCCCGGAACAACAACACGACACAAGGTGCCTGTACAAATGTTAGGTCTTCCCGAGTCTGGCAGTTTTTTAAGTTGGCTCCAGATGATTCTAAAAAGGCCATTTGCAACACCTGCCATGCCAGCATCAGCAGGGGTACCAAAACTAGCAGCCTGACCACCACCAGCATGATCAGGCACATGTCAGCCAAGCACCCGACTTTGTGGGATGTACAACAGAGTCGAGGAGCAGTGCTTGCTGATGTCACTGCTACGTCTTCGCTTGTTGTGCATGCGAGCCAATCCCCTGTCCATGCTGCCCGCGAACAAGCCTCCTCCGGCCCTGTACCTGCAGTTGCCCATGCAGAAATAACACCATCATCAAGCACGTCCTTGTCCCAGCGCAGCGTTCAGTTATCCATTCAGCAAACCTTTGAATGCAGGCGCAAATACACTGCCAACGCCCCACATGCCACACTTCTAAATGCTAACATTTCGCGACTGCTTGCGCCGGAAATGTTGCCTTTTAGGCTGGTGGAGACAGAAGCATTCCGCGACCTGATGGCGGCAGCTGTCCACGTTATTCGGTCCCCAGCCGCCACTATTTCTCCCGGTGTGCCATCCCCGTATTGCATAACCACGTGTCACAAAACATCACACGTGCCCTGAACAACGCTGTTTCAGCCAAAGTCCACCTAACCACAGACACGTGGACAAGTGCTTGTGGGCAAGGCCGCTACATCTCGTTGACGTCACACTGGGTTAATATTGTGGAAGCTGGGACCCATTCTGAGCGAGGGACGGAACACGTCCTTCCCACACCAAGTTTTGCAGGCCCTACCTCAGCCAGTGTTTCACCCACACTCTACAGCTCCGGAATGTCATGCTCCTCAGCCTCCTCCTCCTGCTGCGCATCCTCATCCACTTTACCCTCCACACCAGTCCCAAGCTGGAAGTGTGGCGGGCGGAGGAGGGGACGCTGCGCTCTCCCACTGCTCGGGTCCGGCTGCCGCTGCTCTACGGCTGCTGCTGCTCGCTGGCTCGAGCAGTGGCCGGATCCCGGGGACTCGAGCGGCGCTCCTCGCCCGTGAGTGAAAAGGGGTGGTTTGGGTTTTGCAGATATTGTCCGTGACGCCACCCACAGTTGTGGTGATTGTGTGGACACCACCGCTGCTCTGGACGGGGATCCTAGGAGCGGTGACAGGGAGCAGCTTTGTTGTTATTTCTCCCCTCCGTGGGTAGGGGGGTTGGTTGTCCCGGGGCCCGGTGATGGGGTAGAGATGGATGACAGGCGGGTTGCGGGGCCTGATGAGGTGCAGGGTCGCAGGGGCAGCGCTGTGCCGCACGGCACGGAGGTACTCACTCAGCCCAATGATGATGACGCAGTTCACAGTAAAACAAGCGGCTGGATGGACGGGTCCCTCGGACGGCTGCGGTTGTTCCTCCCTGCAGGTTAGTGATGACTGTCTCTCCCTGCACCTAAGTTCAGTGTTGGTAGCGATGGGTTCCCACCGGTAACCCGCTCCCCGACCTAAATATGGGCCGGAGGAGCCCCTTTTTCCCGCAGGCGCTGGCCCTGGGAGACGGTTGCCCTTGGCGGTGGTGGTGTCTCCCCTTCACGGTTGGACGGTTGCCTTCTATCGGGACTTGGCTGTTTGGAAACCCGGAGGTCCCCTGCACTAATGGATTTGGCAAATTCACGGCGACTCCAAGCCTTGCCAGGATCCGAAAGGCTTCTGCCAATGGTGCTGGCTTCTCTTTGTATACCGGTCCGGCACCGCCGGGTCACCACCCGTCCACAGTCCTTACGGCAGACTCCAATCAGCCTCCACTGCAGACGGTCACCACCGCCTGCCAACCTTGCTGTCCTGTCCAGGCCACACACCCGGACCAACTTCAGGCTCTTTGCTGTCACTTTTCTCCTCTCTACTACTTTCCTTCTTCCACTTCCTTAGCTTAACTCTCACTGCCTGTGTTTTCCCTCCTCCAGGACTGTGAACTCCTTGGTGGGTGGAGGCCAACCGCCTGGCTCCACCCCCTGGTGTGGACAACAGCCCCTGGGGAAGGCAACAAGGATTTTGTGTTTTGACTATGATGTGCCTGCAGGGAGTGTGGGGTGTGTAAGTGTTGTGCTCTGTGGCCCCTGGCTTGTCCAGGGCGACACAGAAGCACTGCAGCACTGCCTCGGCAAAGCGGCAACAGGCTGTGCTGAAGCTAATCTGCATAGGTGACAAACCCCACAATGCAGAAGAGGTGTGGACAGTAGTGTATACTGAAACAGCAGGCAGATCACTGGCTCACACCTCTGAACTTAAAGCCAGGAAAGGTCGTGTGTGACAATGGCCGGAACCTGGTGGCGGCTTTGAGGCGAGGCCAGCTGACACATGTTCCATGCGTGGCCCATGTGCTCAACCTCGTGGTTCAGCGGTTTCTAAAGTCATACCCAGAGCTGTCTGATCTGCTGGTAAAAGTTCGCAACCTGTCTGCACATTTTCGAAAGTCACCTACTGCTTCAGCCGGCCTTGCCAGCTTTCAGCGACGTTTGCATCTTCCGTCTCACAGACTGGTGTGTGATGTCCCCACACGTTGGAATTCAACTCTGCACATGTTGGTCAGGATATGTGAGCAGAAGAGGGCAGTTGTTGAGTACCTGCATCACGTAAGCCGTCGGGAAATGGGTCAAACTCCACACATAACACCTGAGGAGTGGAGATGGATGTCCGACCTATGTACCATCCGCCAAAACTTTGAGGACTCCACCAAGATGGTGAGCGGCGATGACGACATTATTAGCGTCACCATACCGCTTCTCTGCCTTCTAAAATGGTCTCTGCTCAAAAACAAACATGATGCATTGCATGCGGAGCGCGATGAGTTGGAGCAAGGAACAGTAGTGGGTGTGGGTGATAACACACAGCCCAGCCTCGTCTCATCACAACATGCAGTGGAGGACTATGACGAGGAGGAGGATGAAGACATGGAGCAACTCTCCGGCCAAAGTGATGATATGACATGCACACCAGTCATATCCTCGGTTCAGCGTGGCTGGCCGGAGGACAGGGTAGATGATGATGAGGAGGAGGAGGAGGAGGACAGCATGTTCAGTCATCGTGTTGGTCAGGATACTGAAGTGATGGCTGTTTAAGAGTCTGGCGCACATGGCTGACTTTATGGTAAGCTGCCTGTCTCGTGACCCTCGTGTTAAGAACATCTTGGCCGACAATCATTACTGGTTGGTAACACTGTTAGACCGACGCTAAAAGGAGAACTTTATGTCTCTTATTCCCGAGGCGGAGAGGTCAGGCAAAATGCAGCAGTTCCGGAAGGCCATAGTCACGGAAGTAGGCAAAGCATTCCCCTCACAAAACGCTAGCGGCATAGGTCAGGAATCAGTGGACAACCAAGGCATACAGCCGAGAGGGGCACAAGTCCAATCCGCCAGAGGTAGGGGAACAGTCTTTAAGATGTGGGACAGTTTTCTCAGCCCCTCACGTACCACAGCCCCTGAGGGGGTAGTGCCACAAGAAATCCTAAGTCTGCCCAGATGCTCAAGGAGTACCTTGCAGATCGAACAACTGTACTCCGACATTCCTCTGTGCCTTACAATTATTGGGTATCCAAGCTGGACACGTGGCATGAATTGACTCTCTACGCCTTGGAAGTCCTGGCCTGCCCTGCCGCTAGCGTTTTGTCAGAGCGTGTTTTTAGTGCCGCAGGTGGAATCATTACAGATAAACGCACCCGCCTGTCAACTGAAAATGCTGACAGGCTGACTCTGATCAAGATGAACAAGGGTTGGATTTGGCCAGACTTCACCACACACCACCAGCAAATGACAGCGGAATTTAAAGTTTGTAACGGAAATTTGCCATGTACCTCCACTCACCCATGGGTACACACTTCTGGACTTTGGATAATCGCTGGACTGCTCCTCCTTCTCCTCATGCGCCACCATGATGACCGTTACAACAGTTAGGCCGTTGTTTCAGGTATACCCCCAGTGGTAAATTTTTTCGCCCAGTCTTTCAGAATGGGCATTACAACGACAGGAGACCCGCTCCTTTGCAATGGGAACAATGTTTTGAGGCCCTCATGCACATCTCTATCCAGGGACAATGCGGAGCCTCCAAATTTTTGGCTGCCCTGCCAAAGGGCTATACTACAATAGACTTACTTCCTTACAATGGGCACTTCAGGTTTACAGGCCATCATGCACGTCTCTATCCAGGGACAATGTGGAGCCTGACGCTGCCACCGACTGCCGCACACGTGCATTTTTTAAATGCAAGCACGGACGCATTAAGAACCTAACAGGTTTTTAGGAGCGACAATTACTGAGAAGTTTGACACTATCAGACACTGCTGACTGACGTGTATTATTCACTAGACTTGTGCGTTATATCCTAGTTTGTGCAAAACGCACACAAGTGCACCTGTACGCTGCCACCGACAGGCACACACGTGCGTTTTTTAAATGCAAGCACGGACGCAATAAGAACCTAACAGGTTTTTAGGAGCGACAACTACTGAGAAGTTTGACACTATCAGACACTGCTGACTGACGTGTATTATTCCCTAGACTTGTGCGTTATATCCAAGTTTGTGCAAAGCGCACACAAGTGCACCTGTACGCTGCCACCGACAGGCACACACGTGCGATTTTTAAATGCAAGCACGGATGCACTAAGAACCTAACAGGTTTTTAGGAGCGACAATTACTAAGAAGTTTTACACTATCAGACACTGCTGACTGATGTGTATTATTCACTAGACTTGTGCGTTATATCCTAGTTTGTGCAAAACGCACACAAGTGCACCTGTACGCTGCCACCAACAGGCACACACGTGCGGTTTTTAAATGCAAACACGGACGCACTAAGAACCTAACAGGTTTTTAGGAGTGACAATTACTGAGAAGTTTGACACTATCAGACACTGCTGACTGACATGTATTATTCACTAGACTTGTGTGTTATATCCTAGTTTGTGCAAAACGCACACAAGTGCACCTGTACGCTGCCACCGACAGGCACACACGTGCGGTTTTTAAATGCAAGCACGGACACACTAAGAACCTAACAGGTTTTTAGGAGCGACAATTACTGAGAAGTCTGACACTATCAGGACTGTTTTAGACTGTGTACACCAGCCCCAGATATGGTGATGAAGGCTGGTATACGGTCACCACTAGGAATGGCTATATACCCTGCCTGCCTGCCTGTATACAGCTACAATAGTCCTGAGAAGGACTCTTCTGGTCACTAGCCTGTATTCCGACCTGGCTATACCCTGCCTGCCCTGCCTGTATACAGCAACAAAAGTCCTGAGAAGGACTCTGCTCCTGTACTCCGACCTGGCTATACCCTGCCTGCCTGTATACAACTACAATAGTCCTGAGAAGGACTTCTGGTCACACTGTTTGCAGCCCTGCTACGGAAATAACTATAAAGGGCCGCAAACCTTTCCCTGAAGCAGCAACACTCTCCCTGCACTGACTGTCTGGATGGCTGTGAGCAGAGCACAGCGCGCCCGCCGGTATAAAGGCTCGTTCACGCTGTGCAGGCCGGCCAATCACTGCAATTCCACAATAACAGGGCTGTGGCATTGCAGTGGTCTGTCAGCCAATCGCTGCATGAGGGCTGGCTCTCAAAAGAGCGCCAACATGCAGGGATGAAGACCACGAGTACAGCACGAGTATCACGAGATTACTCGGTCCCCGCCGAGTAGTCCGAGTACAGAGTAGTGACAAGCATACTCGCTCAACACTAGAAATGATACATGGTTTTTAAAATATTTTAAAATATAAATCTGAAAGTTGTGACACGCATTTGTATTCAGCCCCCTGTAGACGAACACCCCTAAATAAAATCTTAAGTGATTGATCACCTCCAGAGGTCACCTAATTAATAAATTGAGTCTACCTCTGTATAGCTTATTCTCAGTATAAGGGTAGGATTCCACTTGCGAGAGACTCGAGCGTATCTCGCATCACATCACCTGGGATGGCTTGCCTCTTTCCCGACGGGAGCGTCTCCCTGTCGGGAGAGGAGCAAGTTGTCCCTGGAGATGCAATGCGAGATAGCTCGAGTCTCTTGCAAGTGGAATCCTACCCTAACTACAAATGTTCTGTGAAGGCTTCAAAGGTTTGAGAACATTAGGGATCAAACAGCATAATGAAAACTGAGCAATATATCAGACAGGGTCAGTGAATCGCGGATCTGTGATGGTCCAGATACTGACCCTTACTGTACAAGGTATGATAATCTGCCAAAAGTAAAATCTGCAGGACATTATGGGGAGGCAACACAAAATAACAGACTGCGATCTAATGCTTCAACAGTGGGGAAAATATTGACAGGCGATTTTCTTTTTACTTTTTTTGTGAACCGCGAATAGACTCTCAAAGTGTTCACATAAAACTAAAAAATCTGGAACTTTAACTCAAACTCAATTCTCTGCAGATCGATCCGTTGATCTTTGATAACTTTCCAAATTAAAAAATAAAAAAAAAATGTGAAATGTGTCATCTTTAACTTATTCATTTTAGATATCATTTCATCTTCAATTTGCTTAACTGTTCACAATTAGAGTTGAGCGCGGTTCGCGGTTCGAGGTTCTCCAGTTCGAGGCTCGAGGGATTTTGGGGGCTGTTCTAGATCGAACTAGAACTCGAGCTTTTTGCAAAAGCTCGATAGTTCTAGATACGTTCGAGAACGGTTCTAGCAGCAAAAAAAACAGCTAATTCCTAGCTGGCTTTCCGCTGTAAAAGTGTAAGTCACTCTGTGACTCACACTATTATGACATTTCAGTGTATAGTGTGCGGGAACAGCGCATTCAGATCACTGCTGTTTGGATAATGGCGATCGCCATTTTTTTTTTTTTCCCTTGTCTTCCTTCCCTAAGCGCGCGCGTGTAGTGGGGAGGGCCAGCATGTCAGCCAATCCCAGACACACACACAGCTAAGTGGACTTTTAGCCAGAGAAGCAACGCCATGTGTGATAGGATGTCAATGTCACATGTCCCTGCATTATAAAACCGGACATTTTCCTCCAGCACGCCATTATCTGCCTTCTGCGTCCTTGGTGTCAGTCATCACTGGCGCAGCTCCTATCGCCGATACTGCTGTATACTCTCCATATACAGCGCTGTACAGCATAGGGATAGCACTTTCTATCAGTCCTTTTAAGGGCTCATACCGGCAGGGTCAGAGCCATAGGTGACAGGTCCTGAAAACAGAGTTTAACAGCTACACAAGATGACAGCGTCTGTGTAGCTAAGGTCAGGGATTTCCTCGCTGCATTTCCCCATTAGGAGGGATAGAAAGGCAGGCTTCCTTTCCTCTACCCAGAGACCCACAACCCTGCCACTGTACCCTCCTGCCCTTTGCACACTCCAACTCATTGTTACTAAGCCATTATACTAGCAAACACTGAGTGAACTTAGTGGCATCCTAAACGTGGCTATTGGACTTCTGTATAGTCCCAGTAGTGCACAGATATTTGCAGCACATCTGCCTGCACTGCACACTCAAACTCATTGTAGCTAAGCCATTATACTAGCAAACACTGAGTGAACCTAGTGGCATCCAAAACGTGGCTATTGGACTTCTGTATAGTCCCAGTAGTGCACAGATATTTGCAGCACGTCTGCTTGCATTGCACACTCAAACTCATTATAACTAAGCCATTATACTAGCAAACACTGAGTGAACTTAGTGGCATCCTAAACGTGGCTATTGGACTTCTGTATAGTCCCAGTAGTGCACAGATATTTGCAGCACGTCTGCCTGCATTGCACATTCAAACTCATTGTAGCTAAGCCATTATACTAGCAAACACTGCGTGAACCTAGTGGCATCCTAAACGTGGCTATTGGACTTCTGTATAGTCCCACTAGTGCAAATATATTTGCAGCACCTCTGCCTGCATTGCACACTCAAACTCATTGTTACTAAGCCATTATACTAACAAACACTGAGTGAACTTAGTGGCATCCTTAATGTGGCTGTTGGACTGCTGTATTGCCCCAGTAGTGCAAAGATATTTGCAGCACGTCTGCCTGCATTGCACACTCAAACTCATTGTTACTAAGCCATTATACTAGCAAACACTGAGTGAACCTAGTGGCATCCTAAACGTGGCTATTGGACTTCTGTATAGTCCCACTAGTGCAAATATATTTGCAGCACCTCTGCCTGCATTGCACACTCAAACTCATTGTTACTAAGCCATTATACTAACAAACACTGAGTGAACTTAGTGGCATCCTTAACGTGGCTATTGAACTTCTGTATAGTCCCACTAGTGCAAAGATATTTGCAGCACGTCTGCCTGCATTGCACACTCAAACTCATTGTTACTAAGCCATTATACTAGCAAACACTGAGTGAACCTAGTGGCATCCTAAACGTGGCTATTGGACTTCAGTATAGTCCCACTAGTGCAAAGATATTTGCAGCACCTCTGCCTGCATTGCACACTCCAACTCATTGTTACTAAGCCATTATACTAGCAAACACTGAGTGAACCTAGTGGCATCCTAAACGTGGCTATTGGACTTCTGTATAGTCCCACTAGTGCAATGATATTTGCAGCACGTCTGCCTGCATTGCACACTCCAACTCATTGTAGCTAAGCCATTATACTAGCAAACACTGAGTGAACCTAGTGGCATCCTAAACGTGGCTATTGGACTTCTGTATAGTCCCACTAGTGCAAAGATATTTGCAGCACCTCTGCCTGCATTGCACACTCAAACTCATTGTTACTAAGCCATTATATTAGCAAACACTGAGTGAACTTAGTGACATCCTTAACGTGGCTGTTGGACTGCTGTATTGCCCCAATAGTGCAAAGATATTTGCAGCACGTCTGCCTGCATTGCACACTCAAACTCATTGTAGCTAAGCCATTATACTAGCAAACACTGAGTGAACCTAGTGGCATCCTAAACATGGCTATTGGACTTCTGTATAGTCCCAGTAGTGCACAGATATTTGCAGAGCACATCTGCCTGCATTGCAGACTCAAACTCATTATAACTAAGCCATTATACTAGCAAACACTGAGTGAACCTAGTGGCATTCTAAACGTGGCTATTGGACTTCTGTATAGTCCCACTAGTGCAAAGATATTTGCAGCACCTCTGCCTGCATTGCACACTTCACCTCATTGTAGCTAAGCCATTATACTAGCAAACACTGAGTGAACCTAGTGGCATCCTAAACGTGGCTATTGGACTTCTGTATAGTCCCACTAGTGCAAAGATATTTGCAGCACCTCTGCCTGCATTGCACACTCAAACTCATTGTTACTAAGCCATTATACTAGCAAACACTGAGTGAACTTAGTGACATCCTTAACGTGGCTGTTGGACTGCTGTATTGCCCCAGTAGTGCAAAGATATTTGCAGCACGTCTGCCTGCATTGCACACTCAAACTCATTGTAGCTAAGCCATTATACTAGCAAACACTGAGTGAACCTAGTGGCATCCTAAACATGGCTATTGGACTTCTGTATAGTCCCACTAGTGCAAAGATATTTGCAGCACGTCTGCCTGCATTGCACACTCCAACTCATTATAACTAAGCCATTATACTAACAAACACTGAGTGAACCTAGCGGCATCCTTAACGTGGCTATTGGACTTCTATATAGTCCTACTAGTGCAAAGATATTTGCAGCACGTCTGCCTGCATTGCACACTCAAACTCATTGTTACTAAGCCATTATACTAGCAAACACTGAGTGAACCTAGTGACATCCTTAACGTGGTTATTGGACTTCTGTATAGTCCCACTAGTGCAAAGATATTTGCAGCACGTCTGCCTGCATTGCACACTCAAACTCATTGCAGCTAAGCCATTTTACTAGCAAACACTGAGTGAACCTAGTGGCATCCTAAACGTGGCTATTGGACTTCAGTATAGTCCCACTAGTGCAAAGATATTTGCAGCACCTCTGCCTGCATTGCACACTCAAACTCATTGTTACTAAGCCATTATACTAGCAAAGACTGAGTGAACTTAGTGGCATCCTTAACGTGGCTGTTGGACTGCTGTATTGCCCCAGTAGTGCAAAGATATTTGCAGCACGTCTGCCTGCATTGCACACTCAAACTCATTGTAGCTAAGCCATTATACTAGCAACCACTGAGTGAACCTAGTGGCATCCTAAACATGGCTATTGGACTTCTGTATAGTCCCAGTAGTGCACAGATATTTGCAGCACTTCTGCCTGCATTGCAGACTCAAACTCATTATAACTAAGCCATTATACTAGCAAACACTGAGTAAACCTAGTGGCATCCTAAACGTGGCTATTGGACTTCTGTATAGTCCCACTAGTGCAAAGATATTTGCAGCACCTCTGCCTGCATTGCGCACTCCAACTCATTGTAGCTAAGCCATTATACTAGCAAACACTGAGTGAACTTAGTGGCATCCTTAACGTGGCTGTTGGACTGCTGTATTGCCCCAGTAGTGCAAAGATATTTGCAGCACGTCTGCCTGCATTGCACACTCAAACTCATTGTAGCTAAGCCATTATACTAGCAAACACTGAGTGAACCTAGTGGCATCCTAAACGTGGCTATTGGACTTCTGTATAGTCCCACTAGTGCAAAGATATTTGCAGCACCTCTGCCTGCATTGCACACTCCAACTCATTGTTACTAAGCCATTATACTAGCAAACACTGAGTGAACCTAGTGGCATCCTAAACGTGGCTATTGGACTTCTGTATAGTCCCACTAGTGCAAAGATATTTGCAGCACCTCTGCCTGCATTGCACACTCAAACTCATTGTTACTAAGCCATTATACTAGCAAAGACTGAGTGAACTTAGTGGCATCCTTAACGTGGCTGTTGGACTGCTGTATTGCCCCAGTAGTGCAAAGATATTTGCAGCACGTCTGCCTGCATTGCACACTCAAAGTCATTGTAGCTAAGCCATTATACTAGCAAACACTGAGTGAACTTAGTGGCATCCTAAACGTGGCTATTGGACTTCTGTATAGTCCCAGTAGTGCACAGATATTTGCAGCACGTCTGCCTGCATTGCACACTCAAACTCATTGTAGCTAAGCCATTATACTAGCAAACACTGCGTGAACCTAGTGGCATCCTAAACGTGGCTATTGGACTTCTGTATAGTCCCACTAGTTCAAAGATATTTGCAGCACCTCTGCCTGCATTGCACACTCAAACTCATTGTTACTAAGCCATTATACTAACAAACACTAAGTGAACTTAGTGGCATCCTTAACGTGGCTGTTGGACTGCTGTATTGCCCCAGTAGTGCAAAGCTATTTGCAGCACGTCTGCCTGCATTGCACACTCAAACTCATTGTAGCTAAGCCATTATACTAGCAAACACTGAGTGAACATAGTGGCATCCTTAACGTGGCTATTGGACTTCTGTATAGTCCCACTAGTGCAAAGCTATTTGCAGCACGTCTGCCTGCATTGCACACTCAAACTCATTGTAGCTAAGCCATTATACTAGCAAACACTGAGTGAACCTAGTGGCATCCTAAACGTGGCTATTGGACTTCAGTATTTTCCCACTAGTGCAAAGATATTTGCAGCAAGTCTGCCTGCATTGCACACTAAAACTCATTGTTACTAGGCCATTATACTAGCAAACACTGAGTGAACCTAGTGACATCCTTAACGTGGTTATTGGACTTCTGTATAGTCCCACTAGTGCAAAGATATTTGCAGCACGTCTGCCTGCATTGCACACTCAAACTCATTGTAGCTAAGCCATTATACTAGCAAACACTGAGTGAACTTAGTGGCATCCTAAACGTGGCTATTGGACTTCAGTATAGTCCCACTAGTGCAAAGATATTTGCAGCACCTCTGCCTGCATTGCACACTCCAACTCATTGTTACTAAGCCATTATACTAGCAACCACTGAGTGAACCTAGTGGCATCCTAAACGTGGCTATTGGACTTCTGTATAGTCCCACTAGTGCAAAGATATTTGCAGCACGTCTGCCTGCATTGCACACTCAAACTCATTATAACTAAGCCATTATACTAGCAAACACTGAGTGAACCTAGTGACATCCTTAACGTGGTTATTGGACTTCTGTATAGTCCCACTAGTGCAAAGATATTTGCAGCACGTCTGCCTGCATTGCACACTCCAACTCATTGTTACTAAGCCATTATACTAGCAAACACTGAGTGAACCTAGTGGCATCCTAAACGTGGCTATTGGACTTCTGTATAGTCCCACTAGTGCAAAGATATTTGCAGCACCTCTGCCTGCATTGCGCACTCCAACTCATTGTAGCTAAGCCATTATACTAGCAAACACTGAGTGAACCTAGTGGCATCCTAAACGTGGCTATTGGACTTCTGTATAGTCCCACTAGTGCAAAGATATTTGCAGCACCTCTGCCTGCATTGCACACTCAAACACATTGTTACTAAGCCATTATATTAGCAAACACTGAGTGAACTTAGTGGCATCCTTAACGTGGCTGTTGGACTGCTGTATTGCCCCAGTAGTGCAAAGATATTTGCAGCACGTCTGCCTGCATTGCACACTCAAACTCATTGTAGCTAAGCCATTATACTAGCAAACACTGAGTGAACCTAGTGGCATCCTAAACGTGGCTATTGGACTTCTGTATAGTCCCACAGATATGTGCAGCACGTCTGCCTGCATTGCAGACTCAAACTCATTATAACTAAGCCATTATACTAGCAAACACTGAGTGAACTTAGTGGCATCCTAAACGTGGCTATTGGACTTCTGTATAGTCCCACTAGTGCAAAGATATTTGCAGCATGTCTGCCTGCATTGCACACTCAAACTCATTGTAGCTAAGCCATTATACTAGCAAACACTGATTGAACCTAGTGGCATCCTAAACGTGGCTATTGGACTTCTGTATAGTCCCACTAGTGCAAAGATATTTGCAGCACCTCTGCCTGCATTGCACACTCAAACTCATTGTTACTAAGCCATTATACTAGCAAACACTGAGTGAACTTAGTGGCATCCTTAACGTGGCTGTTGGACTGCTGTATTGCCCCAGTAGTGCAAAGATATTTGCAGCACGTCTGCCTGCATTGCACACTCAAACTCATTGTTACTTACTAAGACGTTATAATACCAAAAATTGAGTAAACTTGTGGCATACAAGAAGTGGCTGTTGTACCCCATTAGTGCCTCACTGGTGCCAAGCTATTTCTAGCACCTGTGCAGGACACCCTCCTGCTCTGTTTTTAATAAGCTGTAATGATTGCAAAAAATACTGCCATTTAGTGGCATACAAAAAGTGGCTGTTGGACTCCTTTATTGTGCCACTTGTGCCAAGCAATCTCAAGCACCTCTGCATTCTACCCTCATGCACATTTAGCTATGCTAATTTTATAGCATACTCAGGGAATTCCTTGCTGCATTTGATCATTAGGAGGGATAGAAAGTGAGGCTTCTTTTACTGTCCTGGTACCCACAGAACACGGCCACTGTACCCATCTGTCCACTTTTGCCACGCTATTTAATTTGCACAAAGAGCTGACTCTTTTTCTGCCATTCTAAAATTGTCTGGAATACTAAGTTAGTGTTCCTTTGCTGCCAAGCAAGGTACAACACATGTGCATTCTACACTCCTTTCCATTTCTGGAATGCAATTATTAACTGCAGGTAGTCCAGGCAATCTGTGACGAAGGTGCAGGCGTGGATATAATGTAGCCTGCATCCAATGATGGTTCTCTCAATGTCTGACAGCTCAACAATACCTTCTGTTTCCACTTCCAAAACAAGTGATGACCTGCCAATCACACTCCCTGTTGCGGGTAAAGGAGTGGAAGTTCAGTGTGAAAAACCATGTGTGACTGCTGTCCCCACAGTCACAGAGGATGAAGAGCACGCAGATGCACTTGATGGGGCAGGCGGTGGTTGCACAGGCACGCTAGGCCGCATTGTAGCACAGTGAAATTCACATTGCGACTTATGCTTCATTTTAAGTCGTGTACAGGGTGGGCTCCCCAGTATGCAGCAAAACCAGGCAACAGGAAAAGGACTCTAGGCAGTTGGGTTGATAAATGATTGTTTAACTTTACCAAAACAAACAATAAGAACCATGCATACAATTTAAATAATTGAACAATCTATTCTGTTGCCTACTACCTGCTAATCCCTCTGTGTTGCAGTAATTGTGTGTTTGTGCGTGTGTGTGTGTGTTTGAACACGACTTACCAGTGGCGCATCACAAGAGCTTCCAAGTTATCTACCTAAACAGAGTCAAAACACATTACCCCCCTGAATACCCTTGTTAGCTGAAGCCTCACAGATAATGCAGATGATAACAGTGTGAATGCAAACCACACAGCTCTGCAACACAGTCATGGAAATCTTGAAAAGCAACAGTCAATGCAAACATGTGTTGCTGTCCCTCTATGATTTAAACTGTACGTGACAATTTGACAGTGCAGAGGCAGCAAGTCTTATTCTCTATATAGTTGGCCTATCCAGAACAGATATGTGTTTTGCTAATAAAACAAAGTGTTGCGAGCCCGCATTATTGTCTGGGCACAGCCTACCGTACCCGGGTACTCTGATGTCCAGTTTCCAGAAATACAGACTTTACGCTCCTCTTACGGTAAACAGTATAGACAGCACTGTAAGAATGTTGGTCTGTGGCACAGGATGCTGCTCACTGGCATTACGGGGCTCATCATCAAAGTACAACATGACTGCCCTCACAATTGAACGAAGTGTTTCCGCGGTGGCTCCTTGCTGTAACACACACCTCTAGCTTTTCCTTCTGTTCATAGACAGCATCTCCAAGTCCACATCCGAAGAGCAATTTGATATTGCTATAGTGACCAAACAAAGGCAGATCCAAAAAAACAGCAGCCCCTTGTGTGTAGTCTGCAACAATGCATGCAATGGCAAATAAGCATGTTGCATTGACAGTGGCTAAAGCTGAGCAATACACCTTCACGCTATCAATTCATATCCATGTGACACTTCATGGAGGAACTACTCAAAGGTGTGAGTTTTTGCCTTCTACTTACAGATTGTTGACAAATCTTACAGATTCCATGACTTGGGTGATCCTTTGCGATGTCCAAAAATTCACAGGCTAGGCAAGGCTTACAGCCCATGCGACCTGCATAGCCAACACGACTTCTGCTCAGAGTCAAAGTTGTGGTCCAGGATTCAGTTGTTGACGTGCTTCCAGTACTTTGTCTCTGGCCAGGAAGACGCAACGTAACCTCGTTGTCAGTAGCATCCTCCTCCACCTCCTCTGCTGACCTCATCGACTTGCTGACTTTGGTTTGACAGTGTGGTCTCCAACCTCATCAATAACCCTGTGTGTTTTCATTCCCCTCGTCCTGAGTCCTCCGAGACAACCTCTTCCTGCCCTGACCGAATAGTAAAGTTGTGATTCCAATCAGGTATCTGTGCTCCTCATCATGTTCCCCATTGTCTCCACCAGGAGGATTTACTTTTTGGAAATGAGGGTGTAGATTAGGCTCAGCACCTTCTTCATCGGGGCCTGGATCCCACTCACAAAGCTTCTGGCCATCTGCGCAGATCATTTCCCCTGTCTCATGGAACTCGCTACCTCAACACGTCAGATTATCTGCTACACCCGCAAGCTTCAAACTGAATCTGAAAACTCATCTGTTCAGAAATGACTAGAACCTTCAATGACACCACCACCATAAGTACTTGACGCTCAACCTACACCACTCCTACTGTCTCCTCCCAAAAATCCTTTAGAATGTAATCCCGCAAGGGCAGGGCCCTCTTCCCTCTGTACCAGTTTGTCTATAGTTACTTGTATATGTATTCTGTATGTAACCCCCTTCTCATGTACAGCACCATGGAATCAATGGTGCTCTATAAATCAATAATAATAAAAATAATAATAACTTCCTTGTCTGTACTCATTGCAGCTTTGGAGCAGACCTCTGATTCCCAGGCTATAGTGCGACTGAACTGCTATGCAAACTCAACCATCTCTGTTACCCCATACTCAGCAGGGCTGGTGGAAACTTGAGAGCTGTTAGGAAGCAAGTGCGATTGGATTGACACCACAGAGGAATGGAGTATTTGGGATCTTGAAATTGGGGTGGAGGAGAGGCCACTTTATGGAGCACTTCAGATCCATTGAAGCAGCTGCTGTTTTGGCCTCATCTACATTTGTTAGCGATGGTTGTGTCCGTGAAAAAAAGGATCATATCAGATTATCCATGGGAAGAAGTACACCTGTTCTTTTGGATGGTATTTGTTGTTACAAAACCTGTAACCTGAAGCCTGCTGCGGTTTCATTTGCGCCCAGGCGTCAGCTGCCATTTAGGGCTGTGCCTTGGGTTGCCAGCTGGCTGCTTTCTCCTCCACGTATAAGTGTGGAGAGGCAGCTAGTGCGCAAGCGTGTGCTGATTTACCCCAGCCGCAGCCTAACTACAGTGTTTCGCCTAGTGAGTATGCTCAGCCTGACTGTGCCATTGCTGAGGCTAAGTCTTCATTTCGGGATACAGCGCATGCTCCCACACTTAGTGCGAAAAGCCTCTTTGCACAGGTACTTGCACTCCGTGCCGGGTCTAGGTCCTGTGTTGTGCCTAGACACCATAAAGCTGATAGTCTTTTTTCAGACACTGTATTTCATGCTACTGAGCATGCTCAGGCACTTACTGCATCAGAGACTATGTCCGGTAATGAACTCTTTGGCCCTGCCCCTGATGTGGGGGTCCCATATAGACCACAGGGCATCAGGTCTCCTGACGATGTGGCCAGGCCACTCCCAAATGGCTTGCAGAGGCCCGCCCCTATGACTTGTCACCGCATTATTGATGGTCAGACGATGACTGGTGAGGTGTTTGGGTCATGGCAGCCATGAGGTCATCATTGAAGTTGCGGTTCCAAATAGGACGCTAGTTATGCCACTCATGACGTGTCACTCTGCTTTTGTCTCCAGGAGGTGCATTGTGGTTCACCCTGGTTTGGGGCGGACCCAGGTTATAAAAGGGGCTGAATCCAACAAGGAGGTGCGCAGTCTTCTATTATGCTCCGAAAGAGCACACCTCCATGTGTTGAACCCATTGCGGCTTTAGGCCAGAGGTAGGCAGGGATAGGGTGTCGATGCAGGCCACCACCACAGTTGGTAACGCAGAACGGTTAAGACCAGCTCCTGTCCTACCAGTCCTGCTTGTGCAGCCCAGTGGCATTAACAGGCCTGCTGCTGCTGATGCACCTGCTGTCCACAGGTTTGGCTCCTACGCACACGGTCAGCGTACTCAATGGCCCCTGTGTTGTTAACAGGGAGTTCCTGGGCTGGGTGGGCATGTGGACCCTGTGACGCTAACAGGGCTCCCAGTCTCCAGATCCGAATGGCGTCTAACTCGGTTCAGGCTACTATTAGTTTCATAGCCACACAGCTCTGTATCCTCCACCAAACCTTCCAGTTGCCAACCTCTCCTTTTCCATCTGGGAGCACGGTGGACACTGACTGCTGATGGGGATATATACCTTTCTCTTTCTTTTCTTAATAATTTTCGGTATATAGCGGTAACATAGTATATACCACCTTATCCAAATCTGCCAGTCCCACTGTAACAGATTGTGTTTCTTCAGCAAATTTTACTGTTGCTTAACCACCAAATCCACGGACAAAAACTTTTTTCCCTTTTCCAACAAACCTGTTCCCCTTTCCACCAGCATCTGTCCTTTTTCAACTCATTTTGGTATATGACAAAAAGTGCAACTCTGCAGGGACACCGTACTCAACGCCATCTCAGCACAGCAGCCAGCCCTCGGTCCCTCAGATGTGGACAAGTAAAAGACCATTTCCTCCTATCCATGACAAAGTGTTGAGATTCACTCTGTGCAGCACTGGTGTTTAGTGGAAAAGCAGATCTAAGATTGCGTACCACCTTCTGCAGATACTCCTATATACGTGCGTCCATTTCTATGGCAGGAATTATTTCGCCAAATTTTGTCTTGTACCGGGGATCTAACAGTGTGGCAACCCAGTAGTCAGGATTACTTCGAATTCGTACAATCCGAGGGTCATGTTGTAGGTAGTGCAGCAAGAAGGCACTCATGTGTCTTGTGCATCCAGGAGGACCAAGTCCTTGGTGTGTTGGTGGCAGAGAGGTGAGAATCGTGCCTCCTTCCTCTGCCCTCTCCCCACAACCTCGCACAACCGAAATGTGAGCAAGCTCTCACTCATCTGCTGAGTCTTCCATGCCCATCGCCAGTTCGTCCTTCATTTCTTCATGGGCTCCTGCACCTTCCTCAACACTTTTTGCTGATACTATGCGCCCTTGTTAATCCCTCTCCCTCACCATGACTGCCGCCTAGGTGCCACTGACCATCTGGACCTCGTAGATCTTGTTATCCCTTCCGCATATGACTCCTCCTGTACTTCCTCCCCTTCCTCTTGTCCCAACACCTGACTCCGAATAATAATTACAGTGTGCTCCATCATGTAGATGAGCAGAATTGTCATGCTGAGAATGGCATTGCCAGTGCTAAACATCTTCGTCGACATTTGTAAACTGTGTAGCAGGGTGCATAGGTCCTTGATCTGACACCACTCCAGCAGAGTGATCTGCACCACCTCTGGATCAAGTTATCCCAGGCTATATGTCATAACGTATTGCAGCAGGGTTCGGCGGTGCTGCCACAAACGCTGCAACATGTGCAGATTCAAATTCCTGCGTGTCGGCACATCGCATTTCAGGCGTTTAACCACCAGACCTAAAGACTTCTGTAGCGACGAAAGTTGTTGAGCTGCTGTGTGCGCACGATGGAAGTGAGCACATAGCGAGCGTGCCCGCTGCACAAGGCCATGTAGGCCGGGATGGTGTTTTAAAAATTGCTGGAGAATTAGGTTCAACACGTGAGCCATACAAGGCACGTGTGTCACATTGCCCTGACGATGGCCCGCAGCCAGGTTTGCATCATTGCCGCACACGGCTGTTAAGTCACCAACGGAGTCCGCTCCGTCAATTTGTACTCCGGTCGCCAGGTGACAACGTGTTCCTTTCATGAATAGTGCTGATGATGGGAGAGGAGTCGATGCCAGCGGCGCAGGTGGACGCAGGTTATGCTCACCCACTGGGCTGCATTACCTTGACAGATGCAGAATCTCTGGCTGAATGTAGCTGGTGGATATCTCACAGATGAAGTACCATCATTCAGCTACAACCAATGGGAAGACACCACACCCTTTTTTATGCCCATCCTGTCTGCAGACCACTGCCAGACATAGCTATGAACCTCTGGTTACTTTTACCCCCAGATAAGTTTTATGATTTTGTGTGCTTGTTACCTGACTACTTTTCCTGCTTGCTGTTTATGTACCTTGTTGGCCGATCCGCATTTCACCTCTGCTTGTTTTCTGATTAAGTCCTGGCCGTCCCATTCTGTTCCTGTTCCTCAATTAATGTTTTGACCCTGCCTGACTACTATTCTCTGGAACTGCAGCCTTCCACAGGTATTAATCACCTTGGGCCCTGTGTAATTCCTAATCCCTGTATAGGGGTTAAAGGGTTTCAGGGTTCTAGGGGTCCTGCTTGGTGAGTGGCTTCCCTCTAGCCTATCATTTACAGCCCATCTGAGTGTGTGGATCAAGGAAGGCGTTACACCGTGCTCTCTGCAGAAGGCCATGTGGGCCAGGATAGTGTTTTAAAAATTGCTGGACAACCAGGTTCAACACGTGAGCCACACAAGGCACGTGTGTCACATTGTCACAGCGAAGGGCCGCACCCATGTTTGCATCATTGTCGCACCTGGCCTTCCCTGGCTTCTGGTTGAGTGGAGACAACCATTGATGAAACTCGGTCTCCAGAGCTAACTGTCCACAACTTCTCAGCGGTGTGACTCACATTTCCCATACATTTCAAAGTAAACCTTTGACCGCCTGATGGCATTGAGCTCTAGTATAGAGCTCAATGCCATCAATCTAGTATTGAGCTCCAGCATAGAAAGGAGGTGTGTGGTATTCCTTGTGCGCAGTTACAAGGAAGGGTGGCCTGACCACACAGGGTTTGGGCCAAGGTGGAGGACCCACACGAGGTTGAAGAGGCAGAAGCAGTGTATTAACTTCTACATACAGAAGAAGGATTGACACAACTCGTGGGGACGGCACGGCAAGACTTGTACAGCAGACCCTTCTCCATCTCTCCCCAAAGTAACCCATTGCCCAGTCAGCGACATGTAACGCCCCTGTCCATGCTTACTGGGCCAATTATCTGTGGTGAAATGCACCCTGTCACACAGAGTTTCTCAAGGAATCAGTGATGTTTAGTGCGACATGCTGGTGTAGCGCGTGCACGCCTTTGTTGGAGAAGTAGTGGCGCCTGGGCATCGGCTCTTGGGGCACTGCGATGGGCATAAGGTCTCGAAAATCCTCGGTTAAAAAGGTTGGAAAGGCAGCATTTTGGTAGCCAACAGTTTCCAGATGCTGAAAGTCAACCTCTAAGCCATGTCATGGCCTTCTAAAAGCATGTAAAACACAGCGAGGGGACTCCAACCACAGTCTCCCTCGTTTCCACTAACTGGGCCACACACACCCCACTTGACTGGCATCAGTTGACCCCCATTTTCAAGCTTACAAAGATGCTTTGCATGAAGCACTCTCAAAAATACGCGTGCCTTTCGCCTCCCCTGGATGACCCAGGGGAAGAAAAGTCCTCTGAGAGCCATGACTTGTTCATCTTGGTTCTTTTTTCAAAAGCGAGGGGACTCCAACCACAGTCTCCCTCGTTTCCACTAACTGGGCCACACACACCCCACTTGACTGGCATCAGTTGACCCCCATTTTCAAGCTTACAAAGATGCTTTGCATGAAGCACTCTCAAAAATACGCATGCCTTTCGTCTCCCCTGGATGACCCAGGGGAAGAAAAGTCCTCTGAGAGCCATGACTTGTTCATCTTGGTTCTTTTTTCAAAAGCGAGGGGACTCCAACCACATTCTCCCTCGTTTCCACTAACTGGGCCACACACACCCCACTTGACTGGCATCAGTTGACCCCCATTTTCAAGCTTACAAAGATGCTTTGCATGAAGCACTCTCAAAAATACGCGTGCCTTTCGCCTCCCCTGGATGACCCAGGGGAAGAAAAGTCCTCTGAGAGCCATGACTTGTTCATCTTGGTTCTTTTTTCAAAAGCGAGGGGACTCCAACCACAGTCTCCCTCGTTTCCACTAATTGGGCCACACACACCCCACTTGACTGGCATCACTTGATCCCCCTTTTCAAAATGAAACAGATGCTTTGCATGAAGCAATCTCAAAAATACGCGTGCCTTTCGCCTACCCTAGCTGACGCAGGGGAAGAAAAGTCCTCTGAGAGCCATGACTTGTTCATCTTGGTTCTTTTTTTTTAAAAGCGAGGGGACTCCAACCACAGTCTCCCTCGTTTCCACTAACTGGGCCACACACACCCCACTTGACTGGCATCAGTTGACCCCCATTTTCAAGCTTACAAAGATGCTTTGCATGAAACACTCTCAAAAATACGCGTGCCTTTCGCCTCCCCTGGATGCCCCAGGGGAAGAAAAGTCCTCTGAGAGCCATGACTTGTTCATCTTTGTTCTTTTTTCAAAAGCGAGGGAACTCAAACCACAGTCTCCCTCGTTTCCACTAACTGGGCCACACACACCCCACTTGACTGGCATCAGTTGACCCCCATTTTCAAGCTTACAAAGATGCTTTGCATGAAGCACTCTCAAAAATACACGTGCCTTTCGCCTCCCCTGGATGACCCAGGGGAAGAAAAGTCCTCTGAGAGCCATGACTTGTTCATCTTGATTCTTTTTTCAAAAGCGAGGGGACTCCAACCAGTCTCCCTCGTTTCCACTAATTGGGCCACACACACCCCACTTGACTGGCATCGCTTGATTCCCCTTTTCAAAATGAAACAGATGCTTTGCATGAAGCACTCTCAAAAATACGCGTGCCTTTCGCCTACCTAGCTGACGCAGGGGAAGAAAAGTCCTCTGAGAGCCATGACTTGTTCATCTTGGTTCTTTTTTCAAAAGCGAGGGGACTCCAACCACAGTCTCCCTCATTTCCACTAACTGGGCTACACACACCCCACTTGACTGGCATCAGTCGATCCCCATTTTCAAGCTTACAAAGATGCTTTGCATGAAGCACTCTCAAAAATACGCGTGCCTTTCGCCTCCCCTGGATGACCCAGGGGAAGAAAAGTCCTCTGAGAGCCATGACTTGTTCATCTTGGTTCTTTTTTCAAAAGCGAGGGGACTCAAACCACAGTCTCCCTCGTTTCCACTAACTGGGCCACACACACCCCACTTGACTGGCATCAGTCGACCCCCATTTTCAAGCTTACAAAGATGCTTTGCATGAAGCACTCTCAAAAATACGCGTGCCTTTCGCCTCCCCTGGATGCCCCAGGGGAAGAAAAGTCCTCTGAGAGCCATGACTTGTTCATCTTGGTTCTTTTTTCAAAAGCGAGGGGACTCAAACCACAGTCTCCCTCGTTTCCACTAACTGGGCCACACACACCCCACTTGACTGGCATCAGTCGACCCCCATTTTCATATATAGAAAATATACTCCGGCACTCAATTAGAAAAAAGAAAAGAGAAGTCCAATATGATGCTCAATATTGTCTTTATTTTATTGTGAAAAATAGTCCGACGTTTCAACCCATCCAGGGTTTTCCTCAGGGACTAATATAATAACAAAGAGAAGAAATATATACATTGTCACAATCATACATCATTGTTACAAAACAATACATATCACACACAGGTGAAAATCACGTTTTACATTGTTTCAAAAAATTTTTTTATGTATGCTGAGCTCTTCATAAAGAATGCACAAGGAAAATACCCGTGGACTAAATATAATGAATACAAAGGGACACTTTATTTGCTGTAGAAATCAATGTACGATATAGTCATAACACTAAGGAGACCAGAAATCAGGACATACCTATGATAGATAAGATTACGTTTCCTTGAACGAGCACCGAAATTGTGATGAACAATTAGACACTTTGGTGTCAACGGAAGGTACTAGAGGGTGAGACATGAATATGTTAATACCATAAATGCATATAAGAAAAAGGGAACTATGTGTTTATAGGGGTTCAGGAGTGTGTACCTCAATGGATCAATGCTGAGATCAGAACATCCAATCAGGACAGTAAGAGAAAACATAAACAACCTCCACTGATATATTGAAAGGGTTCAGTATGTGAATTCCTAGTGGGTCATGTGCCACAAGTTTCTAAATAAAAAAATCATTCATCTATTAGAAATGAGCGCATATGGGCTCCAGGAGATAATTGATCTATCAGAAAAAGAGTACCTCATGGGCGGGACCAAGTATGAGCTGGAATATCCCGGTTGCGTTTAAGTCAAATTGACCAGTACGAATGAGTAAGTGGTACTACAATCTACAAAAGGATGAAATCCAAATTAAGATCAAACAAAACTATAAAAGAACCAAGAGTAAGGCAAAAATATTACCTATGAGTATGGAAAAAAAGTTTCCATGAGTGCTCCAGCCGTTTAAAGAATCCAAACACACATAAGGTTATTAACAACGACAGGTAGACCACATGAGAGTAAGTTGTATTAGCCCATGGACCCAAGGAGGTGAGTTTATGTCCTGTTCTGAGAAAACGTATATGAGTATATGACACGTTAGTATGGACACTAATGATCAATATTGTAATATATGATGGATCCATCAAAAATAACTGCGTCGTACCTTATGAGTATAATGATACACAAAATGTGACTAAGGCTGCCTCTGTGTTGTCGCAAGGCGGCAGTGCAGATGTGTGTGCACCGTAAATGGGCAGGAGACTGTCGTGAGGAAAAGACAGAGACAGATACTTAAGGACACCAATAATCAACCAGCAAGAGACATACGCAGCAATGAGACCACGTACCTGACCTAATGATGAGTGAACAAAGGGTCTAATAATGAGCAGGCCAAAGGCTCTATAGGGAATAAGGGAAATAGGGAATATGAAAGAGATAATGTAGAAGAAACAATGCCATGGAAACGATATCAAGAAAGCGAGGGCAAGTAGTGGCAAATAAGTATATGAAATATATGTCATACCTGTGAAATACACCACCACGTGCGGGGCGCCGGACACCCTATATTGGCAGTACGTGCTATTTATATAGAACCCGGAAGTCGTGGCTCCCGTTGTATGGGTCTCGTGCACGTCACACATCACGTGTGCGTGCGGGGACGTGATGACGTCGTGCGTCGCGCATGCGCGGTAGGTCCGATCGCCGCCTCGGCAGCATCAGCGCCGCGCATGCGCGGCAGACAAGGTCCACACGTCAGCAGGTGAGGTAATGGGAGAAGTGTATATACGTTGACGTGATGACGTCGCGAGCCGCGCACGCGCGGTAGGGCCGATCGCCGCCAAGGTAGCGTCAGCACCGCGCATGCGTGGCAGACAAAGCCATCACGCCGGCGAGTGAAGTAGTGGGGATCAGTGTGTGTAATGGCCCGCGCACGCGCGGAGGGACACGCCTCCTCGTCATATCCGCGCGTGCGCGGAAGCCAAGCACACAACCTAGGATGATGTATTACGCGCGTGCGCGTAGGGGCCCATGGCCAAGGAGCGCGCCTCGGGGCAGGGCGCCACTTGGACGCCGTGCGCCGAGGGCGCGCGAAGGGCAGGAGACCCCGCGTCGATCCCCATTTTCAAGCTTACAAAGATGCTTTGCATGAAGCACTCTCAAAAATACGCGTGCCTTTCGCCTCCCCTGGATGACCCAGGGGAAGAAAAGTCCTCTGAGAGCCATGACTTGTTCATCTTGGTTCTTTTTTCAAAAGCGAGGGGACTCAAACCACAGTCTCCCTCGTTTCCACTAACTGGGCCACACACACCCCACTTGACTGGCATCAGTCGACCCCCATTTTCAAGCTTACAAAGATGCTTTGCATGAAGCACTCTCAAAAATACGCGTGCCTTTCGCCTCCCCTGGATGCCCCAGGGGAAGAAAAGTCCTCTGAGAGCCATGACTTGTTCATCTTGGTTCTTTTTTCAAAAGCGAGGGGACTCAAACCACAGTCTCCCTCGTTTCCACTAACTGGGCCACACACACCCCACTTGACTGGCATCAGTCGACCCCCATTTTCAAGCTTACAAAGATGCTTTGCATGAAGCACTCTCAAAAATACGCGTGCCTTTCGCCTCCCCTGGATGACCCAGGGGAAGAAAAGTCCTCTGAGAGCCATGTCCACATTGACAGTGGACAGACACGTGTGCTTATCTGCCAGCAGACCCCCAGCAGCACTGAAGACAGGTTCCGAGAGAACGCAGGCTGCAGGACACGACAAGATCCCCAAGGCGTACGTGGCAAGCTCAGGCAATTTATCCAGATTGGAAGCCTAAAATGAGCAGGGCTCAAGTTGCACAGTAATGGCATCGACGTTTCCTTGCATATACTCATATATCTCTGTGTCCTCCTCTTTTTCCTTGTCCTGCTCTTTTATTTTCGCATGAGTATATGTCCTTGTTACTTTCCCATGTGTTTGTGTTGTGTTGTGAGTTGTTTGTCACCTTTTGGACACCTTTGAGGGTGTTTTCTAGGTGTTTTTATGTGTTTGTGAATGCCTGCCATTGTTTCCTATGCAGTTCAAGTTCGGTTCGTCGAACGTTCGACGAACCGAACTCGAACGGGACCTCCATTCGGCGAACCGACCTCGAGCCGAACCGGGACCGGTTCGCTCATCTCTATTCACAATAACAGAAATTTTGACCGGGGGATCACAAACTTTTACATGCCACTGTGTAGTACATAACATAGGGTCCACCATTCACAATAGGTGATAGAGCTCACCTTAATTTACTAAGTAGGTGACTTCTAGGGGCAATTAATTAGTTAGGAATCGGATTTTAGTTATTTGATTACCGCACATCACAGCCCAGCATCAAGAGGAGGATCCTGAGGTGCGAAGTACGGGGCGCCAGTGTGGAGAGGTGAAGAGGGCTTACCTCTCGTTACCAGATTTCTGAGGGACGGGGCACCAGTGTAGAGTACAGGGAGTACTTCAGCTGGAAACCCCCTATCGCGCAAGTATCTGATCGCACTATCCAGCATAGCTGCACACTCTGCTCTGCTGTCAGGAGAGGATGCAGTGTGATCCTGTACTCCGACGAGCAGTACAGGTGACCGACAGAATGCAGCAAGAGACTGACAAGTTGAAGACATGCAACACAGCATGTGTCAGAGCAGAGCAAGTTGGTGACATGCAGCACAGCATGTGACAGAGTGGAGCATGGCACCAACTTGCCCCACTCTGTCACCTGAGGTGCTGCATGACAATAGATCAGAAAGAGCAAAAGATAAAAGCTTTATTAGAATGGTTGGGCAGTGCACAAAGGAAGGAGGGGAAGGAAGAGTTTGGTTGAGTTGTGAGTGGGTGTGAGATATGTGGCGCCCCTGAAGCTTCAGTTGCCACAGGGTATTACATCTCGCTTAAGGTGTAGTACTCATCCCAGTTTTCGAAGAGTTCAGTGCAGTTCCACTTCCAAATACAAGAAACACACATTAGTAACTCTCTCCACTGAAAACCGGGCTAGGGTAGGGTCTTAAGGTCGCTACTAGTGATGAGCGAGTACTAAAAAGCTCGGGTGCTCGAGGCTCGGGCCGAGCATCCCAAGATACTCGTGTACTCGGCCCGAGCACCGAGCCCAATGTTATCCTATGGGAGACCCGAGTATTTTTCTGAAATGACCCCCGGCAGCATGTAGAAACCCTAAAAATGTCACAAAAGTCTCAGAAGAGTGCTCAAATGACATGGCAACAGCATGGGGAAGACCCCTTGAAGCATTTATCACTCAGAAGTCACAGCTGTGAACAATTTTGTCCGAGTTTTACGCCATTTTAACGGACTCACCAGAAAACCTTCCAAAATGACACCAAAATGAATTTTCATGGCGGAAATGTTAAGGGCACATACCCAATAGTGAGATAGAGCTGGTGTATGTTACTTTTTGAGATTAATACATGAAAGATTTTACGTAAAACATTGTGTGGCACTCCGATGTACAAAACGCACGTTTTGTGCTTTTTACTAGCGATGTCGGTCATTTTTTTTTTCATTCTATCTCCCGTCGGTCGGTCTCGCTCTGTCTGTCTCTCTCTGTCTTGTCTGTGCCCCTCTCATAGTCTGTCGGTCATTCTCCCCCCTCTCTCTTACTTACCGTTCCCCGATCACTGCCGCGGCGCTGCACTGCTGTTCACTAAACTCCGGCAGCTGTTCCTCTTTTGAAAAAGCCGGACGCTCATTAAGCAATCTCGTATTCCCTGCTTTCCTGCTTTTCGGCGCCTATGATTGGTTGCAGTGAGACACGCCCCCACGCTGAGTGACAGGTGTCTCACTGCACCCAAACACAGCAGCCGGTGGGTGTGTGTATACTGTGCAGTGAAATAAATAATTAAATAATTAATAAAAACGGCGTGCGGTCCCCCCAATTTTAATACCAGCCAGATAAAGCCATACGGCTGAAGGCTGGTATTCTCAGGATGGGGAGCTCCACGTTATGGGGAGCCCCCCAGCCTAACAATATCAGTCAGCAGCCGCCCAGAATTGCCGCATACATTATATGCGACAGTTCTGGGACTGTACCCGGCTCTTCCCGATTTGCCCTGGTGCGTTGGCAAATCGGGGTAATAAGGAGTTATTGGCAGCCCATAGCTGCCACTAAATCCTAGATTAATCATGTCAGGCGTCTCCCCGAGAATACTTCCATGATTAATCTGTAAATTACAGTTAAAAAACACACACACCCGAAAAATCCTTTATTAGAAATAAAAAACACTAACAAAGTCCCTCATCACCAATTTATTAACCCCCACAAACCCTCCATGTCCGGCGTACTCCACAGTCCTCCAGAGTCGCATCCAGCTGTGCTGCATGAAGGTGACAGGAGCTGCAGAAGAAACCACCGGTCCTGTCAGCTTCACACAGCAACTGAAGACAGCTGCGCAATCAGCTGAGCTGTCACTGAGGTTACCTGGATCCAGCGGTGGATGCAGCGGTGGCCGCGGGTAACCTCAGTGACAGCTCAGCTGATCGCACTACTCACCGCCGCTCCGGTCAGCTCCATGCAGCAACTGAGGTGAGTATCGCGATCAGCTGAGCTGTCACTGAGGTTAATCGAGGCCACCGCTGAATCCAGCGGTGGCCGTGAGTTACCTGACTGACAGCAGCTGATCGCGCTACTCACCTCAGTTGCTGTGTGAAGCTCACCGGAGCGGCGGTGTATTCTGCAGCTCCTGTCACCTGCATGCAGCAGAGCTGGACGCGACGCTGGAGGTCCGTGGTTTACGCCGGACATGGAGGGTTTGTCGGGGTTAATAAATTGGTGATGAGGGACTTTGTTATTGTTTTTTATTTCTAATAAAGGATTTTTCGGGTGTGTGTGTTTTTTAACTGTAATTTACAGATTAATCATGGAAGGTATCTCGGGGAGACGCCTGACCTGATTAATCTAGAATTTAGTGGCAGCTATGGGCTGCCATTAACTCCTTATTACCCCGATTTGCCAACGCACTAGGGTAAATCGGGAAGAGCCGGGTACAGTCCCAGAACTGTCGCATATAATGTATGCGGCAATTCTGGGCGGCTGCTGACTGATATTGTTAGGCTGGGGGGCTCCCCATAACGTGGGGCTCCCCATCCTGAGAATACCAGCCTTCAGCCGTATGACTTTATCTGGCTGGTATTAAAATTGTTGGGGACCGCATGCCGGTTTTTTTAATTATTTATTTATTTATTTTACTGCACAGTATAGACACGCCCACCGGCTGCGGTGATTGGGTCCAGTGAGACACCTGTCACTCAGCGTGGGGGCGTGTCTCACTGCAACCAATCATAGGCGCCTGTGGGCGGGGAAAGCAGGGAATATGAGACGGTTGTGTGCAGAGCACAGCGCGCCCGCCGGTATAAAGGCTCGGTCACGCTGTGCAGGCCGGCCAATCACTGCAACTCCACAACTAACAGGGCTATGGCATTGCAGTGGTCTGCCAGCCAATCCCTGCATGAGGGCTGGCTCTCAAAAGAGCGCCAACATGCAGGGATGAAGACCACGAGTACAGCACGAGTATCGCGAAATTACTCGGTACCCGCCGAGTAGACCGAGTACAGTGATACTCGTGCGAGTACCGAGTAGTAACAAGCATACTCGCTCATCACTAGTCGCTACCAAACACTGGGGCTTCCACCCACTAGTGACAGGGACCCAGGGTAGGGGAGGAGTTGCAATCAGGGGAAAGAGAGGAGCGACACACACACAGTTAGGGACAAGGTCTGCAGCCAGCAGATGGGGAGGTCTTGCCTAGACAAAGTTCAGGATGACTAACCGACAAGAGAGGAGAATCACCGGTGAATTTTGTGGGACACAGAAGTCTATACGGTCGCCAAGGGGTGAGCTTGACAGCTCCCTCAGAACCGGCGCAGTCAGGATGCGGAGCCTTAGGGTGACATACACTTCACGTTGCACCATCAGAAACTGCCGGGAAGGGGAATTACAGGTCTCGTTCCCAGGCACAGCAGCAGATAGAGCCAGAAGTTGTGATCTTGATCCAGCCCAGCACAGACTCGCACTGCCTGCTATATGGGAAGAAAACTAGCAAACGGAAACAGGAGTTACTGGAGGACTACAGGTCCCAGGGATTCATCTTACAACTCACAGCAAGGGAAAGACTCACACTTCACAACACCGGTTCTGGCCTCTTAACTATCCGAGATCGGCTGGAGCCCATCATAGTGGAAACCGGCACTCCAAGGGTGAAGACAGTTGTAGTGAGTAAAGAGAACTTTGAACCGTAGCTCATGTGTCATCCCTGTCATTGTCACCGACGTCCTGTGCTCTGGCACCATTGGCCACTACCTCCCCCATCATCTTCCGTGGGGCCTAGCTCTACCTGTGGAGAGCTAAAACACCCAAGCTGCGTTAGCATCCACCCCAGAAGAGAGCGACATCCCGCAGCTGTGGCTTCCCCCATAGCTGCATACCACAGGTGGCGTCACGAGACAAATACCCCCACCATCTCAGCTTCCTTCATATCTCCCTTTCATGGACACCTTGGAGCCACAAAGCTGGGCCAGGCCGCCGTGACATCCATAAAGACCCCTTCATCACCGGCCCAGTGACAAGTAACATAAACCCCGGCCCCGTGAGGGGCCTCACTATACAGGCTGCTGGCCACTGCAAAGGATCATAAAAGTGTGATGCCCTGGACCCCAGGGGTCACAGGTAATTACATCAGCCACATACACACACACCCCCACCCCCTGTGAGGTCACACACATGTCACCTGAGAGGGAGACCTGATGCCTCCCCCAGGGCCAGTAGAGCACACCAGGTGGGCGGAGTCAGGCGGAAAGGCACGCCCACCGAGGAGACTACTGTCCTGGGGCAGGAAGTTCAAAGAGATGGGTTTTGAGTTTGTACAGTGACAGAGGGTGCTAGAGGAGCAGCTGTCAGGGACCCGGGTAGGAGCCTGGGCCCCCTTGGAAAACGTCAGGCAGGCAGGCGGTGGTGGCCGTCTGCAGGATTACCGGTACAGCAACCGGCGGAACCGTACGGACCGGGCCTGGGTTGGAGCTCGCCGGTCCCGAACCTGGGAGTCAAACGTGTACCGGAGCACCAAAAGGAGGGTACTCAGACCCCGTCCTAGCTTAGAAGCCACTGAGTATAGGTAAATTGACTGATTGCTGGCCGGACCTCACGGGTTCATCCACAACCAAAGTCCCGAAAGAAGGCAAAAGCCCACCGAGACCGGGTGAGCGCCACCGCCAAGGGCCAAACACCCGACGGGCTAGCGCCTGCGGGCAACCGAGGGCTCCTCCGGCAGCTCAACACCGGGGAGCGGGCTACCACTGCTCAGGCAGGGGGAGCCGAAACACAACATCTAGAGGTGCACGGCAAAAGGGGCCACCATCAACCCCGCAGGGGGACAGCAGCAGCCGGCCGCGGGAACCGACCAGACCCGAACTTTGGTTTATCAGTGACTCATTGTGAATTAATTGTGAGTACATCAGTGCCATCCGGGCACGACACACTACACCGCGGCACGGCGTCCTGCACCCCGACAACAGCATCCGCCCGAGCAGCCCCCCACCGGGCCCCAGGACACACCGCTTCTACCCACAGAGGGGCTAACATCTTGGCTGTGGCAGCAACACCGATCCCGCACAAGCCCGCTATCACTACAGCCGCAGCGGTAGTGCATTCCCCCGTCACCACGACCTGTGGGTGGCATCACGACCCGTTACACAACCACCAACCCCCCCTCTCAACCACCTTCCCTATCAAGAGCGACGTGGCCCCCGGTCCGGAGGCGCTCGTGCCACCGACCACCCGAGCCCGGACCTCAAGCGGCTCGGCCCGAGCAAGCGGAGGAAGCGGCCGGGCCCCTCTCAGGGTGGTACACGTATACTCTTTCTGGCGTCACGAACAGGATTCGGACAGTCCACTTACCTGGGGAAAGTGCACCTTAGAGGTTTCCATCAGCGGCGTCCAGTCGAAAAAGTTGAAGTCCCGCCATGTTGGCGCGAAAGTTTCCCACTCGAGTTGTCTTCCCCGAGCAGTGAAGGCGCGAAAAGAGAAGCCCCGCCCTGAAGGAGGAGTGCTAAGAGAAAACCAAGGGGGAGGCGGGCGAGAAGGCTGCCTGATGTAACCGGGAAGATAAAAAGGCAGGGACTCCAGGACCCTGCATCCGTTCCGTTCCTGGACCCTGCCGGTGCGGGAGCAACATGTCCGCCCCATTCGAGCAGCCCGAGGATCCAGAGCCCGCGCCCGGAACTGCAGCGTGGATGAGGGTAAGGTTGGCAGAGATTTGCCAGGGCTACCGGAGCCAGATATGCCTCTTGATTGAGCGGTGGACCGCAGAGGTAGAGGCGCTGGCTTCGACCGCCCGAGTGTATGAAATGGAGGCCGAGTTGGAGGAGCTGGTGAGTGACCCACGCTTCTGTGCCCCTCCGGGGCCGGCCGCTGCGGCTGAGAGGCCTGGTCTACCCTTAGCCCCAATACGGTCTCCGCCATCACCCGTGGGAAGTGTTGCGGCTGGTCAACCTGGCCTGCTGCCTCCTGCCATAGTAACGGGACCCGAAGTGCCGAGTCAGGAAGGGCCAGAAGTTGGGGTGGCTGGAAGAGCAGCCGGCCCAGAAATTACCGCAGCTGCTGGCAGCCCGCTGGCTGCGGAGAGAGAAATAGCCCCGGCAGCCTGCCCGGCCCAGAGGGAGATGAGGCCCAGCCGAGTGGGAACTGATAGCAGCGACTCCGGTCCCGACACCGAGCCGGTCTCAGGGTCAGAGGAGGCCGACGAAAGTCTGCTGGATGGCAGTGCTCCGACGGCCAACGTACATCCCGCGATGCGTGGGGAACGGATACCGGATGGCCCTTTCCCATTGAGCCTGTTGCGTCCTGGAGAGTTTTGAGGCGGAGGGTGAATCCGCATCGGAGGTTGAGGAAGAGGAACCTCCCGCTGAGTAAGATGGAAATCTGATCAGTTAAAAAGGACCCGTCCCCGTTGGGACTTGTGTTGTTGAAAACCCCTGTTACGTGAGTGACTGCTCATGGACAAGGCCGTGGACTTGCCGCCCACCCAAAAACTTTTGGGCTTGTAAATATTGCCCTATCCTGCCCCTTTAATCATGCCTTCCCGTTCCGTTGTCCTCTGATGAGGCAGATTGGAGGAAGGACCCGCAGCAGAGCAGGCTGGGGTCCGGTCACCACCGGGACCGGTGATCATCCTCCGGGGAGCCCTTTGACAACGGCCGGGTGCACTGCACTGTAGCCATTCCCGCCTGGGTGACCTGCCACGTTCCCGTTTCCGGACTGGGGAAAAGGGGTGCTGCCCATTTCTTAGGGGCAGCATCAAGGCTAGGTTGTTTGGGTGGGAAAGGCGGAAGGACATTGACCCATTCCCGTTTAATAAAGTTTGAAACGTTAAAGTAAAATGCCTCCCGTTAAGGGAAGACCTTCAGTAACCATAGTGTGTATTAATGTTATTATATTTGTAGTGTTTTCCCGTTTTTCCCGTTTACAGTTAAAAAAAAATAAATAAATAAACCGGAGTTGGTTGGGCAGCCCGCGGACGGTCTGCTTTAAACCACGGGGGTATGTGACGCCCTGGACCACAGGGGTCACAGATAATTACATCAGCCACATACACACACACCCCCACCACCTGTGGTGGGCAGAGTCAGGTGGAAAGGCACGCCCACCGAGGAGACTACTGTCCTGGGGCAGGAAGTTCAAAGAGATGGGTTTTGAGTTTGTACAGTGACAGAGGGTGGTAGAGGAGCAGCTGTCAGGGACCCGGGTAGGAGCCTGGGCCCCCTTAGAAAACGTCAGTTAGGCAGGCGGTGGTGGCCGTCTGCAGGATTACTGGTACAGCAAACGGCGGAACCATATGGACCGGGCCTGGGTTGGAGCTCGCCGGTCCCGAACTGGGGAGTCAAACGTGTACCAGAGCACCAAAAGGAGGGTACTCAGACCCTGTCCTAGCTTAGAAGCCACTGAGTATAGGCAAATTGACTGATTGCTGGCCGGACCTCACGGGTTCATCCACAACCAAAGTCCCGAAAGAAGGCAAAAGCCCACCGAGACCGGGTGAGCGCCACCGCCAAGGGCCAAACACCCGA